>NW_004524683.1:6598247-6609149 GCF_000260255.1 Octodon degus | reverse complement strand
TAGGAAGAATGTATGCAATGTGTTAATTATTGAAACTGTCCTACCAATTTGATTTGAAACAGTCTCATTGCTATTTGTTTCTCAATAAAATTATGAAAAAAAAATTATAGAATTAAAAAAAAAAAGTAGAATGTTCCATTTATCACATCATGTTGGCAGTCAGATTTGGATCAGAGCATTTCAGATGTCAGATTTTGGGATTGGGGTATCCAGCTATAAATGGCCATAGTAATCAACTTTACCTTACACATTCTTTTATTACTCATATTGGTTTGATTTGATAAAAGAAACATACCTGAAGTAACTGAGATGTAAGCAGATAAAATCACCAATTGGCATTGGGTTCCAAAGTGCACACTTTGATGGAGGAAAGTGGAAAGGTACCATTTTGCTTGAAGAAAACCTTTAAAAACATATATTTGAAAAAAATTAAAACACAAAGAAAAACCAACTTAGGAAAAGTTTTATAAACAACAATTATCTTTGCTGAGTGCAGTGGTCCATGCCCATAGTCCCAAATGTTCATTTGTTTATTTACTTAGTTCAGTCTTCTGAGACAGTCTCACAGGCAGCCCAGCCTAGCCTTGAACTTGAAGTGACCCTGAGTGCTGGCAATACAGGTACACACTGCTATGCCCAGCCAGTCTTAGCTATTTAGGAGGCTGCAGCAATAAGACTGCTAGAATCCAGAGATTCAAAACCAGAAAAAAAATAAATTGGAGAGGGTGAAGGACTTAACAAGACAAAAAATAATAAACACTGCCATGGATGTGAAGAAATAAGAACCTGTTTTTAAAAAAGAACCTGTTAGGCTGGGAAGATAGCTCAGCAGTCTACACGCCTGCCTGGCAAGCATAAGGAGCCAAGTTTGATCCTGGTACCACATGCTGTGCTGATGCCTGGGGGGGAGGGGCATGGTGTGCCAGCCACCGAAACCATGTGTGGTAGTGCACACCTGTAATCCCAGTGCTGGGGAGGCTGAGACAGGAGGATCACTATGAGTCTGAGCTGCACAGTGAGACCCTGTACCAAATAAATAAAAAATTAAAAAAAAAAAAAAAAAAAAAAAAAAAAAAAAAAAAAAAGAACCTGTACACCCTACTCACAGAAATATACATTGATGTGGCCATTATGGAAGACAACATTGAAATCCTCAAAACATTAAAAATAAAACTACCAAAACAGGCTGGGGAGATAGCTCAGAGCACCTATCTGGCAAGTACAGGTCATAAGTTCAATTCCCACTTACCATATGATCTAGCAATACACTGAGTATTTATCCAAAGAAAACAAAATCAGTATGTTGAAGAGATATTTGCACTCCTATGCTGGCTGTAGCATTATTCATAATAGACAAGATTTATAATTATCCTATGACCATCCACCGAGAAAAAAAATTATGATATACAATAAATACTGCTCACCACTAAACAAGAATTAAATTCTCTGACAATTACACTGAATAAAATAAGCCAGGTAGAGACAAAAGTACTACAAGATCTCACTCATTTATAGACCCTAAAAAAAGCTGATTTCATAGAACAGAGTAGAATAGTGGTTACCAAAGGCTAGGGTAAGTAGGGGAGAGACGGAGAGAGAATGGTCAATGGGTGTAAAATTAAAGTCAGAAGGATTAAGTTCTGGTGCAGAATTCTATAGCACAGGATGGTGACTATAGTCAATGATGTTGTAGCATATATTATAACTAGGAAGGATTTTGAGTATTCATCATTAAAAAAAAGAAAGAAAAAATTTCCTAGGATTGGCCTGACCTGATAGCTCAGTGGACTAAAGCACCTGCTTAGGCAGAGCACAGTGGTCAGGGTTCAATCTCCAGCGTGCAGTGCTAGCCCCACTCCCAGTACACACTAAGAAGGCGATTGAGACTGGATGTAGTGGCACGTGCCTATAATCCCAGTACTTGGGAGGCTGAAACAGGAGAATAACTGCAAGTCTGGTTCATGTAGTGAGACGCTGTAGACCCTGTCCTAAGTACAGGGGAAAAATTTTTTTTCCTAGGATTAGTGGTATACACTTGTAATCCCAGCACTCTGTGAAGCTGAGTTAGGAAGATTTTAAGTTTGAGCCCAGGCTAGGCAACTTAGTAAGACTTGGTTTTGAAGATAAAAGTAAAAAAAGAGGGTAGGGAATGTAGTTCTGTTATAGTTCTGATTGAAAACCTTGGGTTCAATCCCAGTACAAAAGAACCCAAACAAAACAAAAATGGATAAATGTTTGTGGTAATGAATATGATAAATCCCATAATTTGATCATTATCCAATGTACATATTCATTTATTAAAGCATCACACCATGTTTCATATATATAGTATGTATAATTATTATGTATTAATTTAGAACAAAATAAAGCTAAAAACGAAACTTTACAAAATGGAGTTTGGTTGGAAAGAAAAAAGAGAAAGCAAAGAAGGAAATAAGTCAGTACATTAAATAATGCATGCTTCCTTGTAAGAGCTCAATGTTAGTGATTTTCTTTTTCTTTTTTCTTGAGACAAAGTCTCACTATGTAATTCAAGCTGACTTCTAACTAGCTAGAAGGGCTGACCAAAAACCATAATGCATGTTTACATTTTTAAAAAGTATTATAGTAAAAGACACATTATCATTAATCCCCATTAGAGCCCCCCCCCAAAAGAACACTCTCCCATGCTTCAAACACACTTATTCCATTATTGCCACTTTCAGTAGTTCTGAAAGTCGTCCTCCCTATCTTTATGAGGTGTGAGCAAACATACAGTGAACACTGCAGCAAGTGCTATCCAAACAGGGCAGGCCTTTCTACAGCATGTCCTTGTTCAGCTTATTCAATGGCTCTGTCACTGTGCAACTTCTGGGGAACCAAAGTCAAAATCACCAGGAAATGTAAATGCCTTGAATTTAGCAAGAACATCAAGGCAGCCATGACTGTGTAACTAAAAGCAGGAAACAGGACTCCCAACTGCTTCAGAAAGTGACAAGAATGATAGAATAAGTGTGTTCAAAGTAAGGGGGAGTATTTTAAATAGCACTGATGCCAACATGTCTTTTACTATTTAAAAAAATTGGTCACATAGCATATGTAGCCCAGGCTGGCCTTAAACTCAAGATCCTCCAGAAACAGCCTCCCAAGATTATAGGCAGGGGTCACTGTGCCTGGCTTATGAATTTCTTTTTCATTCTCAGTTGTCCACAGAACTTTTAAAAACCAACCTACAATTCTTCAGGTTTATTTTCTTAGTAATATAGGTTAAAAGTCAAGTAAGGTTTAAATATTAGCACTATCACTAACTATACAACTTTAAATTGATTATTCTATGCTTCACGTTCATCATTTTAAAAAGTGGGGGTAGGTAGATAAAATGCCATTTTACCAAGCACACATAGTATACATTACAGGTGTATACCTGTAACACCAGTACTCAGGAGGCTGAGGCAGGAGGATTGCAAAAAGTTCAAGGCAGGCCTGGGCTACCAAGTGAATTCAAGGCCAGCCTGAACTGCATAGTGAAACTCTTCTCAAAAAGACAGAATAAAAATAAAAAGTTTGGATAAAGCAGGAATGGTGGCACATGGTAATGCCAGCATTGGAAGGATGAGGCAGGAGGACTGCCCTGAGTTTGAGACCACCCCTGGCTACATAATAAATTCAAGGCTATTTTGAACTACATACCAAGACTAAAAAAAAAAAAAAGTATGGCTAGGACCTATTTCACAGGTTGTAAGAATTAATTAAAATACATAAAGTACCTAGCACAGTACCTGAGATATAATAAGACCTCAACAAATGTTACTACTCTTTTTCTTATTCTGGAGTCTATAGGTAGACTTTGGAAACAGGAGACACAAACTGAAACTTTCACCCTGAAATTGGATACAAAATTTTTCATATCTATATAAGTACATTTTCTTAGGAAATAGGGGGCATAATTTTTATCTAATATTCAAAGAGACTTAGAGCTCCCTCCCAACACACACAAATCAGAACTGCTGCCCTAAATCAGGATTACCAAAAACAAGTCACTAAAAGAAACTAGAATTCCTGAGGAATAACCACTGTAAATCACATAAGTATATATCTTTTGTAGAATGTAAGGAATGAATCTGAACTAAAATCAATCTGATAATTAAGAAAATATACTGAACTTGTTGTATAACTACACCTTTCGAAGAACAGACACTGACAAACCTCCAAATAGAAGGTAGCAATGTGGTAGAACAGAAGGGCAAACTTAAAGTAAAAGGAAAATGATAGCCTTCTTGGGTCATATTACCACTGTTTTCATCAAGAACATATGGCACAAAGGCAGACAGTACAGAATATAGCACCTATGGGTATAATTATAATTTTGAAGACAGAAGTTTCACATGTCAGTATTAATTGTTCTTCCCTAGGGAAAAAAAAAACAACACATGATCCAAAGAGCCTAGTAACACAAGGCAATTTGCCTGGCCTCAAAATAATAAAAGAATGAGAAAATCAGAGAACAGCTGGCAAAGTCTTTCGTACATACAGGAGTAGAAAACCTTAGGGACATCTGAAGAAGCTTGGGATACCCAATATGAAGGGATTCCAATCAAGGAATTAGTGTTTAGAAGAAGAAGCAATTCAAACACTTTCCCATTTGTCTAGTATAAAAAATAAATATCTGTGTAATTTTAGCTTCAGAAACTGAAGTACTATTTCCTGCCAATACAAAGACCTCCTATATAATTAAGATAAGTGAAGGAGGGAATGAAACTAATATTTACTAAGTACCAGTTCCTGTAAGTTACTCTTTTGTTTTCTTCTTGGTAATGGGGACTGAACCCAAGGCCTTCACACTGAGCTACTTCTCTAGCCCTTTTTATTTTTGAGACAAGGTCTAAATTGCCCAGGCGGGGCTTGAATTTGTTATTCTCCTGCCTCTGCTCCCGGAGTGCTAGGATTATAGGTGTGTGCCACTATGTCAGCTTTGTTTAATAATCTTCTTTACAGGGCTGGCAAGAAAGCTCAACCTGACACCACAGGCTGAGCCAGCCTGCCCCTGGAGCACACTGAGCCCACCCCCAAGATATGGCATGGTGGCGCACACTTGTAATCACAGCACTGAGGAGGCTGAAAACAGGAGAATCACTAGCAGTCCAAGCTGCACAGTGAGACCCTGTACCAAATACATAAAAATAAATACATAATAATCTTATTTAACCCTTCACAATCATCTTCTGTTAGAGACTGCCTCCCCATTTTATAGATGAGGAACTGAGGCTTAGATAAACTCAATCAAGGTCATCCACCTGGCAAGTAGAAGAACTGGGACACATGCTCAGATTTTCCTGATATATACTCTTATTCATATTCTTCCCAGCACGACAGATCTTGAACTCTTGGGAATTCCTCATGTCTCAGCCTCCCAAGTGATGGAATTACAGGAACACACTATCATGCACAGCTACACTTTCCACCGTCTAAGGGTCATATTCTTTCTTCTCTTTCAATCTATCTTCCTAAGTTATTGTGAAAATAAAATTTTGTAAAACAATTTCTATACCTGGTATTCACCTGGGACCTTATAAGAGGATACACAGACTCCATATTTGATAAGTGATTTATTCAATTTCAAGCTCTCAGTATCCTAAAGAAATAAAGAGACATTAATGATGATTTAAAATAAAGAACAAGATTATTTAACCACATATTAACAGGCACAATTAGGGGCTGGAGAGATAGCTCAGTAGAATAAGGGCTTGCCTGGCAAGTGCAAGGTCCTGAGTTCCATACCCAGTACTGTCAAATAAATAAATAACAGGCACATGAGATGTGACTAGATTAATAAGATTAAATGCTTGCAGATTCTGCTGATCATTTTCAGAGACTGTCAATAAATTAATGTTAACATTTATTTTAGACAGTAAAATCTATCAGCAAATCATGGAAAACACAGATTTTGCCCCAAAATGTTGGTATCTACTTCAGATTAATGAGCTGTGTAGGAAAATCTGTAGGTCATACATGAGATTTTTACCAAAAGCCTCACAATCTTCAGAATTCATGCCCTCTGTGGGTACGCTCATCCATTCTCATGGTATGAACATCCATCTATAGAAAGAAAAACTTTGGGGGCACACCCTGCTTGGGCCCCCCTTCTGTCCCTCTCTTGGACAGGAGCTTTCTTTCCCTCAATAAATATATTCTGTTCATTAAAAAAAAATAAGAAAGCAAGCAAAACTTTGGCTTCCACCTCTCTTCTAAGTTTCAAGTATGCATTGCTGAGAGTCCCCTGCATAGCTTCATCTAAATATTACTAAAGCAAAATACAGACTCCACAGTATTTTCTTTACAGTTCTGTATTTTCTAACTCTTAGGGTTATTAAGTTCTGTGCATTGTTTCAATTCCAGCAAAAAGGAATTATCTGAAGATTAAAAAGGAAAGAATCACACACATAGGTGCAAAGGTCAACTGAAACATTTTTTTTCCATAAAAGACTAAGGCTGAAAATACTTGAGAGAATAAAATCTTATTGAGCATGCCTTTATAAGACTGATTAAAAAGTCTTTCTTAGAGACATCTGGACTTCAAAGGTTTAATGCAACTTCAATGAAATACAGGTTTTAAAGTCTACAGCTTTTCATAGCATTTGGTTGTCATGAGTAACAGCATTCAAACTAGTAACTCTACCCCTACAAAATACACACAGTACAATCTTTCTTTGTTAAACTGTTATGCTTTGAAAATTTGCATGTGTCTCTTACAGTTGATCTTTTCTCATTTTAAAACAATATACAATTGGGCTGCCCAGATAGCTCAGCAGACTAAAAAGTGTCTACTTAGTTTACCCTGTAATCCCAGCACTTGGGAGGTTGAAAACAGGAGAATCACTATGAGTCAGATTTATGTAGTGAAACCCTGTAGACCCTGTACTAAATTCAAAAAACAAAAAATCTTACTGAGCATGCCTTTATAAGACTAAATTCAAAAAACAAAAAATCTTATTCAAAAAACAAAACCAAACAAAACAAAAACTAATGAAACTAAAACCATACAAAACGTATACCTAACTAAACGCAAATAACATCATTGCGCAGTGGATGAAAACCATCAAATCATCCTCTCCTCTTCTTTCTCCCTCTTCCCCCATATAAATTCTTAGCATCTCACAACCTTATCCGACTTCACCAGTCTCTCACCAGATTTACCGAAAAGTCTCCAGTGGTACTAGAAGGTTATTTCTAAACAAATCAAGTCCAGTTATTCTGCTTACGAAGTCGACGATTCTTTTTCATGTACTTAATAAATGACCTTCACAATTCGACCCTACCCAAATAGTCCAACCAAATCCCATACCACGCATCTTGCATCCTAGGCCTACGGAACTACTTGTAGTCACCCCGTTCCAGGCTGTGCGCTGGCTGTTCCCCTTGTACGTGGATAAACTGATAAGCCCCACCACCTAGAACCACGCGCGTCTTTCATCAGCTGTGTGAAATCTCCCGAACAACGTTACTTCTGCTGCTGAGAACACCAGCACCTCTATACCTTGCTGTTGACACAGTACTTCCAGGAGATCACGAGTGTCAAATATTAACTGGTTCCTCATTGTAGAGCACAGTAAGCAGTCTAATACTGTGCAAATGCATGAGCGGAGCATTCAGGGTATCATTCCTCGAAAATTTTCCAGAGAAAACAGACTTACACGGCACGTTTTCGACTACAAACCTTAGCGCGCATACAGCCAGTTCTCCGGGCAGTCGCGGTCCGCTTTCTTTCCCCTACTACCTCTCCTTCGCGTCCTCGGCTCAGGGTGCCGGAGCACTGAACTCACCACAGGCCCCTGCACGTCGCCCACCGTTCTTCTAGGGCCCGGCTGCCACCCCTCCGGCCTACCCGGCGCACAGAACCCCACTCACTGTTGTCTCCGCCGGGGTGGGGTCTATTTGTTGCGCCAGAATCGCTGCTGGCTCCTAGGAGAGCCCCCGCCGACTCGGGCCCCGCCTTTGGGACGTTACGGTCGCGGGAACCGCGGCGGCAAACAGCTGCTTGAAAACCAAAGCGCGCGCCTCGCCTGCAGACTGGTTAGAAATCTGACCAATGGTGGAGCAGAGTTGGTGCCGGCGGCGTTACGCAAATTTTCCGCGACATGCCTGCGTGTCAGCCAATCAGAGCCTCGCATCTGTTCCGCCTTGACCAATTCTAACGATCTTTGGAGAATTGAGGCGGCTACCGGTGCTCTAGGAGTAGGATTCCGAAGATTTAAAAACCTTGCTTTCATCAACTGTTAAATTCCGGTGTGGGGCGGGTCTTGAGCGCGCAATGAAAACCTCAGCAGCGGGGCGGTGAATCGGAAGTCGGAAGTGTTCAGCGTTTAGATGGTCGCCGGGTGACTAGCTTTGGTTTCCTTAAGAGCAGTTCCCGAACGAGGAGAGTAGGTTAAGAGTTTTAGTTTCTTTCCTGAGGAGGAGCCTGTTCTATCAGTGACAGTTTTTTGTTTTATTTTTAAATCCTAAAACGCGTAGAATAGGACTCAGCGGCACATCCCTTGCCTGGCAAGCGAGAGGTCGTGAGTTCGATTCCTGGTACCAAAATTAATAATTAAAAATCCTAAACTGGGTAGCCGGGCGTGGCGGCACATGCCCAGGAGGCTGATGCAGGACTATATCATTACAAGTTCGAGGCCAGTTTGTGCTACGGAGATCAAGACCAGCCTAAACTATGTAGTGAGACTTTGTCTCAAAAAAACCAAAACAACAAAATCCCAAATCGGGCCTGGTGGTGTATATCTCAAATGCCAGTCAGCATTCCTCAGGCTAAGGAAAGAGAATCACTAGTTCCAGGCCAATCTAGGCTTCATAGCAATTTCAACCCAGCCTGGAGTACATGTTGAGAACCTGTCTCCAAAACAAAAATTCTTTCACGTCGAACAGAAAAAATGTGACAAATTTGTAAGCCACTTACATTTATCTCCACAACCAGTAATGTATTATATAGTATGTGTACTTATATATAGCACCAGTATTAGTATGGTCATTTGTCAAGTTGTTGTCGGTTTGGGTTTTCAATATGTGTCCAGGCTTCATATTGTCCAGGTCTGCCTGCCTCAGCCTCCCAAGTGCTATAGATGGGTCTATCGGTGTCTGCCACATCAGTTTGCGTCCTAATGTAGTAATAATTCGTTTTCTGAATGGGTTCCAGGATAATCCCCTCCCTGTTCCCCATACCACAATCTGAAGGTGCTTGAGTCCCTTGTATAAATAAAATGATGTGCTTGCCTATTGCCTATGTACATTCTCTATGTGTACTTTAAATATTTTAGATTAGTTATAAATACCTAATAAACAAATACTATGTAAATCATTTTGGGGGAAAAATGACAAGAAGTCTGAACATGTTTAGCAGAGTTTTGTGGTTTTTTTTTTTCAGTATATCATCAGTCTGCAGTTGATTGAATCTGGATATAAAATGTGCGGATACAGAGGGCCTGTTGTGTGTGGATCTCCGAATACCTAAAGTGTGAGAGGTAATAGTTCCCATAGCCAGTGCAGGGTCAGGATTCTAAGTCTCTTTACGTGTGTGCGCGCACCCAGCTCAGCCCACCAGGGGGTGGGGCTGGCTGGCATGTGGTGCTGGGGTATTGAACCGTGGTCCCTGTGCTTTGTTAAGCTTGTTCTAAGTAGGTGCTTTAGACCACTGAGCCATCTCACCAGCCCCTCTAACAGTCTCTTACTTGGTTCAATACTACCTTATTTTCTGACACATAGGGATACATCTTAAAGTCAGAGCTATATTTGTAGACTCTGCTGTTGAGAATAGCACCCACCCCTTTGAAAGAATGAAAGCTGCATGGATAGCATTTGCACTTGATATGAGAAAAATCACATTTTACATCTGTGGTCTTTTTTAAAATTATTTATTTGTGTGTGTGTGTGTGTGGCCAGCTCAGCCCACCAGGGGGCGGGGCTGGCTGGCATGTGGTGCTGGGGGATTGAACCGCGGTCCCTGTGCTTTGTTAAGCTTGTTCTAAGTAGGTGCTTTAGACCACTGAGCCATCTCACCAGCCCCTACATCTGTGATCTTCTAATAGCCTCTAGTTCTAGCTTGTCATGAGACAGACATCTGACAAATTCTAGTAGAAAATACTTGACCTGTATACCTCAAAACGATTAAACTCAAGCCAGGCATGGTGGCACATGTCTGTAATCCCATAATTTGGTGAGATAGGCAAGAGGATCACTCTGATTTCCAGGTTATCCTTGTTACATAGCATGATTCCCCACCCCCAAAAAAGAAAAGAAACCATCAGAATGTTCCCTTTGCCTCTACTGTGTGAAGTCTGTGAAAAGTGAACCAGGCCCTCACCAGATATTCAATCTTCCAGTGTTGTGATCTTAGGCTTCCCGGCCTCCAAAACTGTGAGAAACCAATTTCTGCTGTTTAAAAATGCCCCTCAGAACTAGAAGTGGTGGTGCACACCTGAATCTCAGCACTCTGGAGGCTGAAACAAAATCACAGGCCAGCTTGGGCTACATAGTGAGTTCAAGGCCAGCCGGAACTACATAGACCTTATCTCAAAAACTGAAAAATCAAATCAAAAATATGTGAAAGCCTCTTAGAGTTGGGCATAGTGGTATGTGTCTGTAATCTCAGTACTCATGGAGGTTGAAGTAGGAAGACTAAATTCAAGCCCAGGCTGGGCAATTTAAACACTGAGACCCTGTCTCAAAGTAAAAAAATTTTTTTTCTTTTCCTCTCGGTCCCATATTGAACTCGAGTTGGAAGAGGCGAGTCCGGTCTCAAAATGGAGGTAAAACTGCCGCCCGGTCGCCCCCAGCCCGACTCCGGCCGTCGCCGTCGCCGCCGCCGCCGGGGGGAGGAGGGCCATGATCCAAAGGAGCCAGAGCAATTGAGGAAGCTGTTTATTGGTGGTCTGA
>NW_004524683.1:6583206-6596517 GCF_000260255.1 Octodon degus | reverse complement strand
GTAAAAAATTTTTTAAAAGGGTAGGAATATGAAGACCTGAATTCAATCCCCAGTTCTGAGTAAAACAAAATCCACTCTATACTTTATTATAGCAAATTAAATGGACTAAGAAACTGACACATTGTTTTTTCCTTAGTTTCTTTCAGTAGCTGTCTATGTAATACGGTCTTTATGATTCAATCAAGTAAATATTCAGTGTTGTAAACCCTGGTGGAGCTGGCTAGCAAGCTGGCTGAGAAGATTAAAGAGCTATTGTTATCAACAGGAACAGGGAAGCTGGAACCAATTATTCTTCTTCCTTGTTCTGTAACTTATTTACTAAGTTTCACCAAACACCCAACTTTCCCTTTCTCAATTTACATTTCTGTGTGAAGTTGTACTACTTCATATGTGTGTGTGGTACTAGGGATGAAACTCAGAGCCTTTACACTAAGCTACATCCCCAGATCTTTATTTCTTTAAATTTTGAGACAGGGTCTGGCCAAATTGCTCAATTTCCCAGGCTGGGGTTTGGGATCCTCCTGCATTAGCCTCCTAGAGTGCTTGGATTATAGCCACACCTGGGTCCTGTGTTACTGCCTTTTAAACACAACTACGGCTTTGTTTTTCAGGAAAAACATACTTAATGGGGAAAGCTGTCAATTTGTGAAAAATTCCTTTTATATATTTATCACACATTAGTAACTGTTCTACAAGTATTTACTGAACTGAGTTCCACCATCCTGATTTTGCAGACAAAAAAAAGGAGTTATACCAACCAACCTAAACTTACACAGTTTTATGAGCAAAGATTCTGAAAGATCTCCTTTTACTGGTTGGCCTTTAGCTCTACAGGATGGAACTCACTAAACTCATCTGACAGTCGCTATACTGCCAGGAGGGTAAACATAGTACCTGATATGGCACATCAGATTTTTAAAGACTATGTTTCCTCTAACTAACGCTTTCAGAATCTTACAGCAATAACTAGCCAAATGTGAGTGTAAACAATGGTCATTTTAGAAACTCCACTAAGCATCAATTTACACAATAAGTAAGGATTGCTACAGAAAAAGACCGTAATATACCTGATGATTATGAAGGCCTGAATATGGGCATGCTGCCTACATACTTAAGAGAGTGAATAATGCTATAGTAATAACATCATCATGCATTTGGTTGAGTGCTGTGCAAAGAGTAATCAAACACAATCCCCCCCCCCAAAAAAAACCCCAAAAAACCACAATCCCTACAAAGAGCTCAAAATTTAGTGTACAGATAGCCAATACAACATAATGTTGCATGACAAAAAAGGATTCGAAGGGGAGGATAAAGCACAAAGGAGATGTACCTAACCTAATCTTCAGAATTCAGAAAAACTTCTAGAAAAACTTCTAGGAAACAGCTGAATCCTGAAAAATGAGTAGAATATAGCTAGATCAAATGGAGTGGCATTATGGGAGTAGATGGTCTATCTCTAAAAGGCACCTTTTTTTTTTTTTTTGAGACAGGGTCTCAGTATGGAGTTTAGGCTGGCCTTGAACTCACTATGTACCTTATACTGCCCTTGAAATAGTAGTTATCCACCTGTCTTAGTCTCCCAAATGCTGAGATTATAGGCCTGTGCCACCATATTTTGTATCTTAGTTATTGTTTTTTCGTTGCTGAGACCAAATAACTATCATCCAAAGTTAAATGGGGAAAGATTTATTTAACTCACAGTTTGTAGAAGTTTCAGGCCATAATTGATTGGTTCCAAGGCAGGGTGACACATGATGGGGCGGGGAGGACAACAGTTCATGGTAGCAGAAAGTAAGAAGAGATAATGAGACGGCCTCTTTTTGTCCCTTTTATTGTATCCAGTCTACTGGGATTAGGGTGGTACAAATTCAGTCAGTGGACTGATCTAGCACTCATCTACCTTAATCCCAGCACCCTTAATCTTACCATTGAATCATGAATCAATCACAAACTCTAAATTTAGTCACTTCTGTAAAAACCCAATGACTACATGAGGCTTTGGCGAAACATCTAGATACAAACCATAACATTCCACCCTTGGCCTCCCCAAAGACTCATGCACGTCTCTTTATGAAAATGACATTTATGGGGCTGGGGAGATAGCTCAGCAGTCTAAGCGCCTGCCTGGTAAACGCAAAGACTGGGGTTCAATCCCCAGTACCACATGTCATGCAGGCCCCAGGACCCTGGGCGTGCGGTGCAGACAACTGAAACAAGGTGTGGTGCAAGCCTGTAGTCCCAGCACTGGGGAGGCTGAGACAGAGGGTCACTATAAATCCAAGCTACATAGCAAGACCCTGTACCAAATAAATACAAGTTTAAGAACAAAGAAAATGACATTTAGTCCATCTCCAAAAGCTGCCAGTCCTAAAAGTTTCAGCACTGCTTAAAAGTCTAAGTCTCCAATCTCCTGAGATGTAAGGCAAACTTAGCTGTGAGCCCCTGTACAAACGAAAAGAAAGTTAAACGCTCCCAACATTCAAAGGTATAAGATAGACATTTCTAATCCAAAAGTTACAAAATGGGGATATAAAGGAAGAGGACTACAGCAAGTCTAAAATCTAGCAGGGCAAACATAAGTCCATGTGAGCATCCATGTGAATCTGTGGTAAGATATGAGCTCCAAAGGCCTTGGGTGGCTTTGTCCCTATAGCACTGCAGGTAGTTGTAGCTCTCATGGCTTCTCTTGGACCTGCACTGCTCTCTTGTAGCTTTCTTCAAACAATCCAAATTCCTGGATTCTCCAAACTTCTGGGAAATCCACTGCACCTTCAGTTTCACACAACTTCATATACTCTCTCAGGGGCACTCTGGCTGGTCTTCCAGGCCTTCTTTGGAAATCTGTGTGAAAGCCTTCCTGACCTCATAACTCCTGCACCCCATAATTCTATAACTCTTTTTTTTAATTCTATAACTCTTGATCCCCTGACTATGCACCTAAAACCAGGGCCACATGGATGATGCCAAGGTCTGCCACCAGCTGTAGCAGTATCCAGGCTTCCTTCCCTCTTGGCTGTATTGAGTGCCTATGAAACAAATCCCAAGGAACAACTTCTGTAAGCTTCTGCCATTTTGGCACATGGTACTCTGGGATTTCTTCTCAAAGCAAAGTCTTTCACCCTTACAACTCTCAGGCTTCAAAGGCTTGAGTTCTGTTGGTTTTTGTGATGTCCTCATGTCATCGTTTCCGTTGTCTTCTTCTGAAATACTTGGCCTTTTCTTGCTAGTCTTTCAACGACCAGTTTCTCCTCTGTTAGATCTTTGCAGGCCACAACTTTACTGGAGCTTTCTTTCTGGCCAAACTCCAAACATTTTCAATCATTCTTGATTGTGAAGCAGTAAGTGTGAAGCCAAAGATGCAGTGGAGATCCCAGAAGTTTGGAGAATCCAGAAATGTGGATTGTCTGAGGGAAATTACAAGGAGAGAACAGAGCAGGTCTAAGAGAGAAGTCATGGGAGCCACAATCACTGGCAGTTCCATAGGGGTGGAGCCACCCAAGCCCTTTCAAGACAACAGAGCTGGACACAGTGGGGCATTTCTGTAATCCCAGTACTCGGGAGGCTAAGGCAGGAGGTTTACCATGAGTTCTCAGCCAGCATAAGCTACATAATGAGTTAAAGGCCAGCCTGCACTACATAGTGAGACCTTGTCTCAAAAAGAAAAAGAAAAAGAAATGACTCACCTGAAAAGAAAAACTATAGGTTGATCTCTGTAATGACATAGATGCAGAGATCCTCAATAAGATATGCAACAAATCATTAAAAAGATCAAAAATCATGACCAAGCATGATTTATCCTAGGGATGCAAGGATGTTTTACCATATACAAATAATATGGATGATCTAACATATACAAATCAATAAATGCAATACATTGAGTAAATAGATGCAAGGACAAAAATCACATGATCCTCTCAATAGACACAGAAAAAAGCTTTCAACAAACTCTAATACTTGTTCCTGATAAAATTCTGAAGAAAATATGTACAGTGCTCCCTCACTTACCACAGTGGTTACATTCCAGACACCCTGCGCTAAGTGTAAATCAGCAAAGTAGCAATGTTATATTTATTTTAGTATTCATTTATATTTTAAGGCTTTATAAACCCTTCCCATACTCTTATAAACCTTACCCACACTTTTAATGTTCTTAACCAATGTTTTTAACCATTTTCTAAATTTGTAAACCCACATAATTTTAACAAAATACATTTATTGTATGGTACTGCAAAATCTCATGATATAGCAAAAAATCCATGAGAAATAAATTAGATAAATATTTTTTGAAAACCCTCAAAACAGTCCGCAAAAGTCAAGCCACAAAATAGCAACAGACCAATGTATAGGAAAATTATCTAAATCAGATAAAAAGCTATTTGTGGGGCCAGTGAGATAGCTCAGGTCTAAAGTACCTGCTTGGGCAAGCTTAGGCAAAGTGCAGACCGAGGGTCAGTCCCCTAGCACCACGGCCGCACCAGCCCTGCCTCCAGAGTGGACTGAGTCAGCTACAAAAAAAAAAAAAAAAGAAGAAGAAAAAGTGCTTTGTGTTAGTTGCTCTTTGGTTGCTGGGACAAAATACCCAACATCCACAAGTTAAAGTAAGATTTATTGTAGCTCACAGTTTATAAAGGTTTCAGCCCATAGTTGGTTGGCTCCAAGGGAGGGCACCTTTGCAGAAAGGCATGTAAGAGGAGAAACATGGCATGGCAGGCAGGCAGGAGGCAGCAAAGCAGCAAACAGCAAGCCTCCCTTCTGCTTTTTATTTCATCCAGAATACATATCTACTGGATGGTCCCACCCACACTCAGGATATGCATTCCCATTATCTATACCCAGAACTATGTCAAACCAACCAGTAGGCTAATCCAGCTACTGCACATCCTCAATACATACTGACACACCCTAGATCCAGCCACCTCCAAAAAGCCCCACCTATGAGTACATCAGGGTTTACAGGGGTGGACATCTAAATACAAGCATAAAATCATTGATGACAGATTAAAGCACCTACAAGTGGGTGCAGGGGCTGGGGTTCAATCCCCGGGCCTGCCGAGCCGGCCCCGCCCCCGGGGCATGCTGAGATGGCAATTGAGACTAGCAATGGCTCGAGCCTGTAATCCCAGCTCTTGGGAGGCTGTAAACAGGAGGATCACTACAAGTCTGATCACGTAGTGAGACCCTGAACATCCTGTAGACCCCTAAAATACAAAAAATAAAAGAAATAAAAGATCATTAATGACACATTAACCTAACAAAGGAAGTGAAACACCTCTATAATGAAAATTACAGCCAGGCATGGTGACACACAGCTATAATCCCAGCACTCAGGAGGCTGAGGCAGAAGGATGGTTGTGAGTTTGAGGCTAGCCTGTCTCACAAAAAGAAAACTGTAAAATCCTTGAAATAGGCAATAATATTTTGAAAAGAATCATAATTACATAAGAAATAATATCAAGAGTTAATGTTTTTTTTTTTTTTTTTTTGGCAAAACCAGAAAAGCGGTCCCATTCTCCATGAATGTCCATCCCTCACCTGGCGCAGCTTAGGCCTGGCACAGGAGAGTACTCATCTACCACATGGGTCACACAATAAATAGGATTATATAAAATTGAGAACAATTCTTTTTTGAGACAAGGTCTTGCTATATAGTTTAGGCTGAACCTGAATTCACTCTGTAGCTCAAGCTGGCTTCAAATTTCCAGTGATTTCCCCCCGACACTTTCCAAATACTGGGATTCCAGATGTCTATCAGCATGCTTGGCTTCAAATTAAAAAAACTATTGTACAGCAAAGGAAACTGCCAACAGAGTGATGAGACAACCTACACAGTGGGAACAAATTTTTCTCAAGCTACTCTCAGAGAGAAATTAGAATATATAAAGAACTCAAAATAATTAGACCATCAAAAATAAAAGACCCAATTAAAATATGGGCAACTGAAATGAATAGACACTTTTCTCAGAAGAATATAAATAGCCAATAACATGAAAAATTGTTCAGTATCTCTGGCCATAGAGAAATACAAATTAGAACAACACTGAGATTACATCTTATTCCAGAAAAAATATATACTATCAAGAAATCAAATAAGAACAAATGCTGTTATAGCTTTAAGGAAAAAGCTAGTAAACTAGTACAGCCACTATGCAAATTGAGGGTCCTCAAAAAAACCTAAAAATAGAAATTCAATTCAACCCAGCTATTCCCATTCTAGGAATCTTCTTGTAAGCATTAAAGACATAATTAAGTGATACTTGCATACTCATGCTTCTAGCAGCACAAATTTTAGAAGTGCATATGTCTATCAACAGATGAATGGATAAAGAAAATATGAGATTTACACACAATAGAGTATACTATGGTGCTGTAAGGAAGGATACATTTGAGTCATTTATAGAAAAATGGAGGGGCCGGGGAAATGACTGAGTAGAATAAGCGTTTCTCTGGCAAGTACAAGTGCCTACGTTCAATCCCGGGTCCTACCAAAAAAAAGAAGAAAAAGAAAAATGGATATACTTTAAAAGATTAACACTGTGGTAAATAGCTCAGAGAATTAAAGTGCCTGCTTAGGCAGACACAGGGGCTGGGTTTTCGATCCCCAGGGCCTGTCCCCTGGGGCACACTGAGATGGCAGTTGAGACTGGGCGTGGTAGCATGCCCCTGTAATTCCAGCACTTCGGAAGCTGTAAACAGGATCGCCAAGTCTGAGCTGCATAGTGAGACCCTATATCAAATACATAAAATTTAAAAAAAATTCTTATTGATCTGGGGACATAGCTCAGTGGCATAAGCACCTGCCTGGCAAGTGCAAGGTCCCAAATTCCATCCCTGGTACCACAGGAAAAAAAACAAAAAACAAAAACAAAAGTGGGAGATGGTTGGGAATATAGCTGAGTGATAGAACATGTGCCTAGAATTCATGACAGACCCTAGATTTAAAGTCTAATATCACAGGAAAAAAGGAAAGCTGCTTGGGGACTCTGACCTCTGGTTTATTTCTTGAGTGCTCTTCTGTATCTGGCTGGGGTTTCCAGGGAGGCACATAAGAGAAGAGAGGTCCTCCAAATCTTTTTGTATCACACAAGAGTTTTCTAAGCAACAGATTTTCTCTAAGCTCCATAAACCCCAGCCCAGTTTACTAATCCTAAAGTCCTGCTAAACGGTTCTAGACCTTGTGGTAGCTTTAAAGCATGGCTCCAGGTAGTACATATTCTTAATCCCAGCATTTGGGAGGCCAAGGCAGGAGGATCACTATGAATTTAAGGGCAGCCTTGGCTAAACAGTGAATTTAAGGCCAACATGAATTACACATGACCCTGTCTCAAAAAACCAAACCAAATTAGCTCTGGACACTACACTTACTGTTACTAAGAAGTAGGGCTTATGTACCTTCTCTCTTAGTCTGGATTCTTTGCCTGGTTGACTGAAACACAACAGAAGTGTTGCTGTAGCAGCCTTTTGGCCTGGATTTTAAAAATTGACAGTCTCCATTCCCCATCTGCTCTTGGCTTCCGCCATGCAAGGCTGCTCTCTAGCACGTGTCACTCTGCCTTGGAGCCAGCCGAGTATGGACTGAAACCTCCATTCAGTGAGTAAATGAATCTTCTCTTCCTTCATTTTGGGTGTCGGGTATTTGTCCCAGCAACGAAAAAGCAGTTACTACGGGGGAAATCCTTAGCAAAGATGGGTATCTGAGGTTTATCTTTTGTATCTCTCTATACTACTATTTTCCTTAGTTGCACAGTTGGCAGGAGATAAGCAAGGCACAAAACATTAAGCAGTAACCTACTATGGTCAGAGTTATATGGGGAGACACAAGAAAATCATTGTTTTGCTGTTAAGTAGATACACAAAGAAATTTTGGGTACAAACTCCTAAGTAGCACATTAGTCTGGTCGCCTACTACAGAGACAACAAAAACTGTCTCTTTGCCTTTAGCCTAAGACTTTCCAAATGGCATGCCAATAGCTTCCCAGACCCTTTCCTACAGACCCCAAATCCTTAAGATCTTTCAGGTTTAATTGCCAGAATATAGAAAAGTCATGTAAGAGAATATGCATAAAGGAGGACACATTTTTTTTAATTTTATTTATTTATTTATGTGTGTGTGTGTGTGTGTGTGTGGCCAGCTCAGCCCACCAGGGGGCGGGGCTGGCAGGCATGTGGTGCTGGGGGATTGAACCATGGTCCCTGTGCTTTGCTAAGCTTGTTCTAAGTAGGTGCTTTAGACCACTGAGCATCTCACCAGCCCCCAAGGAGGACACATTTTCTTTGATGTCACTTTTTATATCTCTGCCACACTTTCCTTTTTTTTTTTTTAACAAATCAAGTACATTTATTTAAATTACTAAAATAGTTTTAAATCATTTACATATCAGCTGCTACAATTATTTTTCCTGAAAGATATAATTAACATAGTAACTTTAAAATTATTTGGTTGATTGAAACATTTAATAAAAATATGTTTCTTCATATAATATGTATAAAATAATCTTTAAAAAGTCTGTTTTTATAATCCTTTATAAAATAAATGAAATGATCTGATTTGTCTTCTGTTAGGCCAACTTACAATAATAGGGAATAAATTTACAAATTCTGATAAGATATTTCTAGTGGAAAGAAATCAGACTAAAATCTGTAAGTTGTGAGGACCTCAAAGGGTAAATGATGAAGCCAATATCTGGGTCTAGTACTCTAAAAACAATATTTTCACTTAATAACTTATAGACAATTAAAAAGAAAACCCTCCAAGTATATCTAGAATTTTATTTGAAGAGAAAAAAAGCAGTTTAAAAATAAGAAAACTCAAGTTACACATTTAACATTCTTTTTTTTGGTGGAACACAGGGATTGAACTCAGGCCCTTGCGTTTTCCAGGGAAGCGCTTATTCCACTGAGCCATCTCCCTGGCCCCATTAACATTCTTTATATGTGGTAAAGTTCACTATTTTTTTAGTTTGAGACACTCAAATTTATTACATGCATAGTAAATCTTTATATTGGTTACAGAGTATGATTAGAGGACTTAGACTGCAACAAGTGGACAAGCAGAAAATTAAATGTCAATAGCCCAGGATAGTAGGATAATAAATGGCTTATATATTTCTGAAACTGTAATTTAATTCAAAACAAAAACTGGATGCACACAAAATAAACTACTCTGAATTTACCATTAAGAGTCAAATAAGCAAATATAACTAAGTCTTCTAATAAGATGTTTCACTAATCTCTTAGTGCCACCCTTTCCTAATACAACCAGTTCTCCTTGTTTCCAGTTGCCTTTGTTCTAGCTCAACCAGTTGTTTTTTTCCAGTTCCTTTGTCTTAGCTCCTCTCCCAAGCAGCTGGAGGGTTTATTTATTCATTCTGGTACCAGGAATCAAACTCACAACCTCTCACTTTCCAGGCAGGTGCTGTCCAACTGCAGGGTTTAAAGTCTTGTGTTGAGGTTAAATTAAGCTACAACATGTTTTTGTTTTGTTTTGATTTTAGGGAAGGGTCTACACGGTGTTGAGGGTCTCACTACTAGATTGGACTCCTAGTGATCCGCTGTTACCAAGCCTGCAATCCCAGAACCCCCGGCTCCTGTGCCTGCTTGCAGGCGCTTTAATCCGCTGAGCTATTTGGTGGGCTTTACAGCCTCTTATACCAAAGACTTTCATTTCACCCCTCTCTCCATTTCCCAGTTTAAAAATATCCTCAAAAACTCAAAACCCTCCACAAATGAAGTTCAAAGACTCAGGCGTTTCTTATGGTCAGAGTAAATTATTAGAAGAAATATAGACTTCAAAGTAAGCCTCCCTACTTTGGGTCAGAAGCCTCCTGAAAATCATTCCTTCTCAGTCCTGATATGTGTATTAAAGTGTGGCAATATCTTCGGCAAAGTACTTTCTTTGTTTTTATTGATAACATGGAGTGTGGATTTATGAACTGTATACAGTATTCTTTTTAACTCAGTGCACTCTGCTGTTTACATAAGGGGATATGTGGCTACAGCGATACAAAATGAGACACAGACTTAGATATATAGCTCTTGAACCTTACTGGCCAGACAACTTTTGGCTTCAAGTTTCATCTACAAAATGAGTTTACTGCTGGCCATGGTGGTGCATGCCTATAATCCTAGCAGTTGGGGGGCTGAGGCTGGGGGATTGCTGCAAGCCCTAGGCCAGCCTAAGCTATACAGCAAGACCTTGTCTTAAAAAAAAAAAAAAAAAAAGTTACTTAACAGTAACTACATCACCTACAGCAGTAAGACACAGCTATGAGAAGGCTTAACAAAAACAATGAAGGACTATCAATAATAAGACTTCTCCAGCTGTGAGAATCTGCAATGTCATTGTTCCTTCCAATGCTTGGAAGGCAAAAGTACACATGGAAAAGAAGGAGGTAGGAACTGAAAGCAGCACCCTGCGCCCTCCCACTTCGCACAGCCAAGGTCTCACTGGCCTTCCGCGCTTCCCTCCCTTGTGGGATACTCCAAGCAGTCTTTTCCTGGTTTGGCTTTCTCCCAGCCTTACGTCTTGGCTGAAATGTCACCACTGAAGAGGTGACCACCTTAACCAAATCATGCTCCTGGTTCTTCCTTGGTCTATGCCTATACGTGCGGACTCTCCCGGAATGGAAAATCCGGCCGACACAGACAACGGATTTGGCGCTGCTGGGCGTCGCGTGCCAGCCTCTCGCCGGCTCCGCGTCCACGGCGGCCCTGGACTAAGCGTCCCTGGCCTGACGCCGAAGGCCGCCTCTTCCACGGCTGACGCGGATCAGGAGGCTGGAACCGAGCCCACCCGACGAGAGCACCCGGAAGCGGGCGCAGACGTACACGCAGCGGAGGCTCCGCCCCTTCCGGCCGCGGCGGTCGCCGGCGGCTGGGCGGCGGGGCCCGGCGCCCGCTCGGCCCGCCCCTTTCCCCGCCGCTGTCAGAGACGCGGTGTATGCTGAGCCGCTGCCACTGCCGGCTGCTGCACGTCGTGGGCCCGAGCTTCCCGCTGCTGACCTGCCGGCTGCGCCGCTGCGTTCCTCGCCCCATGAAGCCGCTGGTCGTGTTCGTCCTCGGCGGTCCCGGAGCCGGCAAGGGGACCCAGTGCGCCCGCATCGTGGAGGTGAGGCCGGGTGGCGACAGGCTGCTGGGCTGCTCTCAGCGCGGCCGGTCCGCGCCCCCACCTCCGCCGCAGACTACGCGTCCCGGCGGCCACCGCGCCGCCCGCGTGGCGGAGCCGAGGGGCGACGGCGCGCTGCGTGTCGGGGCGCGGAGCCCAAAGCCACCTCCGCGGGGGACCGCTAAGGGCTGCTTTGTTCCTGCACCACCTTTTTCGAATAGTTTTGGGACCCAGATGCGACCAACGAGTGGCTGGGAGAGGGGACCGGGACGCCAGCCTCGGGGCCCGGCTCGTGGAGATTGGTGCAGCCGGTGGCGTGAGGGCAGAGGGGCCCAGATTTCGGCTTGACGTCGTGTACAGCTGCTTGAGACACGGTTTTTCTCCCCGTACAGCCTAAACTTGGGGCCCGCAGCTGACCCGTTTGTACCTAGGAAAGCTTCCCCTAGGGACAGGGTGTGACTTTCAGAGCGCTCGGGGCCGGGCCAGCGAAAGGCTCTCCCGAGTGGTGTGATGAACAGCGGTGGGTGGTGACCAGCTTCACCCTTTGGCACCGCTGCCAACTCATGCTTTGTCCTTAAGCTGTCACATCCTTTCTGAGCCAATGGCGACCCTTGTTAAAAAAAAAAAAAAAAAAAAAAAAAAAAAAAAAAAAGAGGCATTGCACCCAGGTTGAGAGTATCCAACACCTCTTAACTTTAAATCCTGTTAATATTTTTCTTCCTTTCTTTTCTCTTTTCACTTTTCTCTTTTTTTTTTTGTAAGGTGTGATAAGTTTACCAGTTTAGTTCACTTAACGGTCTTCTGTATAGGGTGACCGGTACATGGCTAGCTGCATTGATGCTGTGAGCAAGCCTTAATGAGCAGGCTGGGGAAAGTTTGGACGATGAGGAAAACGAGGTTCCTATAAACTGTAGAGATGGCCAGTGGTGCTGTAGAACAACCGGAGAACACTGTGAGACCCGGTGATGAGTAGATTTTATCGCTGGCCTGGTGTGATGCATACTTGTAATCCCAGAAGACTTGTATGCACAGCCAAGAGGATCACAAATTTGAGCCCAGACTGGGCAATTTAGCGATTTAGACATCCCTGTCTCAAAAAAATAAACAAATGCCTGGGGATGTAGCTCGGTGGCCCTGGGTTCAATGGTACTGAAAAGAAGGGGAGGATTGGCTTAGAATTAGAACTAATATCATTTTCTCTTTTCCGGGGTATGGTCTGTATTCACTTTGGGATTTTACTTTTCTTCTATGTTCATTCAACCAACTCTTGTCCAGTATTTTATGCTTGAAAGAATATTTTAAAAAAGTAGAATTTTAAGTGTAAGAAGTTCTAAGAGTAATTATGTATTCTTCTAGTGTATTTATAATTATCAGTCATTTTTAGGAACCAATTCATCCCAAAATACATACCATCTTTCTCATTTTAATTAAAGCGATTGTTTTCCTTTTTAAAAGACAAGTGACAAGTGGATGATTTCATGTTTGTGTTTTATATATGTAATAAACGATAGGGGAAGGAATAAAGGTTTTATTTTTTATTTTATTTTATTTTTTGTATTTTAGGGAAGGGTCTACAGGGTGTTCAGGGTCTCACTACTGGATCGCACAAGCAGTGATCCGTTACAGGCTTGTGCCACCATGCCCAGTCTCAGTTGCCATCTCAGCACACCCCCGGGGCTGGTCGGGCACTGCAGGCCCAGAGATTGAACCCCGGCCCCTGCACCTGCTTGCAGGCTGTTTAATCCGCTGAACTATTTGGCCGGCCCTCAAATAAAGATTTTAAAGTCAAACATAAGTATTTGAATCCTGACTCTGTCATTATTGTTTCTCTGACCCCAGAGAACTTACTTTTTGTTTAGGTCCTGTGTAAAAAGTAGAAAATGGAAATGCCTGTTTTAGCATTTAGTAGTGGTGCATCCTGTAATCCCAGCATTGGAGAGGCTGAAGCACGATGGTTTTGAGTTCAAAGCCAGCCTGGGCTCTATACTTTAAGATGAGCCTAAACCATACACAGTAGCAAGATCCTGTTTCAAAAAACCAAACGACTGGTCTTTTAAATAAATTTTATTTATTTTGTTTTCTCCTGTTTTGCTTTGAGACATGGTCTCCCTATGTAGTTGAGGCTGGGCTTGAACTCATATGATCCTTATGTTTCAGCCTCCTGAGTGCCGGGGTTACAGGCATGTACCACACACCCAGCTCTGACTGAT
>NW_004524683.1:6580220-6582908 GCF_000260255.1 Octodon degus | reverse complement strand
TTTTGATATAGTGTCTTGCTGTGCAGTTCAGGCTGGCCTTGAGCTCACTTTGTAGCCCAGGCTGATGTTGAATTCCCAATGATCCTCCTGCCTCAGCCTCCCAAGTGCTGGGATTAGAGACATATACCACCATTCCCAGCTGAAATAATTTTAAAATTAAGCTTTGGGTATTTGTATTTATTGTTTGGCCTAGAAGAGATTACGGCACTGTAACCTCATCTTTGAAAATAACCGCCACAATTTTGCAAGTGTTAGTTGGAAAGAATATTTAAGCCTCCTGTTTTACAGATTGTGAACATGTTTGCTTACATAAACAAATTATGGCTGAAGCTGATACCTGTGCCAGAAAGCATACTGATTATTAGTGTCATAACTTCTTCCTACACCCTGTGGTTATTTACACCTCCTACACTCATTTTAATAGTTGTACTGGAGATTGAATTCAGGGCTTTGTGCATGTTAGGCAAACACCCTACCACTGAGCTATATTCCCAGCCTGAGTAACTCATATTTTGTGTGGCCATTCTATTTAGGACACTTAAAAATTGTTTTGGTTGGTATTTGACTTTAAGAATAGAGAAATCAGAAACTTGATTGTATCTATTTTTGTATGTCCATCCTTGAACATTGTTCCTGGTTCATATAGGTACTTGATAAGTGTGTATCAAATGGATATTGATAAAAAATATTAATTTAATCCTGGAGATGTATAAATTAAAAAAAAATGCTCCCTTGGGGGCATCCAAGTAGAAGTTGGCTCCACATTCTGGAACAGAAGTATGAATGAGACTTGCCTGTCTTTCTTAGGCTTCTCATGTAACACATTTACTACATAGTGAGACCCTGTCTCAAAAAATAAACAAAAAAGTAAACCAAAGTGTGTGCTACATTTGTGGGTGGGGTGACTTAGAAGCTTTCATTGTGAAGTGGAGATAGATATGTGCCTGCTAGGATTTCATGATAAAAGCTAAAAAGAATTCTGCAGGTATTAAAGTTTAATTATGAATTATTTTAAAAGGGTTTTTCCTTTACTGTTGCTCCTTCAGGGAGAGTGCAGTCTTTCTGGATGAGAGCTCTATCTTGCTCCATCCTGTTCTACCACAAGATTTTGGAAATGCCTACTTACTGTAGATCTTAGTTAAGATTCTCAGATATTTGCAGCACATGATGCCCCTACATGTCTCAGATTATTTTCCCCAGCATCATTTGTTCAAAAGAAATAACTGGTATTTTTTAAGTCCAGGCAATAGTTGATGAGTATTTATTTTCTGGCAATTTGGTAGTTGAGGAAATGATATACCTCTAGATTCAAAGCTGCAATTTTTTATTTTTTATTTTATTTTTGGTTTCTTGAGACAGGGTCTCATAGTTCAAGCTGGTTTTGAACTATGTGGCCCGGCTTGGTCTCAAACTCACAGCAATTCTCTTGTCTGAGCCTCCTGAGTGCTCAGATTATAGGTATGTGCCACCATGGCTGCTTTCTTTCTATGCTGGAGATCAGACTCAGTGTCTTGTGCATGCAAGCAATTTACCACTGAGCTACATTTCTCTCTTTCTCTCTCTCTCTCTCTCTCTCTCTCTCTCTCTCTCTCTCTCTCTCTCTCTCTCATTGTTTAGACAGAATCTTGCTATGTAGTTCAGGATAGCCTTGAGCTCACTTTGTAGTCCATGCTGGCTTCAAACTCATGGTAGTCCTCTTGCCTCAGTCTGAGTGCTGAGCTTACATACCCGGTTTATTTAATTCGTAAGTACTTATAACTAGGGTGGGTGTACCTGCCTGTTGGTCATTGTACAGTTTCTCATTTCTTGATGATGAAATGAGGACACTTCATCATTTCTTTTTATACATTCATTTTCATGTGATACAGTACTTTAGTACTTTTTTAGGAGGAGGGATCTCCTGGAGACTGAACATGGGGCTTTCAGACTAAACTACATCCTCAGTACATTTTATTTTTCATTTTGAGATAGGGTCTTTCTGAGTTGCCCAGACTGGCCTGGAACTTGTATCCTGCCTCAGCCTCATGAGCAGCACAGATTACAGGCATGTGCCACTGTACCTTGCTGATGCTTGTTTGTATTTTTATTTATTTGGTACAGAGTCTGCAGGGTCTCACTACACAGATCAGACTTACAGTGACCCTCCTGTTTTCAGCCTCCCAAGTGCTGGGATTACAAGTTCATGCCCAGTCTCAGTTTTCTCAGCATGCCCTGGGGTTGGGGCCAGCACACACTCTGGGGATCAAACACCCAAAACACCCGGTCCCTGAGCCTGTCTAAGCAGGCACTTTAGTCTGCTGACCTATCTGGCTGTCCCCCCTCTTTTTATCATAGCAGCTGCCCACCAAAAAAATCCATGTTATAAAGATATAATATCATTAGAAAGAATGTGTTATGATCTAAAATTGAAACTGAGTTACTTTGAGCTGGTAGTTCAAATGATATCTAACAGAATTCCTGTGTTTCCTTTAAAAACTTAAATTTTGGGCACTTGTGAATTTTTTGCAGTGCTTGTAGGGCACTTGGGCATAACTTGGGAAGTATGGATTTAAATGTCATTTCTTCAGTGAAACTTAACTTGACATTTTAAAATGAGTTCAGAGTTCTTAATGCCCTCACACTACTTCTTTTTTTTTTTTAATTTTTTTTTAATTTATTTGACAGAGAGAGAGAGAGAGAGAGAGAGAG
>NW_004524683.1:6542859-6579660 GCF_000260255.1 Octodon degus | reverse complement strand
AACATCCAGTGCTGTGTCTAACATCTAGTGAGTGTTTAGTGAATGTTCAATGAATGAATCAATGAAAAATAAAATATTAAAAAAAAATAAAAATGTACTGTTATATTGTTAGTGCCAAATGTAATATCTTGGTATGAGTTGCTTATGTAGTTTTTAAAGCTAGTCGTCTTGGGCTCCTGCTTCTTGGTGAGGTAAATTTGTAGCACTTTAGTTAACTCCACTGAAAATTGGGGATTTTAATTTACCTATCAGTATTATAAGTATTAATCAAGAAACCTGTATAACAGAATGTCTGCACAATGCTAGAAATGTATTTGGTATAATATATGTCACACTGGCTCCAGCCTATTCTTTCCTTACCTAAAAATAGTTGAAAGAAATGTCTTGAGCTGTGTAAATGCCTACTCTTTGGTAGTGATTCTTAGTCATCAGACAGACCCATCCAAAACACTGATTGAAAGGATACAAGTAAATGTGAGCCATGTCTTACCCAGGTATTCAGTCCCATAGAGAGCCACCACAGGGAGTACAGACTATAGTCAGACTGCCTGTGGCTGAACTTCAGTATACTGCCTTCTACGTGGCAGTATACTGTGACTTGACCTTAGCCAAGTCATTTAATGTTTCATTTTCCTTATCTGTAAATTGGGAATAACACATATTATCTACCTTATCAGGTCATGGTGAGTTTTAAATGAGCTGCTATGTAAAAGCTGCTTAGGGCAGCTCCTGGCGCATGCTTACTCCTGTACAAGGGTTGTTATCATTATTAGTGTCATCAGCTTGCTTGTTCTGTTTTACCTGTCTGCTGCCTCTTCCCTTCTCTTGATTTTCCTCAGTTCACACTCTGTCATAAATAAGTAGATTTTGGGCTGCCATTTGCTTAGAGTATCTCCCATGTATACATACCATTTTCATTTTGTTTAATTATTACTATTTTTTTGTGGCCAGCTCAGCCCACCCTGGGGTCATGGCTGGCATGGCATGTGGTGCCTGGGATCAAACTGTGGTCCCTATGATTGCCTAAGCTTGCCTTAGCAGGTGCTTTAGACCACTGAGCTGTCTTGCTGGCCCATACAAACCATTTTTTTTAAACTCACCACTTATTATTTGAGCCTCAGGTGGCCCTCTTCTGATCCTTTCTCTGTCTCTCTCTCTTTTTTTATGTATTTGGTACAGGGTCTCACTATGCAGCTTGGATTTGTAGTGATCCTCCTGTTTTTTCCCAGCACTGGGATTACAGGCGTGCGCCACCACTTGGCCAGCTCAGTGTGCCTGGGGTTGGAGTCAGTGTAGCAAGTGCAGGACTGGGGATTGAACTCTGGTCCCTGCGCTTGCCAAAGCAGGCGCTTACTCCACTGAGCTATCTTGTCGACCTGATCTTTTTTCTTATACAATATATCCTTCAGAGTTTCTTTGATCACTATTATGAGCTGTGGTCAGGGATTTTGCTGTTTTCTCTGTGTGGGAGAATTTTTCCTAGTTCAGCCAGTGAAGGTGCCATTTCTTAGGTATTTACATGAGACTCTCTGACTTGACTTCTCCACTCATGTCTTTGTTGTCCTCCTGATGTGGCCCCTGGTTAAATCCAAGGCGCCAGCTATCAGGTGTGAAGAGTCCTCAGGGCAGCCACACTTCACCACTTATTCAGGATTTGGGCTTTTTTAGCTTGTCTAAATGTGAGTTTTCCTGTATCTTTCTGCCAACTGAGTCATTCTTTTTTGAGGATTATTTCGAATGATGTGCATATGTTGTTTTGGGTGAGAGGTGTTTCTGTAGAAAATATGTATGTGTAAGCTATGGAAGTTTTATACGCTGATCAGAATTAGGTATCTCTACCTAAGTCTGCCCTAATTCAAACCACTCCTTACCCTCGTCCTTGTCCCTTTTGAAATCTATTTTATATTCTTTGTGTTAAAGTTTTATTGACAGTTACTGGTTAAACAAAACAAAACATTCTAGTTAAGATGCTAATTAAGGGACCAAAGTCAGCTAATTAAGGGACCATAGTCACTGAAGACCATAGTCACTGAAGATGCTAATTAAGGGACCATAGTCACATAGGAGTACCGTACTTTAATGCTCTGAATGGAAATTCAGAACATTTCAGAGTTACCAAGTAAGAGAGGCGGTGGGGACAGGATAAGAGTCTTACTCTTTCTGCCATGTTAACCTAGTCACTGTACCTCTTGTTACCTTACAGATAATATGTTTAGCTCACTTGTCATATGAAAGAGAATTTTTGCTCTAACATTTTAGTTGCTTTAACCTAACAAGAACATTTTTGTGTTCCTTGCACTTGCCAGGCAGCCGCTGTGCTGTTGAGCTATATTGCTGGCAAACACTTTTAATAGACTAAACATGTGGTAAGAGCATTTAGAACTTAATAGAGAACAGGTGTGAATGACATACTGCTTGCTGACAGTTTTATGCTGCGTGGTGAGCAAAGGTAACAGAACATTACTTGGTAAGGAAGAACGCATCAGTTGTTAGTACTTGCAGAAACTTCCACTTTGAGGTCTGGGTCTCATGAAACATATGTTCTGTGTCTGGTTTCTATCAGTCTTCTGCAGAGTATCTTTAAATCAGTTTCATTACCATTAGGATTATATCCTGCTCCACACAAGACAGCTTCCTGGCCCTCCTTCTGCTCGGGGCTTCCAGAATATATTAGTTATTGATGTCTGCATTTAAAAGTATTATGTTTAATTTAACTCACAGGATTTACCTTTATAATTATGTATGGTTTAAATAACACAAATTTCTACTTTCTTGTAATATAGAGAAATCCTAGTAGATGTTTTGATTATACAATTGAAAATTAACTTTTTAAAATTTTTTTTGGGGAAAATTAACTTAATGGCTAATTTAAGTAGGCTATTTTTTCTTCTGGTAGTTATTCATTTAATGATTGTTGCTCAAGGCAAGTAGAAAATGAAAATGACAATATTTCAGAAACAAAAGAAGGCAAGAATAAAACAAAGTAAAAATGGTCAGAAGCTGGCTGGATCAAGATAGGTCAAATATATCTGATTCTTTATGTATGGTTACATTTCCTGATCTCTTCTCTGTCCCAGCATCCAACAAAAAATCTCATCAACTTTGAGTCTCAGCCTCTCCCTCTCCTTCCTCCTCCCTTCACCTTCGTTTTTCCTTCAGTACTGGGGACTGAACCCAGGAAGCTCTGAGCTACATTTCCAACCTCTAAATTTTATTTTTGACATAAGAATCTTGCTAAGTTGCTGTCCTTGAACTTCTGATGCTCCTATCTTGGCCTCCCAGGTAGGTAGAACTGTGGCCTGTTCCACCATGCCCAGCAAGTCTCTGTCTCCATTTCTGTCCCTCTCCTTTCCCTTCGTCTCCCTCCTTCCCCTCCCTTCCCTTCTCTCAAACTTCCACCAGCAAGTTCTGTTATTTTAAGCCTCTAACAGTTTAAAGGCAGAAGGCTGGTGTGTCTCCACCTGGGTCTTTAGGAATTACTTCCGATGCCCATTGAAGAATACTAAGGCCACTGGGTGCTAGAAGACCTGGGTTCAAGTGCTACTTTTCTTCTCGATTGTTAAGCTAGCATATCTCAGTTTTCCCTTTTGTAAAATGGGAACTGTGTGGAGGTGGTCTTGCCAACCCTAAAACTGATCTGTATCTCAAGACTTCAGTGATATGTAAGGCAGTCTAAAAGGCAAAGGACTTAGTTACTAGAAGTCTATGTGCCTTCTTTGTGAAAATGTCTGTTGGCTACATGGGAGCACCAAGGAATTGCATTTAATCAGTTCCTTTATCTTGTTTTCATAGAACTTCATGGTGGAACCAAGGAACCTGTAAAGTTGAGAAAAATGAATGAGTATTTAAAATGTAACAATTATATGTGTGGATTTTCTAAAATTAAAAATATTTAAGAAATAAGCTAGGATTTGGGGGAATAGCTCAGAGGTAGAGAGCTTGCCTAGCATGCTTGAGACTCTGGCTTCAATCCCCAGTACCTCAAACTACATGCATGCATGAGTGAATATACATATGTACATATATGAACAAGCAAGTCACTCTATGTAGTATATGCCTGTAAAACCATCACTCTAGAAGGCTGAGCCAGGAAGACCACAAATTTAAACCCAGCTTGGGCAGCTTAGTGAGATACTATCTCAAAAATTAAAAATTAAAACCAACCTGGGCATGCAGCTCAGTGTGAAGGGACTGGGTTTAATCCTAAAAACTAGGGGAAATTTTTTTTCTTACAGTATGGCATAGTGTTAGGAAAAATGTGGACTTTGAAGGCAGATAATGATTTGGATTTTAGTGTATCATCAGCAGCTATATTGCTCTTTGATTCTGTATTTTTAGTTGTAAGTTGATGGCAATAATGCTGCTTTTCTGAGTTGTTATAAAGGTTAAATGAGGTAATGCTTACACAGTTTTTAGGATAGTACATGGCATTCAGTAAGTGTGTAAATGATAATCTTTATCATTTTATTTATTTATATTACTTGAGGTAGAGCTGGACTTGAACTCACTAGGTAGCCCAGGCTGACCTCAAACTTGTGGCAAGCTTCTGGAATACTGAAATTAGAGGTGTGTATCTCCATGTCTAGCTATTATTTTATTTTTTAGAGGATTTATTTTGGCTTTTATACTTTGTAGAGATCTCAGTATGGTAGGCATGGTAGGCAGGAGATGCCATGCACTAAGCCTGTCTTTCTTTTGTGTGTGTATATATATATATATATATATATATATATATATTTTTTTTTCCCGGAACTGGGGATTGAACTCAGGCCCTTGCGCTTGCCAGGGAAGTGCTTATTCCACTGAGCCATCTCCCCGGCCCTTACTGGTAAGCTTAACCATCCAGAGCATTAATCAGTATTGTGGATTATTCTTTCTTTTTTTGTTGTCATAAGTTTTTTTTTTTTTTTTTTTTTTGGAGCTGATGAGATGACTCAGTGGTCTAAAGCACCTACTTAGAACAAGCTTAGCAAAGCACAGGGACCATGGTTCAATCCCCCAGCACCACATGCCAACCAGCCCCGGCCCCTGGTGGGCTGAGCTGGCCGCGCGCACACACACACACACACACACACACACAAATAAATTAAAAAAAAAAAAAAGTTTGTTTTTTTAGCACTTCTCTGGCAAGGTCTGGCTGTGTAGCTCAGATTAGCTTCAAACTTGCTTTGTAGCCCACATGGCCTAGAGCTCAAAGTTCTCTTGCCTCAGCATTCTCAGTGCTAGGATTATAGATATTTGCTTTGTATATGTGTATAATTTTTAAAAGTAGGGGTTTATACTCTGTGTATGTGTGCTGCCAGAGTGAGCACTAAGTTAGATTTATATCCTCTTTGGAAAGCTACTTTTCAGTTACATCCCATGTTACCATGTTAATAAATGTACTTTTATAATCTGTATAACTATCATACTGTACAAGTTAAATATATTATTTAAATAGTGAATTTCCTAATGTTTGGAAATTTTGCTGTTTCTGAATTTTCAAAAATTATATTCAGTATTCATTTATTTGATACTGGATTTGAACCTAGAGCAATGAGGGTGCTAGGCACGTTCTCTACCACAGCTATATCTCCAGCCCAGTGTGTCCTTTTAAAGCAGCTTTTAAAAATACATAATTTGCATATCATACAACACACCTACTTAAAGTGTATAATCCAATCATTTTGGCACATTACATTTAAAATTTTTTAAAGTGTAAAATGTAACATTTGCCATTATAGTCATCTTAAGTGTACAGAGGTGCTGATCAGTAGTATCAATTCCATTTTCAATACGTATGTACAACCATCACCTTTATGTATTTAAAATTTTTTTTAACCTCAAACAAAAACTTTAACCATTAAGCAATAACGTCTTATTCCTTTTAATAAAAGTCTTGTTTTTATTTTGCCTTAAGGCTGGGCCTCCCTGTAGTGGGTCTCCAGACTGGCCCTGAACTTGCTCCGTAGCCCTGCCTGGCCTCCCATTCTCGAGCACCCTCTGCCTTGAACGCGGGGCTCACAGGTGTGCACTGCCACACCAGCTCTCTTCTGGCTAGAGCAGTAGCGCTCTGGGCATCAGCACATGGCACCTGTTTAGTCCTGGGCTTCAGTTCTTTCGGTGCAAGTGTCTCTGGAGTGAAATTGTTGATTCATATAGCAGCTGTGCCCTTTTGCACTCTCAGCAGCGGTGCACCAGAATTCCCATATCATTACCAGCACTTACTATTTCTTGTTGTGTTCTTACTGCTGTCTTTAACCTTATAGTCGTTGCCAGGGAAATAGCTCAACAGCACAATGCCAGCCTGGCAAACCAAGGTCCTGAGTTCAAGTCCTATACCAAAAAAAAAAAAAAATTATAGTCATCTTAGAAGGTGTGAAGTTTTCTTTTTTTTTTTTAGATAGTACATCTTAAAAATTACATTTTCACATGTTTAATTGGGTTATATATCTTTTTGTTACTGAGTTTTAAGAGTTAATGCATTTCATTTATTTATTTAAACTGGGAATCCAACTCAGGACCTTGAGCTTGCCAGGCAGGCACTTGTGTTGCTGAGCTATATCCCTGGCCCAAGTTATATATTGTAGATACCTTTTCCAAATACATAATTTGTAGGTATTTATTCTCACCATATATAGTGTATTTTTTCTTGCTCATGGTACAGAGATTAAAAGGTTGATAAGTTAGTCCAGAACTAAAAGAGAAATATAACTGATGAGTTTCTATGTAATGCTTAGGACTGAGAGCTGGGCATGGAAAAGAGAAGGAATAGAGAGAGAGAACGAGAGAGAGAGAGAGAGAGAGAGAGAGAGAGAGAGAGAGAGAGAGATTCTCATGACTTTGATTTCAAGGCCTAGTTAGAGTTAATTAAGTCAAATTAGTGGAATTAGGGGGGCTGGGGAGATGGCTCAGTAGAATAAGTGCTTGTAAGGGCCTGAGTTCCAAAAAAAAAAAATCCCCAGTTCCAAAATAAAAAAAAAAAAAAAAATAGTGGAATTTGGAGAAGGTGCCCATTTGCAAACAGTTTTCAGTACATTTCCTGTTGTGTAATCATGGCATGGAAAAAATACAGAAAAATTTTCCATAAGCTTACCACATTTTGGGATGTCTTTCTGTTAAAGTTGAGTTGTAATCAAGAACCAGGATCTCCATGTACAGCATAAAAATGGCTATAGTTTTATATATCTATATATATCTATATCTATATCTATCTATCTATCTATCTATCTATCTATATGTATGTTTTGTTTTTTTTTTTCAGTACCAGGAATTGAACTCATGACCTTGTGCTTGTCAGGCAAGTGCTTATTCTACTGAGTTATCTCCCTAGCCCGGCTATAGTTATCTGTGATCAATATTAAATCCTTGGGCTAGGATTTGATTGCAGTGTCATCAAAATGTGTATTGCTACACTGATTTTGTTATTTAATTTTTATTCACTTATTTGCTTGTTTGTTTATTTGTTTTGAGATGGGGTCTCCTATGTAGTTCAGGCTGGCTTGGCGATTCTCCTGCTTCAGCTTCCCAAATGCTAGGATTGCAGGTATGCACCATGACACCTAGCTACTGATTTTAGTTTTAGATTGAGCAAAAAAGTATTCATGAAGGTAGATTTTATACCAAAACATGTTTAAATGTACTGTTTTTCAAAGCCAAGTAGTTTTTCTTATATTTTTGTAGATATGGTGGTTAGACTAAAAATGAGTGTTATCTTTGACTACATGTAATTTCTTTTTTTTTTTTTTTTTTGGTGAAACTGGGGATTGAATGCATGCAGTTTCAAAACATTTGAATTTTTATTGTATACATGTACACATTTAAACTTTTTTTTTTTTTGCAGTACCGGGAATTGAACTCAGGACCCTGAGCTTGCCAGACAAGCGCTTATTCTACTGAGCTATCTCCGCGGTCCCCATTTAAACTTTTTAAGTCTTAATTTTAAAAAATACACACTTTTTAGAAGCAAATATTGGCAACACAAGATCATACTTTTTGCCTAAGCAGTGTTTACTTTTCTCTAGAAAGCCAATGGGGCTGGGGAGATGGCTCAATGGAATAAGCACTTCCTTGGCAAGCCCAAGGGCCTGAGTTCAATCCCCGGTTTTGCCAAAAAAAAAAAAAAAAAAAAGAGACTGTAAAAGTGATTGAACAGGTTATTCTGGAGACTAGGAAACCAATGTGGGCGTCTATTGTCTGTGCCATAGAAGTGGCATTTTCAGAACAGCTTGATTAGAATATGGCTTCCTTCTGTATATTTCTTTTTCAACCTTTCCTGCCGGGCCTTTTGGATCCTCTTAACTGAGTATCTCTAAATTTCCATCTGTTTCTAGGTTATAAAACTGCACTGTTTTCTGTTTCCCTCTGTAACTCTTGACTCCCTCCCTGCCTGTGCAATGTGTTTCTTTGTGGCCATGTTATAGTTTTGTTTCTTTTTCGTTTAAGGAATGGATTACTTTTTAGATAAATTATATCTAAACATCAAATTGACTTTTGGCTTTAGAACAGTTCACCACTGTCTCTAAAGCTGATTTTGTTTCCACCTTTAGTTTTAAATTTTCAACACAGTTTGTATTGTACAGGCTCTCTTTTCCTTTTTTCTTGAAATTAGATGGTGTTCTTTATGTTGAAATCGGAAGGTGGGGCCCAACCTTGCACTCTACCTCCGAGCTACACTCAGCCCCCTTAGATGAGAACCTTAACTTTACTTAATGCAAGGTTGTTTTGAATGCTGCTGTGCTACTAGGATTTAGTATTAATAAAATGTTTAAATTGTGCTTTGTAATTGTTTCTTAAAGATGTACACTTTTTAAAATGAAGACTTAAAAAGTTTAGATTTGTATGTATATTATAAAAATTCAAACAAGTTTGAAAGTATATGAAGTAAAAGACAGTCTTAGTAAATCTCATTCTAGATATCACTTAACCGTTTTTTGTGTGCCTTTCTGATCCTTTTAAAGGTGTTCATAAAAGGGCTGGGTGTGGTGGTGCATAGGTATAATCCTAACACTTGGAAGGGTGAGGCAGGGTGGGCACCATGAGGTTGAACCCAGCCTGAACTACATAGACCCTGTCTCAAACCAAAAACATCAAAAAAATTTGTGTATACATTTGTGTGCATCTTCATTTTTAAATAGTGTATCTTGGTGAGCTTTCCACATCAGAACTTATAGATAGAAGTACTTAATAATAGACCCAGAAATTTATCCAGCCTTTGGAATAGAAAAGGCATTGAGATATTCTTTTACAAATGTTACTAAGGTGAATGTTCATGTATATCTGTCTGTGCACATTGTGCAAAAAAAGTAAAATTACTGAGTCAAGAGGTATGCAGTGTAAAGCTTAATACTTTGATATGTTGCCCCCTAAAAAAGCTGAACATTTACACAAAGTGTTGATACAGGAAAGGTACAACTCCTGACCGGTTAGATATCAAATGTGCAAAGTTCATGGCCTCACAATGTCAAATGATGTCGTGAACCAAAACAGGAAGTTAGAGTTGTATTGGAGGTAAGTATAAGGAGAATAGTTCCTGGATTGCCCAAAGGCCTTCCAAGTGGGTTGCCTCTGAGGCCCTTTGTTAGGGGTAATTTATACACTAAAATCCCAATGTGGGTACAACATGGGTCAAAGTACAGTCAGTGTATAGGATTACAAGTATAGCTGCTTAGCCAAAATTGATCCAGTAGGAAAGAGAGTCACGTAGCAAGGGTACATGGAAGGAATACAAAGGAAGTTTTGGAAAGAGAGGGGGATATGAGTTTTGGTGTTCTGGTCACCCACCTGCGTGTCTGATGCCCATCTGGCCCACTGGATTATACTGGCTAATTACAGTGTAATCGCAAGTTGCTGTTTATTTCCTGGGAGGCATTCAGGCCTTGCCACTGCTTCTCTATCCTGAAGCCTGGCTCTCCTCAGATTTGACTCCAGCCACAATTCTAATGTCTTTATTATTTATGCTGACTTCCTTAAGAGCCCAGTCTCTCTCTGACTGTATATTAACTTCTACCTACTTAGTGCCTATAGTAGGATGACTGTACTAGTTTCCCATACCCTTGGCATTGTCACTGTCACATATAATGTTTCATATCAACCAATCCACATTGAAAATGGAATCGCATTTTAATTTGCATGTTCATGATTCCTAGTGAATTGAACACTTTTTTGTTTTCCCATGAATTGTTCTTGTTTTTTGCCTGCCTGCCTGTGTTCCTTTCTTCCTTCTCTCTCTTTTTTTCTTGTTTTTCCTTTTGAGAGTGTCACTCTGTTGCCCCGGCTGCTCGAATCCTAAACTCGAGCAACTGAAACTCAAGGCATGTGCCATTGTGCCAAGTTTGCCCCACTCCCACCCCACTTCTGGTCCTGGAGATTGAACCCAGGGCCTTACAGCTGAGTTACATCCCCTGGCTGCTTTTATTTTGGGGCACAGGGTTTTGCCAAGTTGCTAAATTCCCCTGACTGGGCTAGAACTGTGAGCCTCCTGCCTTAGCCTCCCATTGTGTTGGGATTATAAACAGGCACCAGCACACCAGATTAACTGTTTTTTTTTCTAGATGAAGCTCTTCACAAGCCTTGTTGTCAAGTAATTGCAGCTTTTAGGCTGATTTTTTGCTTTTGATATTGTCTGAGTAAATTATTTTAATGGTTAGTTTTTTATTTATTTATTTATTTATTTTTAATGGTTAGCTTTTTAAAAGTATGAAACAAATACTGATAGGCCTGGTTAGTGGTCAACAAACCTGTTTTAAATTGGGTGTGGTAGTGCACTCTTGCAGTCCCAGCACTGAGGAACTGAAGCAAAAGGATCACCATGAGTTGAAGGCCAGTCTGGACTACATAGTGATATCCTTTCTCAAAGAAACAGAAAGCCTTGAATTTACTTATGTAGCCCACACTGACCTTGAATTCATGGTAATCCTCCTGCCTCAGCCTCCCAAAGTGCTGGGATATAGGCATGCACCATCATGCCCAGCCATGATTTGCTTTTTAATATGTATAAGGATCTATGTTACTTATTGCTGTCTGCTTCTCCAAGTGTTCTTACAGGAACCAAATTCACCAAATTCTAGGCTCTTGTGCCCCCTGCAACAATATTTGTGTTGTCAATGAACTATGGGATATTTCTCAAGATACTGCTTCTTCCCAGGGAGGGCTATGTGATCCATAGGCTCTGTAATGCCCATGAGAATTGATTACTTAAATTAACAAGACCAAGTCAGTGTTTTCTAAGAATAAGAAGACCTCTGTATCCCTGTGTTAATGTTAGAAGTTTTCAAATTATTACCTCTGACTTCTTTGAACCCCTCGGGGTCTCTGGGCCTGCCTGGCTATCTGTGACCATTCTCCATCTCCTTCTAATGTAGGGAATATAGAGTGATTTGAATTGGTGGAGGTAACTTTAAAAGAAATACAAGTTCTGGAATTGACCACAAAATGAAATGGGAATGTGAAAATTCCAGTTCACAGTTGGTGTAGAGGCCTATTTATTGGATAAATATTACAGCATACTCAATTGTCTGAGAAGCTTCCTATAAAATGTTAGGGGATTTCTGAGTCTACATAGTCCATTAGCTTCTAATTCATTGTTTTTCTCAGTTCCATTATTTTGCTTTCTTGCCATTGCTTCTGAAGAACCAACTTCAGAGTTTGTAAAGACCGGTGAATTTATGGAAGTATAAAGAATGCCTTTATTATCAGGTCATGGGAGTATGTTCCTATAATTCCAGAACCTGAGAGGCTGAGGCAGGAAGGTCACCAGCTTGGGCTACATTGTGAGTTCCAGGCCAACCTAAACTGCACTGTAAGACCCTGTCTGAAAAAATGAAAACAAACAAACAAATGCCTTTTTTAATTAGTGGGAGGACTTGGTCACTTTGTAAAAGCAAATCATCCTTTGTGAATGTAACCTGTATACCTTCTTGTGAATCAGCACAGTGCCCAGTACTTTGTAAATGTTCAATAAATACATATAGATTTAAAAATAAATTCAGGGTGGGGGAGATAGCTCAGTGGCATAAGTACTGCCTGACAGGCGGTATCAGGTAGGTGGAATCCGATTCCTGCTAAAAAAAAAAAAAAAAAAAAGAAGTTCGAACAATTGCCTGTAGTAAGCCTTTTTTATTTTTTTATTTATTTTTATTTTTTAAAAATATTTATTTATTTTTATTTATTACATTTATTTATTGTGTGTTTGTGGCCAGCTCAGCCCACCAGGGGGCGGGGCTGGCTGGCATGTGGTGCTGGGGATCGAACCGCGGTCCCTGTGCTTTGCCAAGCTTGTTTCAAGTAGGTGCTTTAGACCACTGAGCCATCTCTCCAGCCCAGTAAGCCTTTTTTAAATGAAGAAAAATTGAGAAAAATGAAGTGGTGCTGTACTTGTCTGTAGCTGAAAAGATTATATCCATTTTTTTCTCCTTTGCAGGATATAAGCTTTCAAAATACCACTATTTAATTAGAAAAAGAAGTAAACTTCATGTTAATGTAGTCTTGTCTGCTAAAGCTTTTTGCTTAAAAAATTTAGCTTCATTTACAAGTTCTATACTTTATAGTTAATAAATGGATTTATAATTAAGTGACATAGTTAAATGGAATATATGTATTTAGAAATGCAATAAGAGCAGACTCAAAATGAGATTGGAACTCAACTGTCAATTTAAGTCAAATATTATCCTTAGCTTTCCCCTCACTATTATAGTCTTTTTTCTTTATAATTGCACTTTAATGGTGATTACTTTAGGATGAGTCTCTCTTTTTTTTTTTTTTTTTTTTGCGGAACCGGGGATTGAACTCATGCCCTTGCACTTGCCAGGGAAGCGCTTACTCCACTGAGCCATCTCCCCGGCCCTTTAGGCTGAGTCTCTTTTCAGTCCTCCGTGGAAGAGACTGGAAGAAAACATCCTGACAGTTGCTAAAAGGTTGGCCAAGCCAAACCTGAATATTGATCTCACAATCAGTGGAAAAATAACTTCCCCAGGACTGGTTGGTATTATTTCTGGGAAATCTTTTCAAAATTATTTAGATTAATTAGAAACTTTTTTTTTTTTTTCTGGAAATGTCTTTGAAACAAACACCCATACTTCATACATATACATTCAAAGGCTAGCTTTAACTGTGCCCACCAACTGTATGTCAGACCCTTGGAGGCCTGAGCAGGTGCTGAGGCCCAAGCACCTGCTGATGAGTGTTAGTGGCCTGGGGGAAGTGTGTCCTCATGCTTGAGCTGCACTGGTGCTCTTGGGTCACTGTCTACTGCTTCTTCATCAGCTTCCCCATTCCCAGGGCTCAGGGGACAATGAGCAGTGATGAGTAGCTTCTTTCTGCTCATCCCTGCCACGACATCATCTGATCTACAGAATCCTCAACCCATAATACACATAATGTCAGCTTAGGGGAGTGATGTCCTGGGCCGGCCCTACCTTTATCTTGGCCTTTGTCTGTTCAGCCTCATGCATTCCGAGTAGTGAGGTGGTAGTTTGTTTTGTTTTTTGAGATAGGGTTTCATTAAGCAGTTTAAGCTGGACTTGAACTCACGTAGCTCAGCCTGGCCTTGAACTTGCAGCCTCTTACTAAGGCCTTTGTGAGCTTCCCTAATAGTGCCTTAGAAGAGTGTGTGGGTGGTGAGTGGTGTAGCTGAGTCTAGGGAACTCTAAACCAGAACTCTATTTTTAGTTGTGTGGTGGCTTATAATTTTAGCTATTGTAGTTTATTCTGTTTATCCGATGCTGTGGTTGTGAATGTTGCCCTTAGACTATAGTTAGTGACCTAACTAGGTTTTAATTGTGAGGAAATCTCAGATCATATGAAAAGAATTTTGGTTAAAGCTGGGAATTTTCCATTCTTGCTTTCCTGAAAATTGGCATCAGTGACCACTAACTGACAGAATGCTTTGAAAATACGCTCTTTAAAGTCTAGCTGTTATTAAATGGCATAATAACTAGTATGTAAGGGATAGTTGCTTTTTTTTGTTGTTGTTGAAACTCTTTGGTAGGACAAAATTGTCAACAAATCCTTAAAAGTGTGGTATGAAAGCATAATTGCTGCACAGAAGATTTTAAAAATAGAATGCAGATCAGAATTTTAAATACATATGTTTGACATTTATTGGACTTTTCAGGTAAGGTCCTGAAAAAGTATGATTTATTTTGATGAAGTATAGATTTATTTTTTAAATGGTCATTTGTATATATCTATGGTTTATAACTAATTTCTCTTTAAAAAAAAAAGCAATATAATGTCAAACCCTATTTTAATGCAGTATAAAGCTTGCAAATTTGAAGTCTCCGATGTCAGGAAACAAACAGTGAATGCACTAATTTCTAAATTACTATCTAGGCTTGTAAATGTATATGTTGTTCATACAGCAGAGCATTACAGAGTAATCTGTACTGTTGGTGTTTCCTGAGCGTTTGCCATTGTTTAGTACTGTTTGTCTCTGCGTTTACTCAGTATTACCATGTGCTGTAATTGCTAGACCAGAGTAGAGCATCCAGCAAGCAGAGACTTCCAAGTTGAAGCCAAAATAAACAGTGGGAAATGAAGCTGCCGTAAAATTTTGTGGACAGTAGTTGCAAAGTGCTTTTGAGAGCTGTACGTAGTGAGAAAAGTAGGTCACACTCATTGGTTTTTAGTGAATGTGCTGCTGAAGCGAGCACAGCACACTCATTTTTTATAAACCAACATTTTGTAAGTTTACCTTACTTAATGATAAAAGTAAATTTATAAGTGATCTGAAAATAATTTTAAAATAACAGTTTAAATAATTAATATTTTTCTTGTATCGGATACTGAACTTAGGGCCTTTGGAGTAGGCCACACCTCCCTCGGCCCTGTTTTTAAAAAAATTTTAATTTTGAGACAGTCTTTCTGAGTTGGTCGGGCCAGGCTTGAACTTGTGATCATCTTGCCTCAGCCATGTAGAATGTTGGGATTGAAGTTATGTACCATTATGCCTGGCAACAATTTTGAATTTGTTTCTATTTTATGTAAATGATGAAAACTTTTATCCCCTTCTCCTGCTATCTTAGTTACTTTTCTCTCATTGCTGAGACAAAATACTCAACACCCAAGGTTAAGGAAGGAAAGGTTTATTTAGCTCACTGTTGGTAGCAGGTTCAGTCCATAATCAGCTGGCTCCAGGTCAGGGTGGCATGGCACAGGAACAGCCGTTCATGGGGACAGAAAATGCAACAAGAGCAAAAGAGAGGAGCAAGCCTCTTTTCCTCCCTTACATTGTATGCAGGCTGCCCACCCTAGAGTGAGTGTAGCATTCATACCCCAATCCCAGCACTAGACAGTAAACCAGTCACAAACTCTTTAAGATTCTGAAAAGCCCATCCCCTGTGGCCACATGAGGGTTTTCTAGACACAAACCATAACACCCACTGCTGAGGACTGAGCCCAGTGCCTTTGTACTGAACTATATCTTAAGCCTTTATTTGGAGACATGGTCTCACTGAATCACTAAATTGCCCAGGCTGGGTTTGAACTTGCCATCCTCTTGCCTTAGCTTCTCAGAATGCTGGGATATCAGGTGTGTGTGCTTGATTTAAACTTTATACATTTTTTTTTTAATTTTATTTTTTCTGTATTTTAGGGATAGTCTACAGGGTGTTCAGGGTCTTACTACTAGATTGGATTTGTAGTGATTCTCCTGTTTACAGCCTCCCAAGTGCAGGGATTATAGGTTTGCACCACCACGCCCAATCTCAATCACCATCTCTGTGGGCCCCAGGGGTGGGGTCAGCACAGCAGGCCAGGGGATTGAACCCTAGGCCCCTGTGCCTGGCAGGTAGTTTAATCCACTGAGCTATTTGGCCGGCCCTAAACTTTATACATTTTTGAGCAATTGTTCTAGAAGGGCCTGTATGACTAAGAGACAGATGAATAATGGTATGGTTTTTAATTTTTTAATGTATTTTTTATATATTTTTTAATAATTTTATTGATAAATAGCAATGAGACAGTTTCAAATCAAATTGGTGGGACAGTTTCAATAATTAACACATTGCATACATTCTTCCTAGTATGGTTTTTGTTATTCAACTTTATATCTAACTTCACTCAGCAAATACTTAATTTCTTTTCTTTTCTTTTATTGACTAAGAATAAGTTTAACCAACAATTTTTGGCAAAAGAAAATGAGTGAAAAAATGTCTAGCTTCTGCAGTCCAAAGTAATAAAATTTACTATATCCTGAGTAATCATTGTTTTAGTAATCAAATGAGTTGGCTTTTATAAAATGAGCCATTGAAACACCCCTTTTCCCTCCCCTCCCCTACTCTTATCTTACCCCACACTCTGCTGTATCTCTACCTGACCCCACCCCTTTACAATATATTTCCAGCTTTTTTGTTTTGTTTTATTTGGGGGCCTTGCTAAGTTGTCTAGCCTGGGTTCAAATTTGAGATCTGTCTGCTTTAGCCTGCTTACATTTTGGGAATCCTAGTGTGTGCCACCACGCCCAGCTGCTGAAGTACTACTATAAAAAGGCAGGAGATTGAGGCAGTAGGATCCCAAGTTCAAGACTAGCTTGGGCAACACAGTGAGATGCTGTCTCGAACCAAAACAAAGAGCTAGGGATGTGACTTGGTGTGAAGACTCAGGGTTTAATAGCCATTACAAATGAATGAAAGTGTGGCTGCCTACAGTCTTAACATTACAATTAATGATAATATTTAATTTATCAAATATTTATTGTATATGTAATAGGATGAAAACCCACTGAGTGACTCTTAAGAATTTGAGATAATTGTTGTAACTAAGCATTTGATATGCTTTTTAATACATAGATTATACTTTTAGTTTTAAAATATTTTATAAATATATATTTGCAGTGGGGGCCAGGGAGATGGCTCAGTAGGATAAGCGCTTGACTGGCAAACACAAGGATCTGAGTTCAATCCCAGTTCCGTCAAAAAAAAATTAAAAAAAAAAAAATACATGTTTGCAGTGCATAGTGAGTACATTCATTATGGGGAGTTGGTAAACATGTGCAACACATTTTAATGTTTATGTCCCCTTTCCCTCCCCTCCCTCAGTATACTTTAGAGTGTCCTAATATTAGCGACTAAACCATTTGTAAATGGATCATACAATTCTTTTTGTTTTTTTCCACATCAGACAGGGTAATGTGACAACACTGTAACAAGGTTTGAGGGAGGCACGTTTCATGCACCTGGCATGAATGAACACCCAATCATCACTGAATTGAAGGCTCTCATGCAGTTCTTTCTTTTGAATTAATAAAAGTGAACATGTAAATTCATGTGGAGGGAGAAGCCTCTCGTTATTTAGAATTACGTCTTAGGGGGCCAGAGAGATAGCTCAGAGGCATAAGCATCTGCCTGGCAAGTGCAAGGTCCTGAGTTTGATTCCTGGTACCAAAAAAAAAATCTCACAAGTTAGAATTGTGTCTAAGACTGTATTGTTTTTTCATTCCGTCCAATAAAAAGCAGCAGTCCTATACCATAGCATCCTATGTGACTTAGCTTAACTGTAACCTTATTCCCTGAGCTAACACATTCTTGTAAGTCTTTAGTGATAATAATGCCCTCATAATACCTTTCATGGACATTTATATCTATTGTCTTGTACCTCCTTGACTGGTTTGTCTATCAAGCCTTTGTCTTAGGTACTTTCTTGTCACTGGGACACAATGCTGGACACTGACAAATTAAAGGAGAGGTTTATTTTGGCTCACAGGTTGTAGACATCTCAGTGCACAGTTGGCTGGCTGTAAGGCAGGGTGGCCTGGCAGGGAAGAGTTGCTCATGGCATGGCAGAGTGTGATCATAGGAGGAGGAGGGAGTCAGACCCTTCCAGGCCACACTTGTGACCCACCTCTCCCAGCCAGGCTTCATCCCCCAGTGTCACTTTCAGCTATAAACTCACTGAGCACATCACACCCTCATGATCCAGGTACCTCTCAAAAGCCCCATGTAGGCGTGCATGAGGCTGGGGGGATCATCTAGATAGAAACTGTAACAACCATTAAGAAGTGTCTATACACACACAGTCCTGCCCTGTATTATAATGCTTCAGCCAACCATAGCTTATTTGAGTGACTTGATCCCAGACACTTAGTGACATTGCATCCATTTTAGTTTGTGTATCTACACTCTATGGTGTTCCCACACCAACAAAATCACCTAACATCTCATTTCTCAGAATTATCCTTCTTAAATCATGCATCACTTAGTAATGGAAGTAAAGTCTAAGAAAAGTGTTAAGAGACCTTGCTGATCAAACACCATATAGTGTGCTTCTATAAAGCCAGGTGGTGTACGTAGTGTGTCAGTCACTCTGGTGGCCTCCTGGTGTGATCAAGGCACTCAGTAAACATGAGGTGTGTGAGGTTGCTGCCAGGGCAGCATGTCAACCCACCATTTTGGGTTTTTAAAAGTTGATTAGTTTTTCTGGTTTTTGAGGCAGGGTCTCACTATATGTGCAGTTCAGGCTGACATAGAAATTGTCGTGTAGCTCAGGCAGGCCTTGCACGTAGGATTTTCCTGCCTCAGTTTCTAAAGCGCTGAGATTATGGTATACACCACCGTATTCACCTAGTACAGTGGTACCTGCCCTAAAGTTCATAAACTTAATTGGCGTTACAATTTCGAGGAAGATGGCTGCCTTTGTTTGTGTGGGGAAGATGCTGTGGCCATGTTTGTCTCTCATGCAGTTTGCAAAGGGAAGCAAAATTGTGCTGAATCCTTTTGAGAATTGAATTGTTTGCATACAGAAGCATTCATAAATCAAGGGAATTACTGTATACTGTTTTAGAATACCTCCATAATTAAAAGTATATGCTAACATAACAAAGTATAGTAAATACATAAATCATTAACAGGCGTTTGTTCTCACTATGAAGTGTGAGCTGTTTATAATTTTATGTGCTGTATTTAACATGCTTGGCAGCATGATGAGGCTATTTATATCAGTATCACCATAAACACATAATACATTGTGCTATGACACTGTGACAGTTGCAGTGTGACTAGGCAATGAGAAGTTTTAGCTGTGTTATAATCTAATAGGACCACCACTTAAACTGCGATTCATCATTGACATAAATATCATTGTACAGTGCTCTATAATATGAAACAGATTTGAGGTTATTTAAGATAAGTATCTTCAGGATAGCAAAGAGGTGATTGATAGCTTTTATCCTGATACGTTTCAGGCTTTGTGGTAGGCAGTTTAGGCACAGTCTCTTTTAATCATGAGGACAGTACTGCATTCCCATTATACAAATGAGACTTCTCATTGCAAGAAAAGGCAGGAAATGGATGTTGGGGTGTGGTGAGGAGAGACCATGATGCTCTTACGTGTGAGGCAAGTGCTCTGTCGCTGAGTTACAGCCTCAGACTCTCAATTTAGAGATGTTGATTTTTATTTATGTATTTATTTTTGGTGCCGGGAATTAAACTCAGGACCTTGTGCTTTCCTGGCAGGCACTTATGCCACTGAGCTATATCCCTAGCAGATGTTGACTTTTAAACAATAGAGATTTTTATAGAAGGTGGGTAGAGCCAACAGTGGTAAGATATTTTGTTTTTTTTTTTTTTGTCTGTGTGTGTACGTGTTTGATTTTATCTTTGTGTGTGTGTCTGTGTGTGTGGTACCGGTGATGGAACTCAGGACCTTGTGCTTGCCAGGCAAGTTGATTTTGTCTTGAATCATTGAGATTTTTTTCCTCTACCACTGGGGATTGAACTTGGGGCCTTTGTGCTGTGTACATTCTCAGCTTTTTGTTTTTTTTAGAGGGTCTCACTTAGTTACCCAGGCTGGCTATGAGTTTGAGTCCTCCAGCCTTAGCCTCCCAAATAGCTAGGGTTACAGGTGTTCACTGTCATACCTTGTGAGTCATACAGACAGACATTTCTTCCTTTTTTTTTTTTTTTTTGCGGGACAAGGGATTGAACTCAGGACCTTGCACTTGCCAGGCAAGCACTTATTCCACTGAGCTATCTCCCCAGCCCATGTTAGATATTTCTTTGAACAATATTAATATTTAAGCTTTTGATTATATTCATGAAAGAGTATAGTGAGATATTAATGTTTTAATAGTTAAATTTTGAAATGATTTAATGATGTGTAAACATTATGGCTATGGAAGGTAAGGGTGCTTACTAACAAGCAAATAATTATTTGAAATCTCTCTGGTATTTTCCTTTACTATTTAATGTACAACAAAATTTTTTGTTCATTAGGCTGGGTATGGTGGTGCATGCATATAATCCCAGCACTCAGGAGGTTGAGGCAGGAGGGTTGCTGCAAGTTGGAGGCCAGCCTGAACTACATAGTGAAACCCTATTTCAAAAAGACAAAACCCCTCAAATAACTTTGTTTCTATAGATAAATTAGAATATAGAGATTAATTAACAAAGAAAAATTAATTAACAAAGAAAAATGCCCTACTAGTGAGTTGAATAAATTCTGATTTTTTTCCCCCTGTGTTGTTTCTTTCAGAAATATGGCTATACACACCTTTCTGCAGGAGAACTTCTTCGTGATGAAAGGAATAACCCAGAGTCACAGTATGGTGAACTCATTGGAAAGTACATTAAAGAAGGAAAGATTGTGCCAGTTGAGATAACTATCAGTTTATTAAAGAGGGTAAGGAGTATGAATGTCAGCCAGTTCAGACCTTAAGAAAACAAGAAATTAAGTCCATTTTTCATTTGAGTAATGAAAATTTTGATTGTTGAATTTCTTACACATGGAAGGTAGTCAGAGTGTTAGAGAACGACAGAACCAGAAACTCTGCTCTCATCTGGGAAGAAGCTGACCAGTAGCCAGGATTCTCCGCCTTGCTCTAGGATCAGCTGTAGTTTAATCGAACATTTGTGTATGTGCTCTTAACCCTTCACTCCCAGTGTGCAGGTAGTTGATTTTCCTTCCATTTCTGTTTATTCTTCTTCTCCTGCCTGTCAGTCCTCACCCCCTCTTACTGCTTCCTTTTTTTTGGTATTGGAAATTGAACTCAGGAACTTGTGCTTGCCAGGCAGACACTGTGCTGCTGAGCTATATCTCTAGCCCTGTTGCCTTTCTTATAAATCTTCTGTTTCTTTTTTCTCTCTTTATTTCACTTACAGCCTTCTCATTATTATTCTTTCAGTCTTTCCTGGCACAAGCATCACCATCATCCGTGTGTAATATTGGGATTTGGTAGCTGTCAGAATAGAATTACTCCATCTGAAAACATACACTTGGCATTTACTTGGTAACTCTTTGCTGAAGACCCCTAGAATGTGGTCATTAATAGGTCTTTTGACATAAACAGTAAGGGACAAATACAGTGTTAGGAACAACAACCAAAATAATAGCCGAAGCCTAATGGGGAGAAAAACACAAAGACATCTGAGTGGAGCCAAACACACTTAAGGATGAAGAAGGGCCAGGAACACACCATCTTAACTTTCTCTGGGAGACTGGAGAAACCTGCTTCCATACCAGAATGAATCCTTTCTCCCTATTCCCTGGATGAAATGCTCTTTCTCTTAGTTATAGCTGAGTGGGGCTAGGGAGATAGCTTAGTGGCTTAAGCGCCTGCCTCGCTAAGCGCAAGGTGCTGAGTTCAATCCCTGGTAAAAAAACAAAAAAAGAAATCAAAGTTATAGCTGAGTGTTATAAAAGTCTGTTTCAGCCCTTTGCAGTGAGGTACTGTTTGCATCTCCAGCAAAACTGTTTCTGTGTGTTGCTGGTCATCTTCTCTGTCAAGTCTAGGGGATACTGTTTGTCATTATTTTCTTCTAGCATTTACCTCTAATAACTGGCTATGTGAAACTCATTCCTTTTTTGTTCCTTATGACATCATTTCTGTTCAGCAGCTGGTATTTCTCAATCTCTGATAACTTTTGTTCTCTTGCAGGTTTCATAAATAATGCTTCTCAGGTTTTTAATCTTGGTTCTCTACAGTTCCTGTATATACCTTGCTAGATTGGTTTAACCACGCTCAAACCTTTCATTATGTTAACAGTGCTGATATTTACAGCTCTAGCACAAATCCTTGTTCTGAATTCCAACATATTTCTGACTGGAAGGCATTTAATTGGATGTCTCATATTGTCTCAAAATTAACATGTCAGAGGCTGAATGTGTCAGCTGATAGGGGATCTTCCTTTATTTTCTGACTTGGTTGTTTCTTCCAGCCACTGAATGCTACAGGAACTATGGGAACCATCCTACATTCTCTCCCTCCCCACTTTCCTAAATCCAATCAATGAAGAAACCTTTCCAGTTACCTTTCTCCATTCTGTTCTCTCCACCATCTCTTTTCTCATCAACACGCTCACTTTAACCTACTTTCTTTCCAGTTTGTGTCTCCTATTACGTTCTACATGTGTTAAGATTCAATTATATGGAATAAGCACTTCCCTGGCAAGCGCACGGGCCTGAGTTCAATCCCCGGTCCCCCCCCCCCAAAAAAAAAAAAAAGATTCAATTATAGCTGCTTAGTTTGACTGCATCAAAGCTGTATGCTCTCTCATTTTTCAGCCTTTATACCTCAGCTTGTCACCATCTTATGGACATTGATCCTTGTCTGCTTGCTATTTTATTACTCATGTAAGTCTACTGCCAGCTGGGCGTGGTGGCACACACCTGTTATACCAGCACTTGGGAAGCTGAGGCAGGAGGATATTTGAGTTTGAGACCAGCCTGGGATATACAAAATGAGCTCAAGGTCACGAGACATTATCTCAAAAACAAAACAAAAAGCTGCTGCCAACTTTCTGGTAAATCTGTCTCTGTGGTTTCTCTGGCACTTGGGCTTATTTTTTTTTTATTTTATCATAGCAGCCTTTACATCTCTTGTTTTAGAACTCTCCTTGATATTCACACATCTCTGCCTCCACTACATGGTGAGCCCTCCAAGGGCAAGAGCAGTGAACTTGCTCTTCATGTTCACTGGCAGGTGTTGAAAAAAATGTATGTTGAGTGAAAATATTTGGTGTGCCTTCTTTGTCCACTGTCATAAATGGTGTAGAAAAGCTACTAACAAAAGCCCCAAGAAGTGTTTTGTAGAAGTTTTATGAATACTGAAGAAACAGCTAAATGCTCTAATAAAGCAAACCCTTAGAAAAGTTATCAGGAGTCCTGGTAGCCATGTTCATCTTGAAGAACCAGGAAAGTCTGAGCATGGAGGATGATGACTGTTGGTTTGCTTTGAGCTAGAGGTACCTGTAAGGTCCGTCAAAGCCAGGCATCTCTGCTCATCCTGAGTGGAAGTGGCAAGGATTTGGAGATTAGGAATTTGTACCTCACATTCCTGCATTCCATCTCAGTGCAGCTTTGGGATGAGGATATCAGATTATATTGGTCTTTATTTCTGATGCAATGTTTTTGTTTTTTGTTTTTGTTTACCATGGACTATATTTTAGAGCAGTCAGTGACATTTAGACTACTTAGCCTCAGTTTAAAAAAAAAAGTTTTAGGGGGCCTGGCCCTAGCTCAGTCCTTTAAGTGGCTGCTTGCACAAAGCTGTCAGCCTCAGGTTGCTGGAGTTCGAACCTCACAACTCTCCCGCTGGCCAAAAGTGCCCTGAAGGCATTCGAGGAACAAAAAAAAAAAAAACAAAAAAAAAAGTTTTATACTAATAATATTAACACTGTTTTTATATCTGTCCAAAGTTTTTTTTTCTTTTTAAGACAGGGTCTCACTATGCAGTTTAGGCTGGCTTTGAACTCACTTTGTAGTCCAGGCTGGTCTCAAACTGGCAACAATCTTCCTGCCCCAGGCTCATGAAGCTTTTTTGTTTTACTTTTGTTTGTTTATTTTTTGAGACAGAGCCTCACTGTGTAGTTCAGGTTGGCTTTGAACTCACTTTGTAGCTCAGGCTGGCCTCAGCCTCATGGTGATCACCCTGCCTCAGCACCTGAGTATTGGGATACAGGGCTACACCACCAAACCTTTGGTGAACCAAAGGTTTTTGCTGTTGCACTTGGATGATAGCAAAGATGAACACTGATGGAAGTAGCATACTTTTTGCTTTTTTTTTTTTTTTTTTTAAAGCCAGCTACGTATTTATTTGCAATAGCATACTTTTTACTGTAGCAGAATGACTTGGGGAAAAGCAAAGGGAAGGCAAGACCATCTCTTTTTGCTCATGCAAAGATCTATGTTAATGATGAGTTTCCTCTTATTGCTGCTTTTATTACTTATTTACAACTTTGTGGATTTATATATGAAAGTAATATGTGCTTGAACCAGTTCATTTGTCAGCTTACCTGAACTGAGAGACTTCTGGAGAAGTGATGGATTAGAGGCCACTGTACTCATCACTAGATTAAACCACTGATGTTCAAGGCTGAATGTGCTGTTGGGAGGTGGGGCCCATTTGGAGGAGTCAGGTCACAGCGGGTGTTTGGAAGGTGTGTCTCCCTCTGGCCCTCTTCCCTGTACTCTGCTTCCTGAGAGCAGATCTGCTCCTCTACACCCTTCCTCCAAAACCCTGCCTTAAACCAATTTACCATGGACTATACCCTCAGAAACTGTGAGCCAAAGGAAACTTCTTCCTTTAAGTTGTGACTTTGGATACTTTGGCAACAAGAAAGCTGACCAGCGTAATACTGTATTAATTTTCTGTAACTATAATAAAATAGCTGATAACTAACATAAAGAAGAAAGATTTGTTTTGGTTCATAGGTTTGGAATTCTGGTCTGAGATGGGGTGGACCATTGCTGTGAGCCACTGGTGGGGGTGCTGAATGGTAAAGATGAGCTCATAGTGGAGGAAAGGGCTCACTTCATTGCCAGGAAAGAAGAGAAAAAAACAAAAGGGCAGCAGGATGCCCCTAGTGGCCTATGGACCTCTACATGGCCCCTCCTAAAGGTCCACAGGGCCTCCCATTAGTGCCACCCCAATGTTCAAGCCTGGCTCATAGGTAGACTTTTGGAGGACAGTCAGTATCCAAACTATAGTACTATATGCTTACTCTATAAAAATTGGGAACTGCAAGATAATTTGTGTGTGCATGTGTGTGTGTGTGTGTGTGTGTGTGTGTAAAATGAGAAGGCATATCCCCATAATGCCACTAGCTTGAGGCAACCATGTTAATACATTTTCTTCATGTATTAACATTTTTTATCCTATTTTTCATGTGCCTTATACTCTTACCTCATGGTTTAAAGAATAACAAATCAAATTGTATTCACTATCTTTCTTCATCCCTTTTGTTAATGTAGTATTGAATTTAAATCTTTTTTCTTTAGGAAATGGATCAAACAATGGCTGCCAATTCCCAGAGGAATAAATTCTTGATTGATGGGTTTCCAAGAAATCAAGACAACCTTCAAGGCTGGAACAAGACCATGGATGGGAAAGCAGATGTATCTTTTGTTCTGTTTTTTGATTGTAATAATGAGGTAATGAAAATCTTCATCTGCCCATGTGGGCTTTAAGCAACTAACAGTCAACTATTAAGGAAAATGTGATCTTGTATTTATATTTATATTTTCTGTTGACGGAAGTATGTTTGGTTGACTGGGTAGACAAAAGCTCTTGCTTACTCCTGGAATCGGCAATCTTGTGAATATAAATTTGCTGTTTTCAAAAAAAGTCAGTTTTTTAAAAATAATATGTACGGTATAGATAATGAAGATAATCTTATGTATAGTATTTTCAGGGAGTATATTGTTTATTGGAAAAGAAAGACAGGCTTTTTAAAAGCTGGATCATAACCTGGTTTATCTTCTAAGAATAAGATAATCTTGAAAAAAAAGCAAGGAAGAGTGCACACCTGTAAGCCCAGCCTTGGCAATTTTGTGACTCAGTGATACCTTGTCTCAAAAAAGCCTGTGGATGTAGCTCTGTGGGAAGACCCTGGGGTTGGGGCCAGGCTTGACAATTTTTGTTTTGGTTTGCTTTTTTCTTTTTTTTGGCGGAACCAGGGATTGAACTCAGGCCCTTGTGCTTTCCAGGGAAGCACTTATTCTACTGAGCCATCTCCCCAGCCCCTGGCTTGCTTTTTTCTAATATTTCTCATAACATACCCAAATACACCTTTGAATAACTATGTAAATTTCTCAGAATCATTTAATTAAAAGGCTTGTGTTTGACAGCTGCTGTGATATAAATGTCATTCAGTTAATGCCAGCAGCCTGAAAGAATAAGAATCTGCAGTAGTGCCTTGAAGGAAGTCAGCCACTCTTAGGCCAAGTGACAAATGTGCCTGCCTTTGGTACAGAGTCCCTCTATAGGTTCTGAGTTGTTTTAAAAATGTAGCTCTCTTGTTCCAACCCTCAAAATATGTTTTCACTTATTCTTAAAGTTAGCTTTAAGATGTTACCACAGCTTTATAACTAAGGAATGTTTATTCATGATTAACAAGAAATGCTTTATTCAAATGTGTTGACTCTTAAATATCTGGATATTTATGGAATTATTGTAAAGTAAGCAAAAATGGAATAAAGTTTGAGGCATGTAATTCATACCTAATAAGTTAATAATATATCCAGGATGGAGCCATACACATACAAATCTTTTTATTGCGGTTTGAAAAAAATACACTCAGGAAAAACTGAGTCATGAATGAATTCTTATTATGCTCTCTGCTTAACCTAGTTTATATAAATTGAACCACATGTTTAAATTTTAAAAGACTCCATGTTGATTAATGAATTAGACACATTGGATTTAATGCAGGATTTTTTCTTTTAGAAGCCTCTTCAAACTTTATTTTCAGATTATAAAAATGGCAAGTTCATATTCTCTGCTTTTAAAATAACTTTAAAATAAATCTCTTTTTAGATCTGTATTGAACGATGTCTTGAAAGGGGAAAAAGTAGTGGTAGAAGTGATGACAACAGAGAGAGCCTGGAGAAGAGGTACTTTCAATTTTTGCATTTAATCATTCTAATCCCAGTGTGGATTTGACTGACGCTAAGTCCTTGCTCCATGTGGCCCAGAGAAGAGCATGCTGTGCTCATCCAGCTGTGGCGCCTTGTGAAAAGAGATGAGGAAATGAGTTGAGTCTCCCTGGTTCGGTCCCTCAAGCCACCTATTATATGGAAGGGCTGGATAGGCACCTACAATGTGACATTTGCTGCTTTTGCAGGATCCAGACTTATCTTCAGTCAACGAAGCCAATTATTGACTTATATGAAAAAATGGGGAAAGTCAAGAAAATAGATGCGTCCAGATCTGTTGATGAAGTAAGTGCCTGTGATGTGTCTTTGAAGAAAAAGTCAAGGAAAAATGTGATTATTTCTTTTGGTATAGACAGGAGAAAAACAAATATAATAGTTTGCTTTTGAAGACATTTGAGACTAAATGAGAAAAATTAGGTTTTTCTCCTTTTTGAATAGGTCTAAAATGGGTTTTATAACTTTAGACTTGTTTTTCATGACATGTGGGTGGTTTATTAATTCCAAACTTCTTTGCCCAAACACTGGAAAACTGGTACTTTGAGTTCTATGATTTGGATCATGTTGTTTTTTTAAAAAAAGATGATGTGACTGTCATCTAGCTCCAGAGCCCCAGGCTACTTTTTCTCTTCTATTATAGAACAAATAGGTTCAGAGGTACAGGGCTCTGTGACTTATCACTTCTTTACCTTCATAAGTCAGTGGGCTCTATAAATGGTGGCTTGAGCTCACAGAGCGTACAGATATTTCTAGTGTCTTTAACACATTCACTACAGGGCTGTAGCTTCAGTGTGACTGTCCATGTGGTGGCTTATACCGTGCATGTGCCACTCATGGTTCCAGCCATGGTTGGGGGTGAGCCTGAGCTGCCTTCCCTGCTTCTCTAAAGCTTCAGATAGAGAGAGAGAGGTCCAGAGGAAGAAGATTCTGTTGAACTTTTGTTTTAAATTCATGGCCAAAGTAAAATAGATGAAACAAAGAAACTATATGATTTTTAAAATGATCTGTTACAAATAATATGAAATATACTGCTAGGAACTTAGCTACATGGTAAGTAATATAGATTCTAGTTCTTATTTTGTTTTTTTCATTTTATTTTGTTGTTGGGAATTGAACAGAAGTCCTCATACATGCTATGTGGTATTTTAACAGTATCTGCTTTTAAAATTATTTTTTCCTTTGCAGGTGTTTGATGATGTTGTGAAGATTTTTGATAAAGAAGGCTAACTCTGAATCTGAAGCGTCCTTGAAATCATGCTTGAATAATGCTTTGATAGCTGCTATCCAATCCCTTTATAAGGCAGTTTTAATCTCTCAAAATTACATCTTAATTAATGGCTAGAAAATACATAGTATGGCATTAAATTTTTTATTTTATTGTTTTGGTCACAGGAGTAGACAATGAATTCAGGTTTAACTTGGTCTTAGTTATTATGGTGCTCACAAAACAAAAATATCAGCTAGTTCTTTGTTTTTATTCAAAAGACTATCCCTTTTATAGTTTGTGTTTTCTGTGAGCAAAACTTTTAGTATGCATGCTATATCCCTTTAGTACAACGTGACAGCTGGGCATAGTGGCCACGTGTGTAATTCCAGTATTCAGGAGGCTGAGGCAGGAGGATTGGTTTCGAGTTCAAGACCAACCTGGGCTACATAGTTTAAGGCCAGCCAAAACTACATAGTAAGACCCAGTCTCAACAAAGCAAAACAAAAAAATGTGATTACAACATGTTAGGATTAGGGATTCCCACTTCCTTTACTTGCAGGTTACAAATTCTAACCTGCTGAATGAATTTGTGGACCAAATTTTCAAGGAACTTTTTGTGTAGTCAGTTCTTACATACGGTGTTTGGTAAACACAGAAAATAGATTACTAGTGACATTTTAATATTTTTCACATAACTGAGCATTTCCTATAGAAAGATAAAGCTTAGGTTACTAGAGGTTTTGCACAGTTGTATGAGAGGCCATAGTCTTTGCTTCCAAGGTTTGGGATGGGTTCACAAGGGATTCCGCGCCTGACAGAATGGTCAGCTTTATTATGGTGTAATCGGAGGGCGCAGGGCAAGGATCACATGTAATGACTGTGTTCCTTCTCTTCTGTTACATGGTGGTGTTTATGATCAAACTGATCAACACAATTTGTAGAAGTAGACCCTTGAAATGCATGTGCTAGGTTTATGCCGAAATGATTCAGTTCTAACATTAATAGCAATTCAGGTTTTTTTTTCTAGTCTAAATAAAGGGTTAGAGTAAAATTACAGAAGGCAATCTAGTGGTTAGATTTCCCATTTGTATTTTATTTTATGGAATTTTTTTTCATAGTTATTTGTTTAAGAAGATTTAAAAATCATTGCACTTTGGTCAGAAAAATAATAAATATATCTTATAATGTTCAATTCTCTTCTGGTACTTTTGTTTAGTAAATTCTTTTTTAGACATGATTAAGCATTGAAAGGCACAAAATATGTAAAAGGCTATGGAGTCTAAATGAATTTTCTATCCTTTAAAAATTTCAGAAATTTATTTTTCCTTTTCTTTTCCTTCTATCACTAATGCTAAGTGGTATACAAGGCTCTTAATGGAAATTTCTTAAATGTTTCTCATTTTCAGCACGTAGTTTGGTATACAGGGTTTCATAAAACATGGAATTTTTGTCTATATAATTAGATTTTATATCTAAAATCTTTGGGGAAAAGATGTGAGGGCCTGGCTGGACCATCTGTCACCTCAGAGGCCACCAGGTTGATTCAGCTGACCCGGCTGGTTGGGGGGGTTCCCTTCCTCACTGCTCCGTGCTGATGGGATAGCTGAGGGCCGTTTCCATGGTCAAGGTGTAGGAGGAGCTGCATTGCCCTGCCAGAACCTGCACAGCTCTGAGAAGGGCTCGGTGTAGCGCAGTGGTGGTGTGTTCATAGGCACAAGCCCCGGTTTGATCTTCACCAAGGAAGAGAAATACTATAAAGTAACTGGGAATAATGAGGCCAAGTTGATGATTCTTATATTGTAACAGAGTCACTTATTTCTGTGCATGTTAGGAAATTTACTTATTGAGGAGACATTTTCTAATGTATTTGCTATTAGGCAAAAAGCATCCTTAGTACTGCAGCATTTTGATCAAAAATGCTAGAATTTGTACTCTATTTATTGCAGTGTCTTTGAAGAGATACTAACACATTTTTATTTAATGCTTCAGGCCAGCCAGTACAGAGGGGGATTTTGGTGGTTTAATCACCTAGCTATAATGAAGCAAGATTGAAGGGTTTTGAGAGCATTCCTACTCACAAAATGAAGAAATCTGTCAAATGGAATCTTAAATATTTATGCTGATAATTGTAAGAGCGCCCTTGTAGTTTTGAACACTTCTGAGACTAGGTGTTTTACTCCCTTTCATCAAATATCTTCCTGTAGCATTTGAGAACAGAAACTAGAAACATGGCAATTAATAATTACAAGGCTTTGCTTTTTATTTGCTTTTAAGTAGAAACACCTGTTAGCAATAGTGAATGTTGAAGTTGACTGAGATACATGTGACTTCATTGGTTTGTTAAAGATAACATTCCATTTATTAAACATAACAGTCACTAAGAAGCTTTTGGGTTTCTTTAAGGACACTAATTTGAGTCTTGGTGTATTTTTTGAATTAATATTATTTCTGTTCAGTGATATTGAATTTGTATAAATTATTTAGCAAAATAATTCCAATAAATTCTGTACTGTGGCCTTTGCTATTTTCTGGTTCAAATTTTTGCTTTTTAAAACACTGAAGATCGGGAGGTTTATATAACATCTGAGTCCTCACACAGTGGTAGTAGAGTTCAGGATCCATGGGGAATTTTCGCTGTCCCTCTGTGCATTTGTTTGGGCATCTTTGGTAAAAAGCATGATGTCCCAGTTAGTCATTATGTCACCGTCCATGAGAAGCCTCAGTTTTTGTCTTTTGGAGGAAGAAATTGATAGGTCAGTCTTAGAATGTGGGCTTTTGTAGACTGGTAGCTTTGTTTTTTATGTTGTTTTGTGCATTACAGGGTGTTCACAGGGCCTTCATACTAAACTACATCCCCAGCCTTTTCAATTTCTATTTTGCGATATTGTCTCCCTTTGTTGTACTCCGCCTCAGCAAGCTTTTGCCTAAGCCTGCACCATCACATCCTGCTGGGCTTGTGACTTTGTTCTTGTAGGTAGCTAAAAGCAGGAACAAAATTTGACTTTCATTTTGTATGTCCTCTGTTACCTTTAACTTCAGGTCAGATTCTTTTTCTGGATGTTGATCACTTGGCAAATGTCTCTAAAAGTTGGTGCAACAAGGTTGATTAGCCCTCGATTTGCATAACCTGTCTGATCCCCTTTCAAGACTGAGGACACCAAGATGAGGTTTGCAGGGACATTCAGCTACCAAGTGCTGGATCTCCAGTCGTTGCTTTAGCCTGTGGTCAACTTGGATTCCAGCAGAGCCTCCGCAGAACAGAGACCATACTGTCCCTTTACGCAGTAAGGATTTCTGCAGTCACCTTGTAGGCACACAGTGGAGAGAATGACTAGCCAGACCCTGAAGGCTGCTCTTGTCCTTTTGCAACAGGCCAGTCTGGTCCTCTTCTTCACATCTGTGCCCCTTTCATCTACTCGAAGAGAAGGTCTTTCCCAACCTTCCCTGGCACTGCTTAGTAAATCTGCCTGTGCCTTCCACTGCAAAGCCTGGAAATTCTCCTGTGATGACGAGTCAAGAAGCTTTTCCACAGAGTGAGTTGATATCCCCATCTCCTCTTTGGGGTGAACTTGACCCCTCCAGTGACATTATAGTATCCCTCTTAACACCTCCACACTTTGGTTCCCAAACACACTGTATTGTCTTCTCTACCCTGGAATCAAGCAGCATGCATGGCATCTGTCTTCATTTGGTCACATAGCACATTTATAAAGGAAAACAGTTTTAAAAGCTATGTATGCTAGCTTTCAACAGTTCTTACACTACTGAAGACTTCCTGAAAGGAATATACTCAGTAGCTTATATAAAGTTGAGGGAGTAGTGCTTGCTTCAGCAACATGTGTAGTAAAATTGAAGTTGGGAAAGTAAATGGTTCATGGACTCAATCTGAACTTCCAAGAAAACCCCTGCATTAAATGAATTCCCTAGCCAGTTGCTAAGCACTAGTGGCCCTTTGAGGACTCTGGGCTGAACTAGCCTTTTCATAGCTGCCGGACCCCAAGGGTTACAGAGCCAGAGTGAGAAACATCAGGTAGGTGCAGCAGCTAGCACTCAACAGCACAGAGAGGTGCCTCACATACCCTACAGAGTGTATTTATAAGTGACTCCAAAGTAGCTGCCAGAACTTGGTCAGTTGATTATCTAGTAGTGGTAAAGCTGCATCAAAACTGCCTCATCATAAGAAGCTTTAAAAATTTTTTTAAATTAATTTGGTACAGGGTCTTGCTATGGAGCTCAGACTCAGTGATCTTTCTGTCTTAGACTCCCCAGTGCTGGGATTATAGCCGTGAGCCACCATGCCCAGTTTGGGTGGCTAGTAGCATGCGTCAAGGTTCTGGGCTGCCATGGCATGTGATACTGGGGATCAAGCCTGGGTCCTTTCACTTGCTAGGCAGGTGCTCAGACCACTGAGCTATCTTCCCCAGCCCCAACATCAGGCTTTTTGCCCTTCATTTACCTGCTGCAGATTCAGTGGAGTGGTACACACCTGTACTCAGCACTCTGGGAAGCTGAGGCAAGGAAGATCAAAAGTTCAGGCTCAGCCTGAGCAACTTAGCAAGACCCTGTCTCAAAATATAAATAGGGTTAGGGAGATAGCTCAGTGGCTTAAGCACCTGCCTGGCAAGTGCAAGGTCCTGAGTTCGATCCCTGGTACCATAAAAAAACAAATAGATAAATAGATGTATTATAGATATGATAATGATAGTGAAGATAGATAGATTAGATAGATAGGCAGGCAGACAGGCTGGCTAGGGATGTAGCTCACTGTTAAGGCCCTGGGTTTTATCCCTGGTACTGGGAAAATAAAAATTATCAGGTGTATAATAGGCCATGTCTTCCTATCAACTTGGATAATGAAGATGGATACAATTTGGTAGCAAAAAATGTTCAAGTTTTAATTGGCTTAGATTGGGTGAACATATTCCCAAATTAAAGTAACAAAACAGCTATATGGGTGAACATATTCCCAAATTAAGATAATTAAAACAGCTATATCCTGCCCGACACAATGGTGCATGCCAGCATGAATAGAATCCCCAGCTCAGTGGGGGCTGAGGCTGGGTGGTTGCAGGGTGGAGTACAGTCTGGACATCTTTCTAAATGCAAAAAGGGCTGGAGGTAGAGCTCCGATAGAGTGCCTGCCTAGCCTGTGAAGCCTTAGGTGAGATGGGGCAGGTGCTGCATCAGCCAGACAGGAAAGGGGGAGGAGGGAATGGGGACATCAGTACATGAGATCCCTTTGGTCTCTGTGTAGTGCTTAGAATGCCCAAGTCATATACAACATCAAACATGTCTAAGGAGAGACTATGGTTTTATTCCTTCCCCTTTATTTGGATCTGGACAAGTGCTTGTTTGGGAAAATAAGGCGACTACTAGATTTGCAGCTGCTATGCTACCATGCTAATAGGAAGTGCCAGGTTTAGGGAATGGGACAGCGTAGGGTGGGATGTGACAAGGGTAACGTCATTTGTGCAGTAGAACCTGATGGCTCCTCGGGGCTGGCTTACTCTGCTGCTCATCGCTCCCACCAAGCACCATTGCTATGTCCAGGAGTGTTAACCATTACTAACCGCATTCCGACTCCTTAGTGTTTTGTTGATGAAAATGGGTTTCGGGAACATGACTTCCTTAACACCATCTTAGTATGCTTAGTCTTGCTTAGTGTTTTAAGTACTATTTTATGGATATTCTCAGTTTAGTATGTGTATTTGACTTAAGTAGTCACTACAGTCAGCAGCCAAGCCATTGTTTTACATTCCCGATACACGATTACTCTTACCTGGTGAGTTCATAGCTACGTAAATACAGGAGGCATTAGCACAAGCTGAAATCACATTTGTGCCCAGCTTTGCCACCTTAATTTTAGCTAGTTGGTCGATAGTAAGCCAGTTTTCAGACATGCTGACCTCTGTGACTAGGTTTTGAGTTGGTTACATGTAGGCTACATCTTTCTTAGTGTGTTTCTTTCCCCAGGGTAGGGGCTCATTATAGCACCAAAATGTTCATGTCACAAAACTTGTCAGGCGTGGTGGTGCACACCTGTAATCCCAATACACAGGAAGCTGAGGCAGGAAGATTGTGGTGAGTTTAAGGCCAGCCTAGAATACATAGCAATACCCTGTCCCAGCAACAAAATAAAATAAAAATATTGGCTAGTTATTCCTTCTAAATATGCTTGGGCCAGGGATATAGCTCAGTGGCATAGCACCTGCCTGGCAAGCGTGAGGTCCTGAGTTTGATTCCCAGTACAAAATGAAAACAAAACAAATTTGAGACATCAGGGATGCAACAATCAACTACTGCTGTCAATAAACTCACTAGATAAACTCGGCTCCCGGGGTTACTTTATTGTGCTTTGGGATAGTGCTTTTTAAGGCTGGTCAACTTTTTCACTTCTGTGGTCTCAGTTGTTTTCTCAACAGTTCTAAGGCAGACTGGAAAGTGATGTTCCTTTTTCATGGGTGGTTAAACTGAGGCCCAAAGAGTCTATGTTAATTTTCTACAGTCTTTATGGTAGACAGTGGTGGGTTTAGAGGTGGAACCCTCATCGCTGAATGGCCTCCCCATCCATTGAAGCACCCCTGCTCCCCCAGCGATCTGTGGGTTCATACCCCAACGCCCTTCCTTGGGTTCTAGCCAGTTACCTCCATTTATTTTCTATATTGTGTATGTCTCTGTGTGAAGTGACTATGTATTTGTTGTTGATCTCTCTAGATTTTAAGTGCCAGAGATTTAAAATATCAGTGCTGCTCATCCTTGTTTCCCAGGCATTCAACCAATATTTTTTTTTGGAGGATAAACTGAAAAGAAAATTATTTTTGGCAGTAGTTATATTAGTGAACTTTGGATCCCAGAGGGGTCTGCTATGGCCTCCTCAGGATTCTATTTCCCTCTTGTGAAGATTGAGAATGGATAATCACCAGATACTGCAGCGAAGGGGATAAGTTCTGGAAACCAGCTCCCCCTGCTTTCAACACATTTCATACAGAGACTTCAAATGTGGCAGTCTCAGAGGGAAAAAGGAAAACAATGACTAGAGGACAAGATCCTGGCAAAAATCTACTCTACTCACCAACCTGTGATCAATCTGTTCATCGAATGTTGACCTCCATTTGCATATCACTGTGTTAGGACAAGGAGCGTTTCTGCTTCAGGAAGACGTGACAATTCCTGGAGAGTGTTACTGATTTGAAACCACTGCATGTAAGTTTCTAAGATTACAGCGCTGTAGACTGACACTGTACTGAACTAGGAAAGAACAAAATAAGGCACTTTCAGTTGCTTTCTGTAGTTTATCACTGTGACTTTTTTTTTTTAAATTGAGAAACAAATAGCAATGAGACAGTTTCAAAACTGATTAATAGGACAGTTTCAATAATTAAAACACTGTACATTATCTTCTTAGTGGTTATCCATAGTATGAGATGCAGACAGGATATCCTGTCCAAACACTATTACTACAAATCTTTCTGCTCATTGAATTAAGCAAAAGTAGCTGTATATCTATCCTAACTATTCTGGATATACAGATTCATTGTGACTCTTGATTGATGGAGTCTTTGATTTATTTTTATTTTTTGCAGAACTAGGGATTGAACTCAGGCCCTTCCACTTGCCAGGGAAGTGCTTATTCCACTGAGCCATCTCTCTGGCCCCTGATGGAGTCTTTGAGAAAGAGACTTTAAAGGTCTTAGTTGTCTCCATAGATAGATAGATAGATAGATAGATAGATAGATAGATAGATAGACAGACCAACTGATAGACCTTTATAAAAATGTTAGTCACATTGAACTTTAAAAAATACAACTATATTTCAAAGTAAGCTGCTCTGGTTTGGGCTTCTGAACAAGATAACTGTGAAGAATAGAAAAAAATCTACATATGGATCAGAGAAATTTTTTTTGGATTGGGTAACTATAATTTCTAAACATATGCATGTTAGGCTGAAAAGTTATGCATCAGAAGAGAAATGACAAATTTTAGCAATCCCTGACCTGAAGCATGGGGAAAATTTGCTGCATGCCAAAAGCAAGGGAAAAAATGTGGTCCAGTCTGGTCTACCTGTAGACCATGTCCTGATACAGAGACAGTCAAGCTTAAAGAAAGGGAAAGGAAAACCTGGAACGGAGTGCACACCCCCTCAGGCATGCAGTCTGCCTTATATTTCCAGTACTTGGCCTTATATTTCCAGTACTTGAGTCAATGACAGCCAAGCACGGATGAGCCCCCACTTGGGACAGCCCCACCAGCTGAAGCAGTGCACACAGTCCAGACCAGGTACACCATCCAGGAGAATGGTGACGGGCAAATCCCAAGAGCACTGGCTGAAAGACTTCTTGTTGCTGTAGTTTTACTGTTTTCTATGTTAGAAATAATGAAGCAAAACCCTCACACAAGGCTGTGCTGCTCTGGCAGGATGGTTCCGTTTTTGAGATAGCGTCTTGCTATGTTCTCCAAGCTGGCCTCGCGCACACAGCCATCCTCCTTCTGCACCTCCCAAGTGCTGGGATCACAGGCATGCACCACCATGTCTTACCAGAGTAGTTTTTCAATAAGTTTCTGCTAGGTGAAAGAAACAGAGTGATATCATAGCCCGCCAGAACCCTCATGTCCTCTGCCTGGCTTACCTAGCGTCAGCTTGCCTTAGCTGTCGCTTCCAGCAAAGACTTAGAAAGCAAGTTAATCTCTTGTGAGGCTCCAGATCCACTGTGTAACTATGGAAGCACCCTTAAGCCTGCTGAGCACTTACTATA
>NW_004524683.1:6532126-6542099 GCF_000260255.1 Octodon degus | reverse complement strand
GGGGGGGGGGGGGGGAGAAAGAAAGAAGGAAGGAATCGCCTGTTAAAGCAAAGTTCTGTGAGAGGATTGCACATGTTCTTCCCCTAAGGGAATCGAACAGCAACTAGTCATAGTGGCTTCCTTTTCAGTTCTGGCTGGGTTCGAACTTGAACTTGCAGTGATCCTCCTGCCTCAGCTTCCCAAATTCTTGGATTGTAGAGCTTGGCTTTTATGACTTCCTTTATCTTACTTAGCATCTGCCACTGTCTCACAAGGGGAGGAGAGCCCAGGAGGTTTCTGCCTCAGTCTCCAACTCCAAAGAAGGGAGTTGGAGACTCAGTGTGTTCTGAGGACAGCACTATGGCAGTGGTAACAACGGAAGGACAACCTTCTGTCAGAGCCACCCCAGAGCAAATTGGGCTGCTTAAGGATAGGATGAGTTCTCTATCACTGGAAATGGGCCAGCAGGACCTACATGGTACAGTCTTCCAGGCCTGCTGAGGTTCTGTGGGTCAGGGACTGTGCAGCTAGCTAAGCCTGAGGTCCACTTAGAATCCCAGCCACAATCTCTGGGCTCTCCTATCCAGGACACTGAAGTTTCCTATGCATGAAAATTGGGAGGAAAGGTGAAGGGACATGATGAGGTGCCTGTGCCCTCTCATGAGAACCCGAGGGCTGAGATAGTCCCTAAATCTGTTTTAGCTTCTCAGGTTCTCTCTTCAGTGCCTGGGGTAGCTACCCAATAAAATTTATTAGTGGAAGTGCTGCTGATTTATACTGGAGGAGAGAACTGGCCCTAGCAAACAGCAGTGAGGGTGGAGAGACCCGGCCACCCAGAGGGTATGAGTGTCCTTGTACCAAATAATGGGAAATAGGAACATGCAAATATAAAAAGGGGAAGCATAGCTGAAACAGCTTTAATAACAGGTAAAGCATGTGGATTTTATCCTATGGTTATTTGACCAAGCTCAGACTAGGAAGCAGAGAAGCTGCGAGGCTGCAGGAATTGGTTAGGCGAAGGCATTTCGGATCATGGAGGCTGCTTTGCTTTGCTCCTCTTTCTCCTCTCCACTGTCAGTGCCCTGGAGTTCTTTTCTGAAAGCCTTAATGGTTTTTCCGTCTCACTAGGGACCATTTGCAAACCCTCTCTGCCTTGGCCTGGGTTGGGGCTGGGCCCACAGCAAGCTGGGAGAGGAGGTGGGTCCCAGCAATAAGCAACCCACAGAATTGGGTCTGTTATTTAAGAAAAGTTTCTGGGTTTTTGGCTAATTGCAAAAATACATAATGGATGCTTTTTGCATCTGCTAGTTATTCTGGAACAGGCCTGCATCCAAGAGCAAACTTTAAACAAACAATAAGATTATGGAGCTTAACTATTTCAATGTGTAATGAAAAGAAAGCCAAACTCTAAGAAGTTACATTTACACATGCACTCAGACACAGGCACACAACCCATCAGACCAACAGACACATGTACGCACAAACGCACTAATGCATGTTTTGGCCCCAGTGCACACGAATGCACGCTTGCGTACTGGCACCTAGCACCCATCCATATGCACTACTGACACACGTGTCCAATTAACAGCACCAATATACAGGCTCTAAAGGCATCTACACAAATAGTACCTGAATACACACATATACATGTAAACACACATCTGGGCAACACAAGAAAGTGTCTCCAGGGGCTGGAGAGATGGCTCAGTGGTCTAAAGCACCTACTTGGAACAAGCTTGGCAAAGCACAGGGACCACGGTTCGATCCCCCAGCACCACAAGCCAGCCAGCCCCGCCCACAGGTGGGCTGAACTGGCCACACACAATAAATAAAATGTAAAAATAAATAAATAAAATTAAAAAAAAAAGAAAGTGTCTCCAGATGCAAGCACCTTCACACAAATCATTTTTACTACAATGAGCATTTCTTCCAGGTGAGTGGGTTCTCCCTTATTCTCTAGTCTGGGAATTAAGGGAAGTAGGCAATCGGACACTGGCACATCCTCTGTGGTGTCAGGTGTAATTATCAGTGTGCCCACTAAGGGGCGCCAAGGATCCATCCTGCGTCAACGGTCCTTGGTTGTGTCCACTGGCGAGTTGTTTCTGCACGCAACCCTGTGCATTTCTGTTCTGCTACCCCGCACAGAGCTCCTTGCCCCCAGCCCATCCTTCCAGGAGCCACTGTATGCATTCTCATCTCTTCCTGTCCCATGCCACCGAGACAAACACAAGTCCCTTCCTATCTCACGGAGAACAAACATCTTTCAGAGCGCATGTGACTGCTCCGTGGACAACCGGATGGCCAGGTCTTCAGCGTCACGTGACTCTTACCCTGTGCTTCTTCCCCAGGAGCAGCTGTCGCTCGCAGTCCCACTTGCTTTCCAGCCCAGCCCAGCCTCTCCCAGTGCAGGACTCCAAGAGTCAACAGGCTATGTTAAAATAACCCAGCCCAAACGCTGGCTACCTCCCTTGCTCACTCCGGCTGGGAGGTCTCCCTCTTCAGCACGTACCTGACTTTTTCCGTGCATTCTTGGTATACATGCCAGCTTCAAAACACGAGCTAGGGGCAGAAAGGCCCACGATGGATGGCACGAAGTCCCTCCCCTTCTGTGTCCCTCACAGTCACCATGCTAAGTATGGAGAGCTCACCTCTCCCTCACACCCTCCCTGCTGGGCAGCACACACTTCTTCCGTTCACACTTCAGAGTTCCTCCTGCCAGCCGCAGAACAGGTCCTGGGAAGATAGCGAGCGTCTGCTTTCCAGCGTAGGCAGTGCAGGAGGCGGCTCGCAACAGCAGAGCAGACGCCAAGTGCAGAGAAGGCAGGGCCAGACCCCTCAGAAGGAGGCCTGTGAGCAACGAGAGACTCACACCACGACTATGAGCATGGTGACTGGTGCTGCTTAGCAAATGTCTGCTGGACTCGGAGCTGCTAGCTCTCGTGGATGAACAGCCCTGCAGTCCGAGAGCCTAACCACTGCTCCCCAACACCTCTTGCAACTAAAACCAGAAGCTGGGGGCAGATAGGAAGGGCATGTCAGTGCATTTATTTTCTGTTGCTATATAATGTAAAACATCACCTGTTTACTGCCTCACAACTCTGCCGGTCAGAAGTCTGGGTGGAGCTGACTGGGTTGTCAGAGCACAGCACCACAAGCCTAAAATCAGGATGTCAGAAAAGCCAAGCTTTGCCTTGAGTCTAGGGCTGGGGAGATAGCCCAGTAGAATAAGGGCTTGCCTGGCAAGCTCAAGGTCCTGAGTTTAATCCCCAGTACTGAAAAAAAAAAAAAAAAGTTGCCATGAGGCTGCAGGAAAGGACCCACCTCTGAACCCATCAGCTGTTGGCAGAATCCAGCTCTTGGCATGGTAGCAAGGAGATGCCTGCTTCCTCACTGACTATGGCCATGGGGTGTGCGGAGTGCTGAGGCTGCTTACATGCCCTGGCCATCAGCCCCTTCCATTGTCAAAACTGCAGGGGCAGACAGCATCTTGTTCATACTTTGTCCTTGGATGACTTCTGTCACTGGCCAAAATTGCTGCCATCATTCAAAGGGCTCATGTGATAATCCTGGGCCTGCCTGGGTAATATGCCTGTCTTACATCTCCTTTTGGATAGTGCCTTACCTATCTATAGTTGAGAATTTCCTTTTGCCTTATAATGTAAGGAGGGGGTTACCCAAGGGTGAAGGTCCCTGGTGGTCATCACAGAACTCTGTACAGTGATCTTCCCTGTGTTGCCCCTCCCCGTAGAGTGGGCTGAGCATGTGCTGCTGCTTATGGCAAAGGGTGGACTATCTGTGTGTGTCCAGTCGAGTCACGGGAGCCCTAGGGCAAGTGTTCCCTGGTTGGTGGGAGAGAAGAGACTGATGGCAGAAGTCCTGGGGATGGCCTTGGGTTTGAGGCTGCCATGTGTGGAGGGAGAAAGGCTTCCAGGTGTGAGAGTAGCCCGCCAATGATCATAAGCAAAGAATGGGACCCTCAATTCTGTACTGAAGCAAGAACTGAATTCTGCCAACTACTCAATGCCTTGGAGGTGGGAATTTTCTTGGAGCCTCCAGATCAGAGCTGGGCCCAGCCTCCATCTTGGTTCTAGTCTTGTGATGCCACAAGCAGGGAACCCAATCAAGCCTGGCCAACTTCCGCCCTGCAGAACTGTAAGGTAACAAACTGGTTTTATTTTAAACTGCTAACTTCATGGTAATTTGTTATGCAGCAACATAAAACAGACACACGGGACAGCATTCACCACACGAGTCTTCTCTGATGATCCACGTCTTTCTGCTTTTCCATTTTAAAAATAATTTCTTGAGAAGGCTGACAGTGGCGGGGGATGTAGCTGAACATACGCGAGGCCCCCAGTGACCCCCCTGCACCCCCACCAAAAGGGTTGCTTCTGACCAGTGCTATTATTGGATGGAAGCTGAAAATGTTATATTCAGAAAAATAAGGCAGACACAGAAGACACAGACTGGGTAATTCCACTGAGAGGAGACATGAGACTCAGAGGCAGAAAGTGAAATGGTGCGTGCTTGTGAGTGGGAAGTTACTGTTTAATGGGTACAGTTTCCACTGACAAGGATCTAAAAGCTGTCTTTCTCTTTGTCTGTCTGTTTTGAGACAGCATCTCATTGCGTGGTCCAAAATGGCCTGGTTACCAGGCCAGCCTTGAGCTCACAGTGATCCTCCTGCCTTAGCCTCCTGAGGGCTGGGATTACAGGTGTGCGCCACACCCCCAGATCATCTTGCTTTTTGCACCACAGCACATCATGCATCACCCTCTCTACACTTTTCTTTTTGCATATTGTTACTGTGATGTTTCCTATCTGCACTGGTGATGAAAGGGGACAATGGTTGCACAGCACATAGACTTACTGCCACCCACTGTCTGATTACAGGTAGCTGAGATGGTGAGCTCTATGTCACTGTAACACAGGCAGCTGTACAGTTTCATTGTGGTGTGTGCAACAAGGCTGGAAGCAGCAGCCGCCCTCTGCCCCACGCCTCTGTGATATGAAGGACTTCAGACGCACTGTTTCCCTAGGACCTGTCTCTGTTATGTATATAATATGCTTCCCTCTTTAATATTAATTTAAGAAATAGAGGGATTTGTTCTAATAGTGTTTGTAAATAGGATATCATGTCTGCATCTTGTACAACAAATACCCACTGCAAAGACAGTATATGCAATGTGTTAATTATTGAAACTGTCCTACCAATTTGATTTGAAACTGTCTCATTGCTATTTCTCAATAAAATCATGGAAAAATAAATATTTATACTAATATGACCTAAAATATTAATTTAAGAAAACATAATAAAGATCTCAAGCAGTGGAAATTTTGTCTCTATCCAACCCCCCTACTGTCTCTGCATGAGCTCTTCACAAAAAAGCAACCCTGCTTTCCAGTGTATTTTCCCCACAATATTCAGTGCATAAATAGGCTTATTTTATATGGAGGTAAACATAGGCTGCCTTTCTCCTTGTTCTTTTTGTACAATAACTCGTTAGACACTTTGTCCTCTTTACACTTTCCTTCTTACATATATTGAGATTGTGTCTTACCTGCATTCTAGCTCTACCTCCTTCCTTCTGGCTGTGTAGCATCCCTTTAAGGATTTTATTATTATTTAATCCATCTCTTACTGATAAAAAATTTAGCTTGTTTCCAGACTTCTGCTACTATAAGCAGTGCTGCAATGTGTATCCTGCTTCTTGGGTCTATGTTCTCATAGCAACTACATCTATTTTTATTCCTTACTACTGTTAGACTCTAGTGGCTTAGTGAGGATGATTGCCCACTGATCCTCTGTCCTACTAGAGTCATACAAGCATAATTGCCTCTTTGGTTACCTTTTACATTTTATTTATTTAGGTTTTTTTTTTTTTTAGATAGGATCTTGCTGTGTAGTTCAGGGCAGACTTGAACTCACTTTGTAGCTCAGGCTGGTTCCGAATTCTCAGTAGTCCTGCCTCAGCTTCCTGTGTGCTGGGATTATAAGTGTGCACCACCACACCCAGCACCTTTTACATTTTAAATAAGGCCAGTCTGAACTCACTACATAGCAAGACACTGTCTCAAAACAAAACAAAAAAGTAATACTGTAAGTATAATAAAAGCATTGACAGGGGGCCAGGGAGATGGCTCAGTGGAATAAGCACTTCCCTGGCAAGCGCAAGGGCCTGAGTTCAGTCCCCGGTTCCCCCCCCACAAAAAAAAAAAAAAAAAAAGCATTGACAGTCTCTTTCCTTATTGCATAGTCTAAGGACTACCTCCAGCATTCTGGGAGTTGAACCCACGGCCTTTGTGTATGCAAGGATAGTGCTCTACCATTGCTATACCGTCAGCCTTTCCCAAGTTTTATATTGAGAGTAGGTCTCACTAAATCATGCAATTGCAAATAAAAGTTGCATCCTCCTGCCTTAGTCTCTGAAGTAGCTAGGACTCTATGCCCAGCAAGAACTTGACTTTTGGCTAGATCCCATGCTTTGCCTCTCTTCTCCATGTTCCCCTGAGTCTTTGTCATCGACAGTCTTTCTTTTACACTGTCAAGGATGATAATGTTTAAATTCTCTTCTGTAACCACAGCTAATCCTCTACTTTGTTTATAGTTAGTTCCTAAAACTAGAAAGGAGTAACCTTCGTGGCGTAATTGTGTCAGCACTGTGTGCTGTTGAGCTGCTCTTACGAGATGGTATGTCCTTGCTTGCACCATGACTGCTTTTCCTGGAGTTTCTCCTCTCCCACGCCTACCCCAGCCCTCACTCTCCAAACGGCCCTACCCCGTCCTCCTCCTCCACACCAGCTGCTGGACACAGGTCCTCCTGCCTCAGATGTCTCACAGCTGTCTGTATGAGGCTTGCTCTTCTTAGAAACTCACATTTTCCTCTTTTGCAGTTGACTTTCTGATGCTTCTCGACACGTCTTTATCATTCCCTGCAATTGACAGTCCATCCTGTGGAGATGTCCCTCTGCATGGCAAACGTTTCCGCACTGCCTTCTAGACCCAGTGTTGCTGCTGAGAATTCTGACGTTACTCTGATTCTTGCTCTTTGGTGAAGTTTTTCCTTATTTTCATTTTTCTCAATCCTGAAAGCTTCTTTGACTTAATTACCGCTGTGCTTAAAAATATGAAGCCACTATACCCGAGTGTGGGTCACTTTTTGTTCTAATTGCAGGAGGGGGTGCACATAGTTTTTATAATACAGAAACTTCATGAACTTTGCTTTCCTCCCTTCCCTCCCTCTTTCTTGTCCTAAGCATCAAATCAAGGCCTTGCACTTGCTAGGCTAGTACTCTACCATTGAGCTATCGGCCCAGCCATATGGGAAATGGCCTCCCCTCTCACCTTTTTTATATTACTGGAGATTACTGGAAACTTCTTGCGGAGCTCCATCCCCAGTCCTTTCTATTTTTGAGACAGGGTCTTTCTGAGTCACTAAGTTGCCTAGGCTGGGCTGAAACTTGTGATCTTTCTGCCTCAGTCTCCCTGAGTGCTAGGATCACAGGTGTACCCAACCATGCATACCTTAGGAAAATACTTAGTGCTTTTTAAACAAATAATTCCTCTTCACTACTTTAATGTCTTTTGCTGAAAAAACTTTTTTTGTTGTTGTACCCAGGGTTTTGGACATGCTAGACACTCTACCACTGAGCTAGCTCCCCATCCTCTAGATTACTTTTTTAACTTTATGTATTTGGTACAGGGCCTTGCTACACAGCTCAGACTTGCCTCAGTGGCCAGTGTGGTGTGCCAACAATGGGGCTAGAACAGTATGAGATACTGGGGATCGAACCTGGGTCCTTGCGCTTGCCAGGCAGGCACTTAGACTGCTAAGCTATCTCTCCAGCCCTCTAGATTTATTCTCTATGTCTCATTAAAATTCTTTTTCTATCTCCTTATCTTTTTATTTCACTCTGAAAGATTTACTTAACCTTAAACATTCTTTTAAATTTAAAAATACATTTTCTAAGTTTTCTAGAGCTCTCTCTCTCCTCCTCTGTGTCTTTTATCTTCATACCATTCGGTTTTGATTCGATGGCTACAGTACCTTATTAAATCTCTGAGGTTTTAGTGGGGTGTTAATTTTTTAAAGTTCTTTTCTGTTTCTTGCATTAGTTCAGTTTCCTGGGATCACTTTATTATCTTACTCTCAGTTTGGAGACTTTCCTTGGCTTGGCTGGGGGCTAGCCCGTCCCTGGACTTCCATCCCTGAGCCCAGCAGGGCAGAGCATGGAAAGTCTTCAGACGCCAGAAGCCGCTGCTTTCATTGTGGTCTCTCTCTGCGCACACAGGGCGTGAGGCTGTCAGGAGGGAGCCCAGCCCACCTCCCCTTCCTAGGCGTCTCCAGTCTGCATTCTGTCCTGGGCCTCCGGTTCAGGACCACGCCCCGTGGGCTCACTGCCCTCCTGACATGTGTTGCGGTGTCTTGTCTAGTGAGGCCGCATCTCCCTGGATCTCTGCTGTGACGAGTTTACATTGCTTTTATCCTTAGCAGTCATCTTGGAAGGCTCTCAGGAGAAAAGGGGTATCGGAAGCAGCTCATTTATTACCCAGGGAATGCCGTCCCTCTGTGACAGCTGGGAAGAGTCTTACCCCCAAATCACTCTCTCTCCTTTTGAGGCTCTTTCCTGGGCTGACAGGTACTGGGGTCACAGTCCTAACACAGCAGTGGTACTTAGTTCTAGGGTTTGGTTTGGGGAAGACAGATCTCAGGCATGAATGCAGTTTTTATGTTGTGCCCCACCTTAAAATAGGTCACATTATTCCCTGGTGAAAATACATAAGGCTGCTTTGGCCAAAGGGCAGGGTAGGCCATTGTGGCCCAGAGGGGTCGCTGCACTTTCAGGCTGACTTCCTGTCCCCAGCCTGGACACGCAGCCTCTAATCACCGGGGCACAGGTGCTGCCCCAGACTCAGGTGCCTCTAAGGCTTGCTCACTCTGGAGATGACTCTGCAACCCCAGCTCCCATGGGGATGGAGACAGAGCCTCCCAGAAGCACAGGTCTCTGCACTTTGGAGGCTCCGCCTACAAGGTCGCCTAGATCTGATGCAACGGCTTTGTTTGCCCAGGACTAGAATTTTTCAGCACCTGAGATTTGCTGTCCTAAATCTAAACAGTTCTAGGCATACAGGATGAGGTTCTCACCCTACCTCAAGCATTGCCCCATTTACCCCACACTGGTTTTCATGGAGAAAGCCTTGGTACCTCAGGACCTTGGTACTTGTTGCTCTACAGTCATTTCCCAGGCTCCAGCTAGAACCCCCTCACCCTCCTCACAACACAGGCTCCATTCCCCTTCTTTCCCATCACCCTGCTGTAGGCAGGAGCAGAAGCCCTTCTACAGCCTCCCTTGGGCTCCCCTGAGTCTGCCTGTGCCCCTAGAGGGGAGCTGGGCATGGAGAGATGCAGCCTTGTGCCTCACAAGCTGTTTTCCTAATGCTTCTGCTCAGCTACTGGCAGGGACCTCAGAAGCCACACACAAGGGCTTTTCTTCCTCTCAATTCATAGCATGATTTAAAATAATATATTAACATTTACATGACATTTACTACTTTAGGTCTCCTGCTAAACTCTCAGTTTGTGTCATCTCTCAAATGACATCCTAGGCAGCAGGTATTATTCCTTTTTATTTTGGTCTTTTTTTTTTTTCCATTTATGTATTTGGTACAGGATCTCACTATGCAGCTCGGATATGTAGTGATCCTCCTGTTTTTCAGCCTCTCCCGTGCTGGGTTTACAGGCATGCGCCACCATGCCTGGACTGGATTGCTGTTTCAGTGCACCCTGGGGGCAGGGCCGGCAAGACATGTGGGACAAGAGATTGAGCCCTGGTCCCTGTGCTTGCCAAAGCAGGTGCTTATCTGCTGAGCTATGTCGCCAACCCCCCTTTTTTTTTTTTTTTTTTTTTTTGAGACAGGATCTCTATGCAGTTCAGGCTAGCCTTGAGCTCAATTTGTAGCCCAGGATGGCCTCGAACTCAAGGTGATCCTCCT
>NW_004524683.1:6520352-6532026 GCF_000260255.1 Octodon degus | reverse complement strand
TGTAGTAAATTCACACCTAGTACACATGGAGGAGGATAAAAAAGATATAATCGTGTTTTGATTGTATTTTGAGACAGGATCTCTATGCAGTTCAGGCTAGCCTTGAGCTCAATTTGTAGCCCAGGATGGCCTCGAACTCAAGGTGATCCTCCTGCCTCAGCCTCCCAAGTGCTGGGATTACAGGCATGTGCCACCACGCCTTGAAGGCAGGTATTATTACTACTTCATGCTCAGGGACCCTGAAGCTCAGGGTAGTTTGTCTAGAGTCACACAGGAGTAGTAACTGCAGAAACAATGTAAGCCGAGGAGAGCTTGATGCCACGATCTGAGAGTGTGAAACAGGCCTGAGATGTCCAGCTTAAGGTGTGTTCTTCTGATGTTTGCAACCCCCTCAAACTTTCATAGAAAACAAACTCACCACAGCCTGCACCTCTAGGATATGACTTGTTTACTTACCAAGACATCCAGAGGGGCAAGCAGGGGTGCTGCAGGATCCTGACTGCACCTCACCACTCCTTTTATCCTGAAGGTGACGGTACAGCGGATCACACTTCCCAAGGAAAATGCACTGATACAAGCCGGCTGGTTATCTACAGGTACAGAGGAGGGGGTGGTGGCCAGAGCCCACCCCCAGATACAGAACCCAGAACCACTGCAGGGTCTCATGGGCGAGTCAGTTCTATCCAGTGCCTCCATGCCACCATGCATCTATACAAGGAAAGGTTTCCTCCCGGCTTCTTGGCACAGCTGGGAATGTGCAGGTATGTGTGGAGGCGGTGCAGTGCCCAAGTCAGCCTCAGCCCTGCCTCTAGCCCCTGATACTGGATCTGTCAAACAAGCCCTAATCACTTAATGAGCAATGAAAATAGTGCCTCCTTCCTCCACTTAATTGCCCCTTTGAAAACAACACACAGGAGATTTATGGTCCCACCATAATTGCCTTGTAAAACCCTGGAGTTCGAAGACTGACACGACACGCCTTGTTTCTGGGAAGAATTTAGAGGCAAAAAAAATGAAGCCAAGGAATTCCTGGGTTGCCTTGTCCTTGGCTTTGTTGGTCAGCACCTGCCTCCCTGCATAGCCATATTGTTCCCAGCTTTCTGCAGCCAGTGCTTCCTGAGGCCCTGCTTCCTGGTCACCTCTGTCACTTGAGAGGGGTTTTTTTTGTTTGTTTTTGGTGTAGAGGGCCAAACTCAGGGCTTCCAGCTTGCTAAGCAAGTATTCTACCACTGAGCCAAATCCTCAGCCCCCTGTAGGGTCTAAGAGACACAGCCCCAGCGCACCAAGGAGGCCCCGCCTCCCTGAAGGTCAGAAGGAGGGCCTGTCAGAGCCACAGGACAGGAAGAGAGGGCAGGGGACACACGGGCTGACCTCAGCCAGGGCAGGATGCGGCTCACAGGGAGATGAATGACATCAGCAAGGTTCACATTCTTTCCACGGAAATTAGCTTCTTTATGCTACCTGATAACTGGACTCAGAGCCACTGGCATGAGGCTAGGGCTATCCTCTGTGTTTGCTTCTCCCTGTGCTGGGGTTGCTTTCACTGAGAACCAGCTATGAAAACCCTAATGAGCATCAGAGGCCTCACACAGGATAGAGACTTTTTTTTTGCTGTTTGTTTTGGGGTGTGTGTGTGTTTTCTTTTGTGTTTTTGGCTTTTTGAGGCAGGTTTTCATGATGTAGTTCAGGCTGGCTTTGAATTCACTATGCAGCCCCAACTGCCTTCAAAAGCCTTCTGCCTCGGTCTTCCCAGTGCTGGGATTACTGTGTGTACAACCAAGCCTGGTTTTATTTTTGAGACAGGGTCTTATTATGCAATCCAAGCTAGCCTTAAACTCGAGACCCTCCTGCCTCTGCCTGATTGATGCTAACATGACAGATCTGCACCAACATGCCTGCCCGGTTTGAGACTTACAATTCTTTTTCATCAGAGCTAGGTTTGGTTAATGTATACTTAAGCGGTGTTTTTCTTTTTTTTTAAATTTTTTTAAACATTTATTTATTTATTAGTGTGTGTGTGTGTGTGTGTGTGTGTGTGTGGCCAGCTCAGCCCACCAGGGGGCAGGGCTGGCTGGCATGTGGTGCTGGGGGATTGAACCGTGGTCCCTGTGCTTTGCCAAGCTTATTCCAAGTAGGTGCTTTAGACCACTGAGCCATCTCACCAGCCCATGTTTTTCTTTTTCTCAGTGGCCTTGATTGGCAGTTTTACTGTTTTACTTGACAGTATTCACCAAGTCAGCTAACTTCTCTCACTTTGGGCCTTGCAGTTCTTAGTACTGTGGGGCACAGAGATCCTGCTAGGACTTAAATTGTATCACAGTGCTCCTGCACTCTCCAGTGGCTTCCTGAATCAGAACAAGGCCAACTCTTACCTCACCCCACTCCACTCTTGCACCCCATGCTCCCTCTGCTCAGGCCACACACTCACCCATTAAGGTTTAGATCTGATGTCCTCTAAAGCCTCAGGTGCCAGAGGTGGGGTCTTTGGCAGGTGATTGGATTATAGCTGACTGCTGTGAGGAGCCTCTGACAGAAAAGGCGGTCATGGGGTGTGGCTGGAACCTCCCTCCTGTCTCCCCTTGCTCCCTGCTTCCAACATCCTGATGTGAGTGGCTTTCCCCCGCCTACTGTCCTGCGCTGGAGCTGGCTGACCATGCCAGGACTAAAATGTCTACACGTGAGCCTTTTATGCTGTGAGTGTTGGGAACTGTGTCCAAAGCAATGAGGAAAGTGACTAAGACTCCCACCCACCCACCCACCCACCCACCCACAGAGTGGCTGCTGTCTTGGCCACTCTGCTGTCTGGAATGCTGTTCCACTGCTCATCCCACAGCTTCCTCACAGATCACCTTCAAGGGCTTTCCTCACCTCTGTAAATAAAATAGGACCTGTTCCTCCATTGTCCTCCCAACTTTATTTCTGTCTGTAGTGCTGGTGACTTTCCAAGATGCAGCATATTATAAGGTTTGCTTATTTATTTTGCTTCATGTCTGGCTCTCTCCACTAAAACTTAAATTCCAGAGGACCGGAAATTTTGTTTTGGTTGTAGCTCAAACATCTAGGACAGTGCCTGTCACATAGTAGATGCTCAGAAGATATTTGTTTATTTCCACAGTGAGAGAGAGGTGTCCCCTGACCTTTCCTCCTGTTCTAGCTCTAAAATTTCCAACTGGGCCTGGGCCTGGTGTCTTCTCCAACAGACATCCCCTCTTGACTTTCTGGGGAACTGGGCATTCATGACGCATCTGGTCTACCTTCCTTGGGGGACCTAGGGAACAGACCTGTGAGGAAACATTGATTGTACTGGTAACTGGGCACCAACTGGAATGAAGCTTTGAAAAAGATAGAGCCCCATGGAACTGAACTGGATGGCAGAAGCAGATGTCAGACATGCACAGGCCTAGGCAGCTGTGCCTGTGTTAACTGCTGAGCAAACAGGTGGCAGGTGCAATGAGGTCTGTGGCCAGGGATGCCCAAATGAGCTGCTCCAGAGAGCCTTTTGTTGGAGGATGAAGATTAGGGTGGTAAAGGTTGGGAGCCTGAGGCTTTGATTTTTAAAAGGGTGCTGGAGAGTTGCCCCTTTAGACTCTTAAAGGTAATGGGACTTCAAGCAGAAGGCAGCCATCTGTAGGCCAGGAACTGGTCCCTACTCTGCCGTCTCCAAGTCCTGTGCCTTGGAGGCAGCCACCGCAGGATGGAGCATTTGCAACCTCATCTATGCAGTGAAGAAGGGAAATCTCTGTGCAAAGTACTTGTCCCAACTAGAACTTGTAGATGCTCCCTAAGGGCCAGCCCTTTCCCTGCTCCTCTCTTCTTTGTCAAACCTTTTACCATCTAGCGCCCCTACCCCTGGCCCTGCCTGAGCATGGGGAACAGTATGAGGAAGGGAAGCATCTATTGATCCTTAACCCACAATGATCAGTTCACAGTGATTAACAAGAGAAGATTAGATCGATCCCTGCAGTGGACTCGATCTTCCCTCAGGCTCTAGGCTTGGTGCCTGTTGTCCCATCGGACCATGACACTAGAATGCATGATCAGGGAAGGGAGTGGCCACCACAGTGAGGCCATGTGGTGCTCTGTGGTGTGGCTCTGGGGAAGTGCCCTGCACCCACACATACTCATGCATGCACACACACACATGCCACACCCCTTCAGAGCCATGCACAGTCCCCCATCCCTTCCTTTCCTAGGAAGGATGGACTAACTCCTTATTTGTTGATGGGTAAGTGAGGGTAGGAAGTTGAGAAGGAGGCATCAAACATGATTCTTCTTTCCATAATTAGTGTGAAGGGAGGATTGGCTCAGGCATTCAGCACACTTTCACTTGCAAGGGCCAGTCACAAAACCGGGTAATAGGGAAGCTGGTGAACCAGACCTGAGTCCCGGCCTCAGTAGCCACGTTCCGGCACAACAAATGGACCCTTGTGCAGATATTTATAAGTGAACTCCTTGCTTAAGAGTCTAAGTGGGAACGAGCAGAAAGAGATCCTAGATTCCCTTTGTAGTGGAGTATGACACAAAAGCCATTTGGGGTGAGGTGGCCCCCCTGAGTTGGGCTAAGAAAGCTCCTAGATGGACAGAACTGCATAACAGAGGCACAGGGTAGGATAGTGCAAGAAGTGGAGAATTGTCTGGTATAGGACTAGAGCACTGGGTGGCTTCAGAGTTGTCTTACCTGTAATGATTTGGTTGGCTAGAGGCCCTGAGAACCCCTCCCAGGACTCAGTGCCTGTCCACTGCTCCTTGTGCCCTCTGTACCCCAGAGGGCTTCAGATGAGCTCCTGGAGACCAGAAGACCTCTGTCTTTCTTGTTTTGTTTCGTTCCTTCAAGTTGAGCTCCCTGTGTTGCCTCAATGTCCCCTAAAAAGCCCTCCCATATCCTCGTCCCCGACTTCATCCTCCCAGGACAGATGGTCCTGCTTGCTCCAAGGAGGCCTTCCTGGCCACTCAGGCCTGCTCTGGCCTCCTCATCTGAACCCCTAAATGGCTCCAATATTCATGCCATCCTGTGCAACAGCACCTGTTTCAGGAAAGCCACCATGCCATGTATAGCATTAGGGTACTGTTTCTCATGGCAAGAAACCTGCTACAGTCAATTTAAACCAGAGCAGGGACATGATTACAAGGGAGCTGGAAGTCTACAGGAACCTAGAATCAGAAAAGCCCTTGAGAGACCCTGAAATTGTATGTGTGTGTCTTTCTCTGTCTCTGTGTTTTTGTTTCCTCCCAGACTGGTTTTTCCTTCCCTCAGATCACATGGGGGGAAGTGCAGGTGACAGATCCTAGCACCGTACAATCCAGCCATATAAAAAGTCTCCAGATTCCCAAAAGAGAAGGTGAGGAACCCAGTTAAACTAAGGATCCAACTCCAGTCCAGTCAGCTCTGGACAGGGGGATGAGATCACACGTGGCTGTCAGGCTACAACTCTGGGAGTCATTTCTGAGCCACGTGGGTTGGTGTGTGGCAAGCTCTGAGAAGGTAAACTGTCACAGCCCAGCAGGTGCTCCACAGCTGTCGTTAGGTCAGGGCTTCTAAGGGAGCAAACTTAATGTAGGGCATATAATTTATAGAATTATTTTATAATACTCAGAGAGTAAAATGCAGATGAGTGCAAGCAATCTGTCCATGCACTACAGACCCAAAGAATCTAGGTGAGGGTCTGGACCCCACAATGTCCTGCACAAGCCCACTGAAGACCTAGAGCCCATGACAATGTCTTATGTAAGTCTGTATCAGGAATCTGCTGGGAAGGCCCAAAGGTCAGTGGTGGAAGCAAGAAAGTCTATGCCAATGGGGGGAAGGGTCTGTGCCAGCAGGGTGAGGGGTCTTCACTGGAGCCAGGAAGTGATGCTCAAGGTAAAGACCAGTGCTCCCCCATCCCCAGGAACAGTGAGGACCCAAGCTCCTCTGAGGATGAGAGCAGCGGAGTTCATATCAGGAACGCTAGTGAGAGCCGACAGCACCGTCTTCTCTAGTTCTGCTTTTATGCTGCAGCAGCAACCCTCAGGTGGGCCTTCCACACCCAGAGACATACTGATTCAGTTCAGCCAGGTGTCACAAGCTGCCCACTAGTTAACACAACACATCACAGGTGTTCATTCCAAGCCTCTAACTATGACAAGACTAAATGTTCTTATGAGTTCCAGTCCTAGCCGATCCTACTTCCCTGTGACTTGGGAAAGTCACTGCCTTCTTGGAGCTACAGCTTCTTCACTTATAACACAGAGGACAGTGGGACTGAATGTTTTCCTGGGTCCCATAACTCTCTAGAGAGTTAATCTTTGGGCCAATTACTTACCCTCCCTGAGCCTTCCATCTTCTTATCTGTAAAATGGGAGTAAAGACAACCACTTCACAGGCTATGGTAAGACAGTACATACAAAATATTTCACATTTACTGCACATCTGTTCTGTTCTGCTCTGCTCCTCTGTTGCACACTGGGAATCTTGTTAGAGGAGTAACTGTGTTCTCAAGATTTGCAATTAGGTGGGGGAAGGAACTAAGCAAGCATTTAGTACCTAGTGTGACAATGGCTGTGACACAGGGAAGCACAGGTGCTGTAGGAATTCAGATTAGGAAACTTAGCCCTGAAGTCTTCCTGGAGGAGGTGGCATGTGCTGAATGTTTCAGATGGAAATGAGGACAGAGAGAAGAGGAAAGGTATTCCAGGGAGAAACACTGACATTTGTTGTGTGGAGTGGCCAAAGATGGAGATCAATCACACATGCGGGGTGGAGCAAGGCTGGTCCTGTGAACAAAGAGTGTCCAAGGTGAGCCACATGAACAAGCTGCTCCAGCTCCAAGAACTGGAGGCAACTCAAGGCACCTGAGGTTGCCATGCAAACAGGTTGCTAGGCAGCAGAGTGTCACATAACATCAATCTGCCAAATGTATAAATAAACACAGTGTATTAATGAAAGCAGTTCCTTTTCTCCCATCAGGAAAGAGGGCTCCACCTGACCTCAGCTTTCTGCATTCTTACTCTTATCTTTATTTCTCCATCCTCTTGCCATCCTCTCCTTGCCCAGGAACTTTGAGACCTGTGCTGTATGGGACAATTTGTAAAGGGCCCAAAGGAGAATGAGAGAAAGCATCAATCTGGGGCAAGAGTAAGAGGGATACTAGACATGAGCTACAAATTCATCTCTGCTCTTCTTTGATTTATTTGTACCTTTAAAAAATTTTTGTAATGTTTCCTTTATTTCTTTTTTCCTTTAATGGTCAGCTCAGCCCACCCTGGGGGCAGGGCTGGCATAGCATGTGGTGCTGGGGATTGAACCGAGGTCCCTGCATGTTTGCCTAAGCTTGCCTAAGCAGGCGCTTTAGATCACTGAGCTATCTCACCAGCCCAAAACCTAACCCTTTGCGACTTTTTTTTTTTTTTTTTGGTGGGGGAACCGGGGATCGAACTCAGGCCCATTGAGTTTCCCAGGGCAGTGCTTATTCCACTGAGCCATCTCCCCGGCCCCCCCATCTCCCTGGCCCCCTGTACTTTTTAATATATGAAGCTTTTTGAAGGGAAAAAACAAAAATACTCCATTTTTCACACTTAGGAATCCCTTGGGTGGAGTTTTCAAGTGGGAGAGGAAAAGAAGTGAGTCTTGACCACAGTAGAGAACTAGAGAGAAAGATTCTTTCTGGCTTAGGCTGCCCTGCTGGTCTTCCTTCCGGTTAGGGAAGCCACACTCACAGTCCCATCCTGTGGCTGGTCCTAGGGCTGGGATTCATCTAAAAATAGGAAGGCAAGCGAGCCAAAAGCAGCCAGGCAGGCAGGCCTGGGAGGAGCGGTAACATCACCCTCCATTGTGAGAAACAGACTCATTACATTCAGAGCAAAGGCTGCTCTCAACGGGCCCAGGAGAAAACATGCAGTTATTGCACCCAAATGTGCCAAAACTTGTAAATGACTGCACGCATGTTCTGGAGGCAGCACCAACCAGATGCTGCTTCTGACATCTGGGAGAGAGCACTCCTTTTGGGTACCCAAGCTTCGAGACTCTTTCTGGTGTTTTACCCTTTGGGGAGAGGTAAGGTCCTCTGGGAGTTTTGAGGTGAGTGACTGCCTATATCTGTGCCTTGCGAGGCAGTCTTGGGGATCCTCATGTGAACAGACTGTGGCAGGGATCAAGCCTGTTGGCTGAAGGGTGGCAAGAAGCGGTCCCTGGAGAGGTCAAAGCTGTAGGTGACCTGGGAGGGGGCTTCTAACTTGGGTGCTTTCAAATTTAGTTGCAGCCATGGAGAGCCAAGCAATGGCCGTGACTCATCCACATGGCTGACACCGACAAAGGTTCTACAATCTGAAGTACAGGATCTCAGGATAAATCCTGAGGGGATTTCACTGACCTTATCAGACCCAAAAGCTACAACTCTTGTTGCATAGGTCCTGCTTTACCTTGGTCTTAACCATCCAGCAGAAAAGTATAAAAACAAAGTATAAGAAGTAAAGTTATGGTGTTATGTTGAGCTGTAGGGGACTCAGGTCAACAATTTCTGACATTGCCAGTCAAGCGGAAGACCCAATACTATTATGGGCTACTGGACTCTTTTAGAATATTTTGCTGAGTTTACACACCTATAATATTCAAATAACGAACTTAACAAAAAAAGGGGACACAGATGAATGTCCATTTGGTACCTGTGTATTCAAAGTGGTTTGGATAGATATATAGTTACATTCTCTTAACGAATAGAGAGATATGTTCTAATGGTGTTTGTAAATAGGATATCATGTCTGCATCTTGTACAGCAATTAACCACTAGGAAGAATGTATGCAATGTGTTAATTATTGAAACTGTCCTACCAATGTGATTTGAAACTGTCTCATTGCTATTTGTTTCTCAATAAAATTATGGAAAAAATATAAAATGTAAAAAAAATAAATAAATTTTAAAAATTTAGTTGCAGCTCCCAAATGGCAAGTCTATAGGGCAGCAGTGATTTGCAAACTCACAGCCCCACATATAGCCAGGGAATTTCTACCCCTGTAACATGGGCACTGAAGGTGGAATCACTTTCTAGCTGGATGATCTATGCAGCATCTCCCCCAACTCTGTGAACCTCATTATCTCTCCTTTTCTCTCCCCCTTTCTCTCTCTCTGTCCTGCCTTCTCCACAGTACTAGAGAATGAACCTAGGGCCTTCACATTGAGCTATCTCTCTACCTCTTTTCTTCATTTTGTATTTTGAGGTAGGGTCTTAATAAGGCACTAAATTGTCCAAGCTGGGTTTGAACTTGAGATCTTTCTGCCTCAGCTTCCTAGAGCTCTGGGATTACCAATTATAAATCACCACACCCAACATTCTCTCATATTTAAATTTAGAATAGTTTCTAATTGATCTTTTTCTGGTTAATTAATGCATATGTATTGGGGTTACTTTTAAAACAGTTATGTGATTTTTAAAAAATTATACTCTGAATATGATCCCAGGTTCAAAATATACAAATACTGTAGCTCAGAGGTAAATTCTCTCCCTCCTAGCTCTTGTTGGGTTTTGTTTGCTTATTTTTTGAGAGAGGCTCTTGCTATATTCCTAGGTCAGTCTCAGGCTTGTGGGCTCACCCTCAGCCTCCCAAGCAGCTGAGACTACAGCCGGGCATCCCCATACCCAGCACATCACAGCCACACAGTGTTCTTCCCCAAGGTGGCCACTATGATTGGTACCTGACATGCTAAATGTATAAGTCTTAAGACCTCTTTGTTGGAATAAAGACATATTATTGTAAAGTTCTTACATCACAGGAGTATAGTTTGATGAATAATTTTAATTCCTTAAAAATAAAATGTTAAAATCACATAAGGTTAAAACTGATGATATTTTGGTACATTTCCTCTCTTTTCTAACCATTTAAAGCAAGCTGTATAACTTTCATAGCCCATTATTTTTATATATAGCATCTTATCTACTTTATTATTATTTTATTATTTTTTTTGCAGTACTGGGGATTGAACTCAGGACCCTGCACTTGCCAGGCAAGTGCTTATTCTACTGAGCTATCTCCTTGGCCCCCTATCTTTAATATTTTTCATGCCATTAAAAAATTATTTAAGAACAGTTAACATTTGCCTAGTGTTGCAAAGAGCCCTGACTGCAGGGTAGTGAAGCTACTTTGAGCCTGCTCCAGTACACCAGTTCTTGTCTTTCTACCTACCCAAGTCTCCATCGTTTTGCTCTTCTTAACCCTTTCCTACTCATACTCTACCATGGAGCTCTTCCAAAGTGATAGAGACTTAATATTTTGTGAGGGGTGAATGTTACCAAAGAACTATTTTTTTTTCTGCCAGTTCTATAAAGGAGAAACAGGCTTATGATGGTCAAGGTGATTGTTCCAGGTCATCCAGCCAGATGACCCTTCATGGAGCCTCATTACCTGCTCCCTGCTTGAGTCACTTCTCAAATGGAAGCCAGAGGAAATACCTGGCCTTTTTAAGCTACTTCCTCCTCCTCCTCCCCAGCCACCCACCTGGATCTATAGGAGGATACGTCCAAGCCTTGCCCCCAAGAGTAAGAGCCAGTGGGGCAGAAGTCATAGCTGAGCAGCTTACACAGGCTGCAAGATGAGTGCTCCACAGGACAGCCAACTCCAGCCTCTTCTCCTCTCCCTGTGTAGTAGACACTGGTAATGGCTTCTCTTCCTCCTTCCTAATAGTATTTTTTTTCCTTTTCATTATCTGTTCTCACCCACACGGCAACTCACTTTGTGGGAAAATGACTTATTCCTAGTCCAAGAGTAGACACGTCCTAGACAAACGAGGAAATCATTCCACCCTGTGAGTGATTGGTCTAGGATCAGGATCTCCTTCTGGCCAATGAGAGCTGAAGAGAAATTTGGGGAGGGGGGACAAGAGCTTTTCTCCTCTAACAAAGAGACATAGAAAGAGGCAATCTCCATTGTCCTGGACAACGTGGACTCACGTATGGCAGCTATGGCTGCTGCTGTCACCTTGTGCCAGCCTCAAGATGAAACCGACTCATGAGAGAAAGCTGAGCTGAGTACACCAAGGAAAGGGGCAGCCAGAATCCTAACCACCCCCCATCTCTGACCTTCCTAGTAGAGAGGAAATGTATTTCCTTACAGCTGCAATTCATTTGAGTTTTATATTGCTTGACGCCCAAACTATCCTAGGTGATAACTACTTCCAGTACATCTTCCACATTGGTAATTTTGTTGTAGGCAGCTGAGTTAGATAAAAATATTATAGGCAGTCAGACAGGGCCAGGTCCTTGAAGAAGACAGCACAAAAGACAAGATATCTTGCAACTCTGGGAGGGATGGATGCTCCTGCCTTGGGCCAGACCTAAAGACCAAAGATCAAACAAATGCTGACCTCCCTAAAGATTAGCATCCAAGATTGATCATCAACCTGAAGGAGACCAAGAAAGACAGATAGTGAGGTTAAGCTTAACAGCCTAGGTTGTATGGTAATAACAATAAACTTGTCTTCTGGAGGGTTAACATCCTAAGTTTGCAGACCAAAATTAGAGAAAAAGGAAGGCCGCAAGGAAAGCCAACATTTTGGCCCTAGCCTTCCAAGGCCAATTAAGACTCAGGACATATGAGAACTTGTACTGTAACATCATGTAACTCAGTAGTGTCCCAAATTTTCTGATCAAGGAGATTATGGGGCCAAAGAGGAAAGTGATCCATGATGTACAGTGTGCCTAAGGA
>NW_004524683.1:6511788-6519752 GCF_000260255.1 Octodon degus | reverse complement strand
TAAATAGGATATCATGTCTGCATCTTGTACAGCAAATAACCACTAGGAAGAGAGTATGCAATGTGTTAATTATTGAAACTGTCCTACCAATGTGATTTGAAACTGTCTCATTGCTATTTGTTTCTCAATAAAATTATGGGAAAAAAAAAGAATCATTAATCCAACTACTACTGGATGGCTACCTTATAAAGTCCTGTTCTACATTCATCCCCACTTTCTATGTGACTCACTACCCCATTTGGTGCTGGGTCTAATCAATTTTACCTGAGCAATGGTGCTTGTAATCCCATTGGTTGACCATAGTTTTGTTCCACCTCTTGCCCACCTAAGTGAGTTCCCATTCTCTCTACCTTTGCCCCATATGGTTTTACACTATAGAAGTCCCTGGAAGAGACAGCTTCCCGGGGAACAAACCGCTCGAGCCCCCCTCCTGTCCCTCTCTCGGACAGCAGCTTTCTTTCCCTCAATAAATATGTTACGCTCATAACCTCTGTTTGTTCCTAAAGTTCATTCTTTGGTTTTAGAGAACATGAACTCATGCAGGTCAGGTTGGGAGATAATTTTTCCCTATGTTGTTTGGAGGTCACCCATCTGAGACCAGTTTTTCTCCCTATATCAATTGTACAATAGGAATCTTATACCACTTCCCACTTCAAGTCCTTCAGTGGTGGTGGCTTCTTGTCTTCTTCCTATGCTTTTTGTATCTCCATTTTTTCTAGCTCTTAATGTCCAAAATACTAAGGAAGGCATATTGTACTCTATCAGTGGTTTAAAAGATTTGGAACAGGCAATATAGCTCAGCAGCATAGCGCCTGCCTGGCAAACACAAGGTCCTGAATTCAATTCCCTGCACAAAAAAAAAAAAAAAAGGTGGTAGTGGTGGGGGAATTTTAAAAGCAGCTCCCAGCTACTCCATATGATAGTAGTTGTGCTTTTAATATCCATTGATGGATTAAAATCATGGCAAAAATAAAAACAACTGCAAAGCTTTTACATGTGTTTGTGTTTATCCATCACAGCAGCATTTACATCAATTTGAGAAATATTCATACTTGTGTGTCTGAGACACACTGTGCATCCCGTTTGGGGACAGCACTGGCTGCCGTGTGGTTTCCAGATGCCATGAGCGGAGGGGTCCATAAGTTGGCAACCATCTGAGGGTCCTTTTGGTGCTCTAGGAACCTCTGTGTTGCAAGGAGACCTTGCGTCTTGCTGCGACCACACAGGAAATGGGGTTCTGCATCTCTCCCTTTCAGCTTCCCTGGAAATGAGAAGCAGGGAGGCCTGAGAGCACCGAATCTTTGAGGGTGCAGAGCCTAGGTAGATGGCAGATGCTGACAGCCCCAAATAACATGAAGCATACTTCAGATGCCGTGTGTGGTGTGTGGTTTAGGAGCGGCTGGAATTACACCCTCGGGGCTGAGCCAACATTGTCTAAGCCTGAGCTGAGCCTGGACCTTGCTAAAGCTAGGGCTGAGTGGGGGGTCTCAGAGCTGCGCGGAGTGGCAATGAGGGCAGAAGGCTGCTTTCTTGCTGGAGACGAGGTACAGGGACCTTTCACTTTTCCAGACATGTGTGCTCATTTGCTCATTTTCCCATTCAGCAACGTGGCCCATCAGGTTACTTCCAAACGCTTGCGGAACTGTGTAGCTCCTCAGCCTGGCACAGGGATCAGGGATGAGGGGGCCCAGCCCTGACCCCAGAGCTACGTACATCCCTTGTGCAGCTGGAAGCAGGACAAAGCACGTACTACAGTCTCTCTGGGTATAGCCAGGCTAGAGATGTCTTGGCCCTTTTGCCTGGGGGAGAAGAGAGGAAAGAGAGAATGGGAAATGTTTTCTAGGAGATAAGTGGTCATCTTTTGAGAGTGACTCTCAAGGAACAAATAAGAATGTGCCAGGCACATCACTGAAGAAAGGCCCCTCCAAGCAGAGGGCCAGTGGGAGAAGAGACTGGTTCTCTGTCTTTGGGTGGGAAAGCCTTCAGGGATTCTTGGTGCTCACTTGTCAACAATGGAGAGGTGCACAGAGGTGGAGGTTTTTGTTTGTTTCTGTTCTGTGTTTGGGGCATTAGGGATTGATTTGAGGGCCCTGTAAATACTAGGAATATGCTCTACCTCTGAGCTACACCCCTAGCCCAAAGTGAAGTTTTTCAGAGAGAAAGATGGGACTTGTTGCTATAGATGAAGAGCCTGTTTGGAAAAAGACAAAGCTATTCATATTGAACTGTGGGAGCCTGGGTTTCCTGATTTTGATCAGCAAAGGCTGATGTGACTCTGCACAGAATGTGTATGTTGTGGGGAAGCAGGACCAGAGCCAAAGGAATGGAGAAATGAAGAGAAGCACTCTCACTGGGGTACACAGGTCAGTCTCATGGCTCAGCCAGCAGGGTACTGAGTCAGTCTGACCCCTGACAGAGGGAAGCTACTGGAAGTGTTTAAGCATGGGGTCAGAAGAGGCATGCCTCTACCCACTGAAGGGACAAGGAATCAGAGGGGAGGTGGGGAGACCAGCCAGGTGGTCAGAAAAGAAAGTACTGATACTGGGCTGAACGAGGGCTGGGACTGACAGAAAGAAGAGAGAGGGGTTCAGAGCAAGTTCTGAGACACGCAAGGCCTCAGTGACTGAAGATGGTTGGAGAGGGGAGCAAGGAGCAGATGGCTAGTTTCTGAACTTTGTGAACAAGCTGATGGCCAAGCCATCATGAGAGATAACCTCTCTTCCATCCAGTCCAGAAAGAAAGGGAATGAGACGTCTACTGCTCTCAAGTCAGATCCTTGCAGCACGCCTCCTCAGGGGATCCGAATGGGAGATGGGAACAGGTCACCACTCTGCTGGAAACTTTTCAAAGATCCCTACTGCCGGTGCCTTAGCTTGGCAAATAAAACCAGTTATAACCTGACCCCATGTGCCTCCCTTTTCTTAGTTCCTTGACATCCTTCACCAGCCACAGAGAATCAGAACCGTAGCAATGGTGACAGCCACACTGGAATGTGCAGGTGGTGCCCTCAGAACTTTATTCTCAGGGAAACACTGGAAGTCTGGCATTGCCCAGAATGGACCCCGTGCTCTTGCAGTCACACCTCTGTACCCAGTTTTCTCAGTTTGGAATTCAAATCTTTCAGCCATCTGGCGCACAGCTACCGATCATCAGCTCAGGCCGTCTCATGAATTGAGCCTTCAGTGTGTAGCAGGTGTGGTTAGGGAGACTCATGAAGGGACAATGATAACCAAGTAAGTGCAGTAACTGAGATGTTAAGGGGACACAGAGCATGGGTTCAAACCAGATGTCTTTGAGAAATATTTCAGGAAACCAAAGAAATCTGGTGGCTGCTCAGGCTGGCCCTTTGGACTCTCACTGGGTTAGCTCTGGAATGGCAATCATGGAGACTTCCAAAGGTCTGGGAAATCTGGGCAAGGACCTGATTTGGCCACACTGGACAAGCTCCCTCACTCAGGCTCCTGCCACCCCTACTCTGTCTGCATCCTAAGTGACCACTGTATCCAGGGAGATTTGTGTGGCTGCCTCCTGGAGTCACATTGAAGAAGGCAGGTTTGGTATACCTCAGCACTTGGATCCAGCATCTGCTCCTGGGACAGCCTCCACACAGATCCTTAGGACTGGCACAGTGAAAAGCCTGTGGGATGAAGACAAAGAAAGGCACCCTCGTTCCTACTGCTCTTCCACCAGCGTCAGACTTGCACTCGCTGCCTTCCCTGTGCCTGGCTCAGATCCCCCTTGGGACTGGGCCCTGCAGCCAAGACTGGGGCTGTTGTTTTCATACCTAGTGTAGGAACAGCCTGGTGCTAAATGGCTTTGCCATAGTGAGGTCCCAAGCCACTCCCCAGACTGGTTGGAATTGCCTGTCTCAGGCTCCTGAGGAATAAGCTAAGGGCCTGTACTCAAGTTTGAGTTACAAGACGCAAGAAGACCTGCAGGGCCTGTGTGTGGCCTGAAGTGGTGTTAGGGGGTTGTTTAGGATTTTCTATGGATCCTAAGCCCCTTCTACACTCTCTAGGCTGGGGGCTCCTCAATCTGTGATGGAGGACTTTAGAAATATATAACTCTAGGATGGTCTGAAGCTAGAGATCTTAGAGGACTGTTCCAGGAAAGCTTAAGGACTTTGGTAACAGCTCAGGATGGTCTCCTGAACCCTCATTGGGTTAGCATGGCCCTTTCTCTCTGGAGCTCTGGAAGGGTAATTATGGGACCCTCTCAGTCCCAACCTTCTCTCCTAAGCTGAGTACATCGTAAGCTCTTGCTCCACAACTGCTGCTTGCCTTACAGAATGTTTGGGCTAGTGGTATCTCTGCAGAGCTGCGGTTGGGGACAGGGGGTCTTGTTGGGGGTGTCTGGTGCAAACAGCTTTGGGCAAGGCTGGGAATTTCCACTCCTATCTAGAGAGCCATCAATGCTGTGTGCCCTGACCTGGGCCTTTGGCCTCCAAAGGGCAGTGGGAAGGCCGGCCCCAGGGCCAATCCCTGGTCATTAATCCCTCCTGCCAGTCTGAATATCCACCCAGTGTGGTCAAACAAAGGGCTGCCCAGCCCAGCCAGTGTGTTCCTCCCGCCCCAGGGGCTCCACTCAGACACTGGGCCGCCTGGAATCCAGGCCCATGAGAAAGGGGCCGCCTTCGTTGGCCATCTTATGCCCGGATGCTCAGCCGCATCACGTCCGGCCCAGGGCCTGTGAAAAGAGGGCCCAGCCACGCTGAAAACACGGATTAGCCCTTGGGCCACCCCTTGACACTGGCCTGCTCTGCTCTGGGAAGCAGGCCCAATGGAAGGGGCCAGAAAGGCACAAAGAACTAGAAAAAGTCTAGGTTCTCACCCTTTTGGCCCAGCTCCCCACCTAGTCTCCTTAGGACTAGTATAACCAACTGAGCATTCAGTATCACTCATCGGACATGCCCAAGGTTGCATACATGGGTTAGAGAATTGAAAGTACAAGAAAACTGCAGTCGGCTATAGGAGGTAATATGAGCCAGTGACCTCTTCACTCTCTGGAGGCATATAATAGAGGCTGTAGTGGAGCGCTTTTTTGGAGGGGCTGTATCCCTGAAGGGAACTGGGCCAACGGGTTGGCTGAGGTGCCATCAGCACTGTCTCTGTGCCTGAGTGTAATGCAGGATTATGCTGCAGTTGAATGAAACAATACCCTGGTTTCTCCCTGTCCTCCCAGCTAATACTATAAATGCTTGTTTTATAGTCAGGGAAAAAGACTCTCTTACCAAGTGCCAATGCAGGCCATGCACTTTGGGACAAGATTTGTAACAATGCTGAGGAAATATAGTATTGCTTCTATTTGGCAGGTAAGGAAATATGTGCAGATTGGAAGCTGCTCTGTTCTTAGAACTGGACTCCGTGCTGCTGTGGTTGCTTGCCTTGCCCTCCTCTCAGTGAGCTGTCTGTGGTGACTGCACTGTCCTGTGTTCCTTACAAACCGAGCTGTGGCAGCAGAATGCTCAGTGGGGAGGGTACTGAGGCAGAGACTATTCTGTTTCAGCACAAACCCAGCTGATGCTTTGTTGCTGTAGGTAGGACACTGTCTCTAAATTGTCATCTTGCGCTTCCACAGACCCCTGACCAACTCTTTCACAGCTTGTCATTGTCCATCTTTCTACTAGGTTGTAATTTTCTACATCTCTATCTTGCTTTGAGCATTCACAAAGGGCCTGGCTCCATGTACTTGGGGAATGATGCAGGCTGAACTGGGGCCAGAAGCACTGAAGAAAAGATGGATTTGGGGTTGTGTGATATTGACAGGAACTGGTAAAGGCCTGGATGTAGAAGCTGAGGCAGGAGGAGAAGAAGGTATCCACTTAAGATCTATAATGCTGGGATGAGACTAGGATGTGGTTGGAGAGCCCATTGGGTTAAGCAAGAAAAACATTTCCTTTCATTGACCATCCATGTGGTAGTGTTCAATGGGAACCTGGACATATTGGCCAGGTCAAGAGAGAGGCCAGGAGTCCATTTTAGCTGCTGAAGTGTGGGAAGCTGCATAAACTCCAGTGTGATCTATTAGATTCTAAAGCCTCCATTTTGAAGGATGCTATTGGAAGCATGATAGAGCTGTGCTCTGACCTCAAGTTTCATTCTAGCTCTGCTGTTATTAGCCTAAGTTTCCTAATTCACAAAGATTGGAACACCTCATAGAAATGCTCAAACTTAAATTAAAGAATGTATTTAACATGTTTACCAAATACAAAATGCTTAGTAATAGTGGCTATGACAGGACCAGTTGCACCTAAAGCTGGAAGAAGGCCCTTGGGCTCCAGATTTGAGTTGGGATCTTGACATCCTAAGCCACAGGACAGTTAAAGTTAACTTTGGTCACCTGTAGGGCCATAAGGCATACTTCATTAGTGCTAGACTAGGATGTGGGAGGCGAGGCCCCAAATTTCAGTAGGCCCTGACTCTCATGGGCTGACCTTATACTCAGGAATCCCCAGAGTCCCATAAACTTAGCATGGTGGGCCCCTCACCTGCCTCATTGTACTTCCAGTCCTGCTTCCTGGGGAGGTCCCTTGATCTTGCCTGACCACAAGAGCAGGAAAGGCTTTAAGGTATACTTCCCTGGCCTTTCAATTCCCTCTGGATTATGGTAGTGGGTGATATTTAATAAAAACTGCCACGACCCCCCTAAATCAATGAGCAGTGTGGTCCCTGCCTCAGAATGCAGCTCTCTTAGGCCTTCAGCCTCTCTCACACTGGTTAGTGCTCCTCAGAACTCAGAGGGCTGTGTGTGGAAGAATCCCCACACAAAATTCACATTTTGGATTTGGGGAGATTCCTGATTTAAAGCAACTGGGCCACTTTTTATAATTTTGATTTCACCAAGTTGATTTCTCATGAGGCCCGATGTAACGCCGTGACTGGAATGTGGGAGAGACAGCACAAGAACAGACAATGACTCTGACCTGGGGTCTATATGAAACCAGCGTCCGCCCTTTTCTGTGACTTTAGCCCTAGTTTCCTAATGTTGCGCTTGACATGTTCCTGACCAGCCACAAAGAACATTGAGGGCTGGCAAGACTTCTCTCATCACTGTTCCAGCTGGGGATGGAAGGATGGCAAGAGGATGGAAGGGACCCATCTGCTGGGAGGAGCACACTGGGGTGAGGTCCAGGAAAGGGCCCTGAATGGATGGATTTGTGGTTGGGACTGACCCAGAGAGGCGAGGGGGAGGGCAGAAGGAGACAGATCGTGGGATGGGACTGGCCCAACGGAGATAGGGAAGCAGTGAGGCAGGGTCTAAGAGAAATGGACCCAAAGGGGCGAGAGGCCCAGGGAAGGCGGGAGGGGCGATGTAGAGGGGGCTGCGAGGCGCGAGCGCGGGAAGGGGGCAGGGGTGCGAGCTGGAGGCGCTGGCCAGCGGGAAGGTCCTAGCCCTCGCCTGGGGGTGGCGAGGCCATCCATAAAAGGCGCGTCCAAGGGCCCTGTCCTCCCCAGCCGCTGGCAGGGGCTGCCGCATCCCAAGGGCTGGCTCAGCGACATGGACCCACCAGCCGCTTTCTCGGGATTCCCCGCTCTGCCCTCGGTCGCGCCGTCGGGGCCGCCGCCGTCGCCACTCGCTGAGGCCGAGTCCGGCCGGGGGTCCGAGCAGGCGGCGGCGGGCGGCGCAGAGGCGGAGTCCAGCCCCGCACCCGGCCCGGGGCGGCGGCGGCGGCGGCCCCTGCAGCGCGGAAAGCCGCCCTACTCGTACATCGCGCTCATCGCCATGGCGCTGGCGCACGCCCCGGGCCGCCGCCTCACGCTGGCCGCCATCTACCGCTTCATCACCGAGCGCTTCGCCTTCTACCGCGACAGCCCGCGCAAGTGGCAGAACAGCATCCGCCACAACCTCACGCTCAACGACTGCTTCGTCAAGGTGCCCCGCGAGCCGGGCAACCCGGGCAAGGGCAACTACTGGACGCTCGACCCCGCGGCCGCGGACATGTTCGACCACGGCAGCTTCCTGCG
>NW_004524683.1:6500900-6511309 GCF_000260255.1 Octodon degus | reverse complement strand
CCTCGCCGCCGGGCGCACCTGCAGGCGGCCTCGCCTCGGGGCTGCGCGCGCCCGCGGAGGCCCCGCCGCCCCCATTCCGCCTTGGGACTGAAGCGTCCCTTCCAGTTCGCGAGCCCTTGGGGTCTTCTTCCTCTACCCGTGAGCGCGCTGTCCGTGGGTCCCCACGCCACCACCAGCTGAGCCTCTCAATTCCAGGTTCCCCAGAGGGCGCCTCCGACGCTTCCCTGCAGGCTCAAGCTGCCTACTTGCTGAGTGCTTGGGCAGCCCCACTCATGGACTCCGGGTCCTCGCCGGCTTCCTTCATCTCCCCACAGTCTCTCCCCACTCTCACCTCACCCCACTTACCCGCGTGTTCTTGGCTTCTTACTGGGAGGATGCTCCCCTTCCACATAGCTGCACTGGCTGCTGTTCGCCAGGGCCTGAGGACAGTTTTAGAGCTCAGAGACCAGCACACCGGGAGCTCCTGACTAAAGGGAGGCGTGGGTTGTCCCGGACCCTTATGTCTGCCTTGCCTCCTGGAAAGCATAGGACTCACCAAGGTATTATTATTTTTTAATTAAAGTTGATTTAATGAAACAGGGATTGGTGTGCTGGTGGTGAATTGAGGGAGTGGCTGGGGAGGACATCTGGTGAATTTGTATGGTGGGATGCCGCCTGGCGTTGAACCTCCACGCATGCCTAGTAATCCCAGCCCTCAGGAAGCTGAGGCAGAAGGATCAACGTGTGAGTTCGAGGTCAACATGCACTTCACAATGAGACCTCTATCTCAAAAAAAAGAAAGAAAGAAAGAAAGAAAGAAAGAAAGAAAAGAAAAGAAAAATCACCCATAGCTGTTCACATAGTAGGCCTACCCAGACGTTGTCAAAAACATCTCAAGCCTGGTAGGGATGGGATGGTGTATGTGTGTGTACACGTTCACTTAAGAGTACATTTGGGTGGTGACATTGCTGCTAGCTCAGGGTCCTTCTCAGCTCCTGGGGGTAAGAAAGTATCACGTGCCAAGCATTGATCAGCGAATGGACAAAATCCTTGCTTTATGGAGTTATAGGTCAATTGGAGGGTGACATTGATTGAGCTGTCGCTGCTTAGAGAAATGAGATGTGTCCTAGGATCCCTAAAGCATGGGCCACATAACTAAGTCACTTGGAAACTTGTTAGAAATACAGGACTTTGGGCTCCACCTCAGGCGCAGTGCGATAAACTGCAATTTCACAAAATTCCCAGGTAATTGGTCTGCACACAACGCTGGGTCTGGGCTGCGGGCTCATTCCAAAAGAGCAAAGCTCCTGCTATGAGGATTGTGACCAAGTTGCAGACCACACTCCCTCTTGGGGCTTAGAGCTGGACTGAGTGTCCATCAGTTAATGCCTCTGTTATACCTCCCCTGCTAGGTTGTGCAATGGGGCAGCATTGCCCAGAGCTGATTCCTGATTGTCCACAGCACCAAAGACAGGGCAGCACTTAACAGAGGCCTGGGTTCAAGGGTCAAGGGAGGAATTGGCCTGTGACCCTGGCTTGCTCTATGGGGCTGACCCAAACACTAAGCATCAGGCTTTTCCAAGCTTCCTGCCTCCAGGCTCCTGGTCCAGTTGAGTCTGAATTCAGGGTCAGGAAGGGCAGGGAAGGGAGTGAGCACATGCAGAAGGCAGGATGAATGTTTTCTGCTTGTTTGTGGCATTTGTAGCTGTGGAGCGATGAGATGGGAGGGTGGAGAGCAAGCAGCTCAGAAGAGGAGAAAAGCACAAGTCTGGGAAGGCTGTCTCCAGAGGTTGGGCAGGAAGTGTGTAAAGGGTGGTAGAAAGTGCCCTAGACACTCCTCTTCTCCCTACTGTTAACTGCTTTGAGCAAGGGCACACTTGCCTGGTACATAGCAGTCTTCTGCCTAATACTTGTTGACTGACTGAACAAATAACTGCCTACTTAACGACTTTGCCTGACTTAACGAGCAATGACCCAATGGGCAGTCCTTGGCACACTCTTCTCCTTTCTTACTTGGAGCTCTCATACTAACTTGTGGAAAGAGCAGGGCACGGTGGCTCATGCCTGTAATCCTCCTGCTCTGGGAAGCTGAGGCAAGAAAACCATACATTGCAGCCCAGTCTGGGTACCTTAGCAACTTAGAGACCCTGTCTTAAAACATAAAACCCTAACCCTAACCCTAACCCTAACCCTAACCCTAACCCTGTGTTGAATCTTTTGCTCCTGGATTCCATAGTTTTCTTTTTCTTAGTTTCTTTCCCTGTTCTAGTAGAGGTAAATTGTCTCGGAAACTTCATACATTTTCAATGAAGAGGATTGTTTTAGCATGAGAAATTAAGCATGCACTTCAACAATTAAATATTTGAGTTGAAGCTGTGTTTAGATGTTATGGGGCTGTAGGCAGGGAGGGTGTTGGGGAATGGGGGGTGTTTTCTCAGCTCAGTGTGTTACCTCCAGGGAAGCTAGGAAGATGGCTCAGTGTTAGGGTGCATTTGGGTACAAGGATGAAGGCAGGGAGACTGCTGAGAATGCTTTATAAAAAAGGATGAGAGGAGAACCCCTGGAAAGGGGCTGCATCCAGATTAGAGTGGCTTGGGACATCGGAAAAGTGGCTTTAGGGCCAAGGATGATGCAAGGGGCTCCTTCATCCAACTAGAAAGAAGTCAACAGAACCCCAGCACATGAGGTACACACTGGGTACGTGCAAAAATGATGCCCTTGGCAGGGACACTGATAACAGAACTCCTTGAGGGAACTTTTAGAGCTCTGGGCATGACCTAGGAAGGAAGGAAGGTAGTTAACTGGGAAAGAAAAAACAGCAACGTGGAAGCCCTTCTACCTAGAGACGGGTTGCTTTTTGCTTATGTACTTCGAGTGATTCTGGAAGTAGAGGGACAGGGGAGGATTTTACAAGCTCCAAGAGGTGACTATTGTCTACTTTTAAAGAAAAAAATTCTGTGGATCTTTAGTGTTGACTTTAAATTGTTAAATGATGTTGCTCAGCATGGGCAGTTTTAAATTCTTTAAGCATCTATTTCTTTTTTTTTTTTTTTTTTTACGGAACCGGGGATTGAACTCAGGCCCTTGTGCTTGCCAGGGAAGTGCTTATTCCACTGAACCATCTCCCCGGTCCCTAAGCATCTATTTCTTATGTAACTGCTGGAATCTTTTACAAATTAAATTCGAACAGGAACCCAGTTTGGAGTTCATAGCATAAATCATAAAAAAGATGATACTGATTTGTTAAAAACTAAGCCACTCGCACCATGGGCACGACACTCACCCTCCATCTGTAGCTCTGGGGTTTGGCCTGTCTTGAACTATGTGTTGATACCCCCCCTTGAACAAATGGAAACATTTCTTCATGTAGTGGACCACCCACAGACTGGCTCCTTACTTGTGAAATTTACTTTTTTTTTTCCTCATCTCAAGATTAAAGTAACACTACTTGACAATAAGTGCAAATGAATACTTTAAATACCAGATTTCCATTATAAAGAAGTCATTTAGGTGATCCTCAAATATGGTCTACATTTTTTTATTTTTACTTTTTGATAGACTCTTAGTGCAATAAAAAACAACATTTAAACTTTTTCATAAATACCTACATTTGGGGCCGGGGAGATGGCTCAGTAGGATAAGCGCTTGACTGGCAAACGCAAGGATCTGAGTTCAATCCCCAGTTCTGAAACAAAACAAAACAAAACAAAAACACACCCTACATTTATAAGAGTATATTCTTGGAATTCAAATGAAGGAACTAAAAATATAAAAAATGATTATCTAAATAAATGACTTTGGCCAAGAGCATTAATGTGCATATCGAGCATATTAAACACCCAAAAAGTCATGATAGCTTCCTGAAACGTGTCAAGGAAAATGATCAGAAAAAGAAGGAAGCCAAAGAGAAAGGTACCTGGATTCAGCTGAAGCACCAGTTGCCCCTCCCAGAGAAGCGCACTTTGTGGGGACCAAAGGAAAAGAACCCAAGTTGTTGGAACCCATTCCCTATGAATTCATGGCATAAACTGGGGACGTTGCTCTGCCATTCAGCTCCTAATTGACTGCTCAAGTGTTCTAGGTCCTACATAAAAATAAAATCATCCTGTGTTGTACGGGTGGGTTTCTTAGTTGAACAGGTATGTGGTGCCTTCTTACCTCAGAAATATTTGCAGCAGATTTTCACTGTACCCAGTAATTGTGTCTAGCCTTTACTCTTCAGTGTTTTCTTGCTGAAAGATATTGCTGAGGTATTATGCAGGTGTATACGCAAAAATTCAAATATTTATAAAGTATTTATGTTGGCTTGAAGATCCTGTAAATCATCATGGGGAAAAGATGTATTAAAATAAATGGAAGTCACTTCAGAAATAAATAAATAAATAAATAAATAAATAAATAAATGACTTTGCTTAGAAGAGTTCTAATTATGGACTATTTATAAACCAATATGAGAACAACACAAAATCTTCAGGAGAAGGCTGAGGGTATTCATAGCAGAACAAATTTTCTTTTCTTTTTTTTTTTTTTTTGAGACAGGGTCTTGCTATATAGTCCAGGCTGGCCTTGAACTCATGGTGATCTTCCTGTCTCAGCCTCCCAAATGCTGGGATTACAAGTGTGTCCCACCCAGCCCAGCCATAGAAGAATTTTTGCTTTCCTGAGTTTGATCCTTGGCAGCAGATAGATAAATAGAGCCAAACTTGTATTTAGAGGAAATTTCATAGTCTTAGTTAGATGACTATGGAGATGATGTTAAGGAGACCAGATAAGGGACTGCTGTGGTATTCAGGCAGAGAAAGATGGTACTGATTTGTTAAAAACTAATAGAGGTGGAGAAAATTAGACATAACAAAACTGGTAGAGGTGGAGAAAATTAGACATAACAAAACCATAGAATCAGTCATTGGTTAAAATCCTCTGAGTCCACTAAGGCTTCATCTTTTCTCCTCAATAATGGCGTCATGCTGGCCCCAAAAGCTTAGGGTGATCATTTGTCTGGAGAGAGCCCTGGCCTGGCCTGGCTGACTTCACGAGGAAGGGGTCTCACTAGATCCAGGAGCACAGAAAAAAACAGAAGAAATCTCGCCCTTGCTCCCACCAGAGGGCACCTCCAGCAGCCTGTTCACCTGTGAACTACAGGGAGCCACCAACGAACCTCATTTTCCAGTAACATAAGTTGTTCCAGAACACAGAAGAAATGAAAGTCAGTGCAGTTTACTTAATTGTTATCAAAACCTGGTGAAGGGGTGAGCCTGCAGAGTATAATCTAATTTCACATGTGAAAGCAAATGCAAATTCTCCAAAAAAACACAGTGCCAGCAAATTGAATCCAGGCTTTTATAGGTAAATGGATGCAACCAGAGACCCTACTCACAAGTGAAATAAATCGGAATCACATGTGCAAATAACGTATTGTCTGTGTAGTTTAAGAAATTGGAAGAGTAAATAAAATCTGAAAGGGACAATAAATATTGTGAAAAGGAAAGAAAAGAAGAAAAGAAGAAAAGAAAAGCTGGGATGAGGGAAAGTGGAAAAGAAAGGAGGGGAAGCTTCAAATTTAGGCTGGTACAACCACTGTGGAAATCAGTGTGGAGATTCCAGCTAGCGTAGTTCTGTGTTGTGTGCCTGGATTCAATTTGCTGGCACTGTGTTTTGTTGGAGAACTTGCATCTGCTTTCATATGTGAAATTAGATTATATTCTGTGGGCTCACCCCTACACACACACACGAGACAGCAAAGGTAATTGTACTACTAATTTCCTTTGATTTATTGAAAAGAACAGTAAATGCTGAATTTTTGGATCAATTTTGCATGCCTATTTCTGGTAATCCGAACAACTACTTTGAGGATAATGAGATGCAATTCAACAACCATTGTTAATTTCCTACCATCTTGTTTAGAGATTAGGTGTCATTTTGAATGTTTAAATTTTTTTATTCTTCTCTTTAAAATTAAAAAGAAAAATATATGAGCTGGGTGTGGTGGTACATACATGTAATCCCAGCACGCAGGAGGCTGAGGCAGGAGGATCACCATGAGTTCAAGGACACTCTGTCTCAAAACACAAAAATAAAACAGAACAACAACAAAAGACACCAAGTGCAATTTACTTCTGGAATGCAAAAATGGCATTATTAGAATTACTAGCTCTCCTTTATGGGAGAGCTAATCGCTGCATTTAGGAACGATGAAATTGGACCTCATTGGGGCTGGGGATTTGGCTCAGCAGTAGAGTGCTTGCCTAGCAAGCTTTAAGCCTTGGGTTCAGTTCTCTGCGCCAAAAACAAATAATAAACCTTCCCTAAAAGAAGAAGAAAAAAAACCTCCCCTGAAGTTGGACCTCATAAGTGTCAAGTGACTTCGCAATGTCACGCTGCCAAGTTTCTGATCTGGGACTTGGCTCCAAAGTCATCCTCCTTCCTCTAAGGAAGAAGTGAGTTGAAATAGAAACTTGTATGGAAAACATTAGGCATCAATTACCTTCCCCAGTTCATCCCATACTTCCACCACTGTTCAGGTCTTGAAAGGCGTCTTCCCAACCTCAGTGCCAGGTCTTTTGCTTCCTCTGTGTAAGACTCCCTTTTCAACATCATCCTTACTTCCACGCTGCCCCTCTGCCTTCCCCTTTCCCTATATACCATCCTTCTACTTCACTTCCATTTTTCTGGTGATAAAAGCGCCACCTATTGGCCACCTTTTATGCACCTGGTTTGAAAAGGAGATGGTTGGAAGGAAACCACGATTGTTTGGAAGCTACTTGGTGCTGAGGGAGAGACGGCTTCTGATACCCCATGGCATTTGCTCCAATGGGAAGCAAACTCGTGCACAGGAGGAAAACTGCGCACATTCCCGCCTCCTCTGGGAAGTCCTCCTCCTAGATCTTCCATCTTCCTTTCCTGGTAGCTGCCCCACTGCAGACAGGCTTGGAATGGGTAGTCTACTTTGCAAGAGGGAAACTGAGGAAAGGATGCTGGGCTGAAGACAAGACCCTGAGGTCTAGAACCAGGCCACTTAGGCAAGTCCTTTTCTTTTTCTACCCTGCATGGTCATTCCTAACTCTAAGCTCCTTGCCTGTGCCACGCCCTATGCTCCTCGCTGGCTGGGGACTCAGAGATGAATCAGACACTGAACCCGTTCAGAAAAGTCAAATATTGGCAGATGGAAATGTAGTGTGCACAGTGCTTTTCCTAGAGGAGACTGCTGCTAGGTTACCTGCTCACTAACCAGTTGGTGCCTCTGTCCTGACCTCAGCCTGTCTCCTCTAAAAGCGGAGAGTGTGTCCTGTTCTCTCTGCCTGGGTGGGAAAGCAACTGGCAATGAAGATTTCCTACCCTACCTGACTAGGGTCTTTCCAGAAAGGGGCTGTGTGTCCTCTCTCCACTGTCATGCTCCCTGGGCAGTGTGGCCAAAGCCTGGCACACTGGGGCTTGGCCTGAACTACCCTTTTTCTGGAGGCTAGATGTGGGGCTTAGGGGGTTGAGAACAATTAGAGGTAAAAGGCTTGAACCCTGCTGGCAGGAGAAAAGTGTTAGTGTGTCTTCCCAAGTTGGGAGAGGCCAGTCTTTGTGTGCTCACCAAATCAGCTTCCTTGAGGAGCTGGCTCTGGGTTTGGGTTTAAAGGAAAGGAAGGGAGGACCTGCTGCTAAGAAACTCCCTTCCTGTCCATCCTGATTCCAGTCCAGCCTAGGTGACTGAAAAAAACGATGGCTTTCAACAGTTTCAGTGAATCTGAGAAAGGGAGGGAGCCAAAGACAGAAGGCTAGGAATAGAATAGGAAGGCACAGTCCTGGCTGGTGGGGCTGCTGATCTCTGCCCAGTGGGCTGTTGATGACACAGGCCCCTCTAGGTCTGGCTTCCATAGCCCTTGCCTGGCGCACTCAAAGCCACCAAGTCCTCCCTTCAGGCGGGAGCCTGTATGAAGTGTTCTTTTACTAGTCTTACATTCTTGCATACTTGGTATTATTTATTGGTTTAATTGTTTCTTTGAAGGTACTTTATTGTTGCATACATAATGTATTCACTTGGCTTTAAAAATATAAACAGTATCCCATATGTTGTACTTTGGAGTTTTGCAAGGGGAACAATACAATATAGGACACATATTTTATGAGATTATTTTTTAATAGTCACCCAAAGAATCATATACAAAGAGAGTACAAGAAATCTGCCCACACACTAAAGACCAAAGAATCCAACTGAGGGCCTGGATCCCATGGTAGTATCCTGCATCATTCTAACTGAAAACCTAGAGCTTAAACAATGGCCCCTACAAGTCCAGCTGGAGGCCAAGAGCCCATGACAATGTCTCATGTAGGCCTGTTTCATGAATCTGTGCTGGGAAGGTCCACAGGTCGGTGGTAGAAGCTAGAAAGAGTGTGCCAGCAGGATGAAGGATCTGTGCCAGCAGGCTGAGGGATCTGCACTGGAGCCAGGAAGCAATGGTCAAGGTAAGGACCACAGTTTCCCCCAAAAGGTACCATAGCCGTCCTTAGCAACAGTGAGGTCTCAGTTCTGATGATGAGAACAGCCTGGCTCCTATCAAGAAAGCCAGCATGACAAACTTTTCCAGGAGACTGAGCAGTGTACCATCTCCCTGGAGCCAGGAAGTAATGCTCATAGTGAGGACCAGAGTTCCCCCACAGTGAACTGTAGCCATTCTCAGCAACAACCAGCTTCTGAGCTCCTTCAACAGTGAGAACAGCTGGATTCGTCAGGAAAGTCCACATGACAAGGTCCTCCAAGAAAACCAATAGTTCCTAACAGCCCCCTACAGCCTCTAACAGTTGTTCCTCCTCCTCCTCCTCCTCCTCCTCCTCCTTGTCTTCTTTTTCTTCTTCTCCAGTTCTGCCTCTTATGCTGCTGGTAACAACCCTCAGGTGGGCCTTCCATACCTGGCACCATGCTGGTTCAGTTCAGCTGTGTGTTACAAGTGCACCACCAGTTGTCAGTCCACCACACCATGAAAAATCTTTCCTCTATTCTTGTTCTGTACTTTCCCTAACAGATACTAGTTATTAGTATTTTTATTAGTCCTATATATTTTTGTTGCACAGGTAAACCAATGTAAATATAATTATTTTTTTCATAAAAAGACATAGTTGTAAACATAATGCTTACATTGTTCCATACCTTGATTTGTTTTTACTCAAAAGTACAAACTCTGTCCAGATCAATACTTTAAAAATTATTTTATTTTAAAGTTTTATTTATAAAAATAAAAATTTATAACAAATAACAACAGTTAAATATATTGTATATTATTATCTGCAAAGTAGCTGCTCAGAGTACAAGACATAAAAAGTAAAAAGATCCTTATAAAAAAGAAACATAATAACACAAAACTTTCTTTTCAACAATCCAAGATAAACTAGTAGCTTAAATGAAACAAATTAGCAAATATTAAAATGTTTGAGGGGCTGGGGAGATAGCTCAGTAGAATAAGTGCTTGCCTGGCAAGCTCAAGGGCCTGTGTTCAATCCCCGGTTGTGTGTGTGTGGGGAGTCTTTAAAACAATGAAATGCATAAAGAGAAGTACTTGAACTTCTCTTTACTTCAGGCTTGTTGCTCTTCTGTGTATTTTGCCTCTTATCTATGAGACACTGTATTTGAGCTTCTGTGTCTGACTTCTGTCACTCACTAATGTTCTCAGGTTGCATCCCTCTATGTGCAACTGCCTGGTTTGTCCTTGTTTATGTCAGTGTAGTACACTGTACTACCCCATTTCCCTTAGCCATGCATCTGCTGATGGACACATACACGTTCCAAGACCTAGCTATTACAAATTATGTTTCTATCAACATGGGTAGGCATAGTTGCCTGTGATATGATTTAATCTATAACACACTACCCATTCTATGGGTGTGCCATTATTTAACTGTTCCCCTTTCTGATGAGGATTTACACGGTTTCCAACTTTTAACATACTGAACAGCACTACAAGGTGACCTTTCATGTGTTTCCTATCTTATGTCTCTGCTGTATCTGCAGGAGAAATCTCTAGAAATGGATTTCTATGCAGCACTTGTCAAGACACCAAGCTCCTTATGTACCAGTTCTTTACATAGCTGTCTTCTTTCCTCAAAGGGATCTTTGGTGATCATAGTCAAAATTTCATTTTCTCAAACTCACTGACCTCCTGCCTGGGGTTTCTGGTCAGAATCTGTCACTGGGGCCCCTGATTGGGTACTGTGGACTCTGGGCAGCCTAGGTCCTTGCCTCTCCCACCCTGGAGAGGCCTGTGTCCTGAATGTCCAGTGTCCAGGGTGAAAGCTCCTTCTACCTTCTTGCCCCGAGCCTGGGCATTGGTCGCCAGTGCGGGGAAGTAGCTTTTGACTCTGGGATTTTAGCCTTCTAGGCTTCGGATACAAGCTTTTCTCCCCATCTGGCCTCCTAATTGTGTATCCTGTCTCTGTCTGTCTGTCTGTCT
>NW_004524683.1:6491467-6500800 GCF_000260255.1 Octodon degus | reverse complement strand
CTCTCTCCCCTTCCCACCCCCACTTCTTCATGTTCCACAGTCTGCCTCTGATTTCTATTTCTCTGCCTCTAATCCCCCAAATGAGTGGTCCCAGCTGGAGGGAACAAGTACAAACTGCCTGTGAAGGGTTGCATGTAATGAACAAGGATCCAAATTCCAAGGCTGGAAATGAAGTCCTTGGCAACAGGAGCACCTCTACTTTGGCCCAGTCTGTAGTGCCAGCTTGGGTAGCTTCTGGTGTCATTTGGGGCTGACGGAGGCGGGGCCTGAGGAGGAACCTGTGCAGCCTGCTGGGTGGTAGTGGTGGTGGTGGTGGGGGGCTGCACTGACACGTGATCACTATTGCTGTGAAAGAGAACCCTCGCGTTTCTAGGTAGAGCACAGTTAAGAGCTCTGATTCTACAGCTGGACTATCCAGGACAGGAGATACACTTCTCATTCCCCAGATTAGGAAATGGAGAAGCGGGCCCCTGAATCTCCTGCAGCTCGAGAAATAACCAGTGAGAGGTTCTCTCACTGGATGGAGCAGGCATCCCTCAACACGCTAAAGCTCTGGAAAGGAGGCTGAGGAACCTGGTGGAGGCATCTGTGACTCATGTTGGCTCTAGCCGGAGCTCTGGTCCTAGGGAGTCCTCGGGGAGTACGCTACAATTTTCTTGGTCCTGGTATCCAGCCTAGCCAAGCTGGATATTTAAAAATGAGGAACTTGGAGTTTAAGAGTTTGTTGTCTGAGACTAAAGTATTAGGAGCAGAATCTGAACCCAACTCTAAGAGCTGTACTTTCTTTGGCCCCTGCAAGCCTAAGATTCATACTCAGTGATTACCCAGCCTGTATTCAAGCACTGCTGGTGACAGGGAGCTCATTACCATCAAGTGGTGCAAGGTGACTTACTGGATCTCTGAGTCACAGCCCTGTTGGACTATTTCCCATGCATGGAGTTACAGAAAGTAGGTCTCAGCACAGTTTTCTGGCTCCCCTGTGCCTTAGTCTCTCTGCCCAATCCTTGGGGATCAGGAGATGGAGGCTCTCACCATGCCTTTTTTCTAGACACAGGGTCTCACTGTACATTCTAGGCTGGCCTTGAACCCATATGTAGTTATGTAGTTTGAGGCTAGTCTTGAACTCTTGCCAACCCTCCTGCCTCTGCCTCCTGAGTGCTGGGATTACAGGTGTACACCACATACCCGGATGCCCACACGTTTTTCTTCAGGCAAACAACCCCAGGTCTTTCTTTTCCTGTCTACAGGACATTTTGCCATCTTTTCCTGTGACAGGCTGCCCCTTCTATCCTAAATGATGGCTTACACAATGTTGCCATTCATGTTCCTTTCACATAAAGTCTGTGCAGGCAGTTTAAGTGGCAAACAGTTCAGCAGTTCTAGAACTCTAGTCTTTGCTTTTTGTGAAATTAACTCACCTAGGAGAGATACAGCTCAACCCACCATCACCAAAAGCCATATATCTTTCATGTCTCTGAAAAGTCCAGCTTTAGTAGTTTTGGGCAGAGCTGGGTCCATCGACTCAAATCAAATCAGTCAGTCAATCATTTCAACAAATAAACAAGACCCCCACCATCACTCTTGGAGGCTGCTTCCCTCTGCGTGTGGTCCTCACTGTCAAACAGCATTCTCCACATGGCAGGAAAGATGGCTTCTGGCAGCTAAAGCCTGCATGTCTGTCTTGCAATCCAAAAGAAGAAACACTCTCCCCAGAGTCCTAGATTACATCTATCACTGAGTCCCACAGTCTGCACATCCCCAAGTGCCAGCATCAGTGTGTGAAACACAAGGAAGGAATGATTGGCTTTGCTTAGGCCAGTTCCTTCACCTGGGCCCAGGACTGGCAGTGCTGCTTGATCCAGCTGGGTTACCTATGTGCTCCTAGCTGTAAGTGGGAGGACACAGAAACTAGATGACCTATTGGACCACACAGAGCACAAGAGAAGTTTTTTTGTTTTTTTAAAGAGAGTTGGGACACCCAAAATGTCAGCAAGTTCAGCTTTTTAGATCAAGGAGAATGACTTTGTCCTTCCTGCTGGGGTTGGGGGGAACCTGGAAAATTGTGAAAGGTCTTACTCTGGCAGATGATTGGGCTTGTTACAACTTCTTTATTTTTTTAATTTTTTATTTTTATCATGTTGGTCCCTCTCTAGAACATCTTTCAGTATTTTTTTTAATCATGTTGGTCAACTTCTTTAAAAGAAGGAAACTGGGGCAGAGAGTACAAGAGAGAAATCCAATGACTTCTGTAGCCAAGGCTCACATAGTGCAGGATCCAGAGACTCAACACTGTCATTAAGGCTCTGTCAGTCTATGCTATCTCCCTCTGTTGAATATCTGCTAGTTGAGTTGAATTTCACAAAAAGCAGAGCTATATGAGAGGAGGGCCCTAAGTCTGAGACCACTGAACTGGTCTCATACCATCCTGAAGAACCTTCACAGATTTTATGTGAAAAGGACACAAATGTCAAACCTGTTTCAGCCACTAAGATGGTTTGAGGAGGTTCTAGTTCTGAAAGTAAAGATTCATTCTTTCTGCTCAGGACAGGGGAGCTGTGGGGGAGAAACCACCTTTCCTTCTCAGGGAACACATACTTCTACAGCGCAAGTCCCAGGCAGAGGGTGAGGTACAGCACATTATACACCGGCATACCTAACAATTCTCGACTTTGTGTTAGGCTGGAGGCAGAGTGATTAATAGTAATGATGCAAAGTAGTTATTGAGCTGAATCCTCACCAAAAAAGCAGGTATGATTATTATGCCTATTTTGTAGAGGAAGAAATGAGGACAAATGCAGTATAATCGTTGTTTTCACAGAGCTTACAGTCTGCAGAAGGGGAGGAACTGGAAGACATATCCTGAAAGGGGGGGGAGCTGTGAAGAGCAGAAGCCTCGGTGTGGTGAGTGTGGGTTATTATCAGGGAAAGAGGCTCATAAAACTTGATGTTTGATGTAGACCCAGAAGGATTAGAAAGTATGAGTCAGGCAGATGGTGAACAAGTAGGAACAAATCAGGAGTGGAAAGCAGAGCCTGGAGAAGAACTGGACAAGCAGACAACACTGCTGCTGGGCATCCTGTGCCAACAAGCACACTGTACCCCAAGAGCGAAGCTGTTCTGTAAGTGCTTAGGCTGCTGGGCACTGAAGTCCAGGGCCTCAGGGGAACTCATGGTAAATCACCATTTCCCATTGATCTCCCAAGTATATATTAGCAGGCGAGATCTCAGCTCTCCCTCCCTTGGGCAGAGGTGGTGGACGATGGCTGATGGGGGAAGGTAATATTTGCCTGAGCTGAGATGTTTCCCAGCCTCCAGCCCCTGCTCACCTGCTTGTGTAAGACATTCAGTCAATCCCTGAAACTTGGAGCTATTCAGAGAAGCTTGGAACTTCTCAGCAGCTCAGGCTCCAGCCCATCTCCCCAGTCCCTGGTGGTATATGATCTGCCCACCTAGCATACAGAGCCCTTCTTGCCTTCCAAACTGCCCCATTCTGGAACAGTGACTCTTGGTCAGTGACTTCCCCGACACTTTTTGCATTTGCCCTCTTGTGCCCAAGCTGCCCCACTTATACCCTCTCCCCAAAATGAGTCCTCCCCACATCATTGCTCTGCATCTGGGGGAGACAGAGAGGGTCCTGGCTGGGAAATGAGATTCTAGGGTTCCACACCCACCTGCCCTACCAAGTTGTTGTGTGACCACAGACTAGCCCTCTCTCTGGGTCTCAGTCTCATAGATAAATGAGCTTTGAACACTCTGCAGTCCAATTTTGGGATAAATGACTTTAGTCCTTATCTTCTGGTGGGGCTGGAAGAGTAAAATAGCACACTCAGCCTGTCACCAAGGGGTGGGTGGGATGACTTACAATCTTTTCAGAGAAGGGAGAGTGAGGCAAGAAGCAGGAGGGGTGCACAGTGGGGAGCAAGCCCTGGGGTCAAGGATCCAACACATTAGAATGCTCAACTATGAAGAGGAAGGTTGGCCTTCTCTGGAGAATGCTGCCTGGGGGAGGGGCATCTGAACGGGGGACTTGGAATTGTGGATGCAGATCAGAAAAAGAGGGAAATGAGAACAAAGACTGGAGGGGGCTGAGTCTTTTGTCAAAGGGATGGAGCAGAGTGTGGCGGGCTAGAGACCAAGGTGTGACGTTCCTAACAGCTTATGAATGCAAGGTTCCTCCAGAGGGCGCTGTTCTCCAGGAATCCATCACTAGCACCCGAGCCACTAGGGCTGGCCTCCCACAGGCCGTTGGCTTTTGCTTCTACACTTACTGTGGCGTCGCATTCACCCCCAAGCAAATGCGCAGTGCACAGGGGAACTGGGTTGCGATAGCTAGGTACCCTTCCTTCTGCCTTGCTCCAATTCAGAAACCTGAGCCAGCAGCTTGCTCTGAATTGGTAGGAAGAAGGTCCTGGCTCCAGTCTTCCTACCTCTGCCACTCACTGCACTTTCCTCACTCGCCCAAGCCAGTCACTGACCCCTACCCAGAGGGAAGCCTTGCCTGTCCTTGCCTGCTGATGGCCTAAACCTTGCCACCTCAGGCTTTGGAGGAAAGCTGTAGGCCTATGGCTAACCTTCAAGAGAGGTCCACGGGGCCAGAGTGACAGATCCATAGAGGATGACCTGGCACAGTTGCCTGTCGGTGAGGGTGTGCTTGGTTACACAGGGCCACAGTCACCCAGAGAAGAGACACATATCTGCTGCAGACAGGTGCACAGACCTCAAGACAGAAGAGTCCAAGAGAACAGGGGTCTGCAGCAGCATGCTGGGAAGCGCCTGCGCTCCCTTGCCCTGCTGCTCTCTGCTTTCCAGAGAGTTAAGCCTGTGCTACTGCAAGGCTGGAAACCACCAGAAAATTTGCAACAATGCTGTCCCCACCCCTCCTGATTCAGGAACCCTCTTTCCAAACATGAGAACCACAGTCCTCACTGATAACCCCCTTTCCAGCCTCCACACAGTACTCTGCCAGCGTGGTGTGAAGCAAGCCCATTTGACCAGGCATACTTTCAAGCTATGTAATGCTGTGGTCTGAAGCCACAGCAGAGGTGTCTGGGGATGGGTCACAGAATCTTGTGTCTCCTGCCCCCAACATCAGCTACGTGTGTGGAAACTTCCATAGCAGGTTTAGATCCAGGTGGAGAAAGCTGTCCAGAGAGGTTTCAGAGAAGTGCCCCTCCAAGGAGTAGGTAATGCTGGCCTCACTGCTTTCCCAGCAGCTGGCCCATTTGAGGAATAAAGTCAGAACAGTGTGGGGCTTCTTCAGCCCTGTTGCATGGAGAAGCAGTACTCACCAGCCCTGCACTCTGGCAGCCTGAAATCCAAAGGCCACCCAAGGGTGACTTATCCTTATTCTTCCCAGGGGCATAACAGAGTAGGGTAGAGAGTGCAACTCTGCATTTTATGATTAACTTACTTATAATCTCATAATTGCCAGAAAGCTCTTGTATTCCCAAGCTGAGGATGGCTGGTCTGTGGGCCTGCAAGCCACTGAGAGCAACATATACTTTGCAATAAACATGCAACAACTTCTCTCCAGCAACATTTTGGGATGGAAAGCGACAGGAATATCCTCTCCCATCTCCACCCTGCAGATGGTTCCAGGCTGCTGGGGGGAGGTAGTCAGATAGTGAGGGAGCTGTGCCAGACTGGAAACTTTGTAGTCCAGATCCCTCCTTTATTTTATGGAGACTGAAGAGGGCACAAGAGTGTGCCTAGGATTTTTTTTGAGAGTCACACATCCACTCAGGGCCACAATCACTGAGAGATGATGTAGAAGTTGAGCCCATACGCAGGAAAGGCCTCAAGGAAACTCAAAGAAAAAGAAGAATTGCTGGGGTCACCCCTTTCCCAGCCCTCAGCGCACCAAGTCTTGGAACTGTTTAAAACAAATTGGCCTAGAGTCTTGGAAGGAATATGAGTCTACCAGAAATCTCCTTCCCAGGCAAGAGGGGAGCTCTGCCAGGGAAGGGGAATATTTGGACAGACAAGTTCCGGGCTGGGAGCCCGGACACCTGGGCCCACCCCAGTTTAAGACACAGCCCAAGCCTGGCAAGTAATAAGCTCTCCTGGGTTTCAGCTCCTACTCCTGTAAAAATATGTGTAGAGAGTGTGGAAGGATCCTTAAAGGTTGGACCTACCTATTGAACACAGGCTGGAAGATTCTACATCCCCTTTCCAAGATGGGTCTCAGAAACATTGGACTGTCTCAGGGCCAGGCAAAGGTGGGAGTAGACACTACCACTTCTGTAAAGCATCTTGCCTGGAGCATTGGAACCAGGGCATTTTGGCAGCAAATATCTCAGCAGGCCTTTCCCTGAAGCTGGGCAGGAGAAGGAAGGCTGAGGAACTAGAACACTGGCAAGGTGGGAAACATACGCTCCCATGTCTTCATTTCAGAAGGTCAAGTGGAGTGGAACTTCCCAATGGGGTTTTTCTCTCCATTTATTTAGACACTTGCAGATGGAAGCTGGGTTGCACTTGTATGTGGTAGATAGCATTGGGTATCTTTGAGGAGGGTTCTGTGAGTATGAGAGAGATCTCCATGTAGTAAAGACCCAGTCTGAGGTAGTATAGCCTCATCAGATAAAGTAAGTAAGCAGGCTTCTGTACCTGACTTTACTTTTTTTTTTTTTTCCAGAACCGGGGCTTGAATTCAGACCCTTGTTCTTGCCAGGGAAGCGCTTATTCCACTGAGCTATCTTCCAGCCCTGTGCCTAACTTTATTTGGTCTCCTGTAAGAAACTTCTCTCTAGGATTTTTTTTCTTTGCAGAGCCCTGCCACCAGGAAATTCTAATTTGGAGGGATACCATCCCTCTCCGATTTATTGTTCTTGATTTGAGGGGTTGGCCTCTTCTCTGTTTTGCAGGAATAGTCTATGAAGACCCAGCACAACAAGTGGATCCCATGGGTCAGAGGACCCAGAGGAGGCCCAGAGGACTCGGCTCTTGCTGGATATAAGTGGCTGGCCCTGCCTTCCATCCATCCTGCTCATGGGAAGATGAGAAACAACAGATTATATGGCCAGAAAGGTTGTCACTCAGCCCTGCTTTAGCTGGTTGCAACAGCCCGAGCCCTTCCCCCCTTCCCTGTGCCTCTGCAGCCCCATCCACAGAGAGCTGGTTTTACATATACTCTCATCCTGATGGGTTAGATAGAAAATAATCATCTTCCTTGTGCAAACTCCTGGCTTCCTGCTTCCCATGCTTTTCTAGAGGGGAGTGAATTCCAGACAATGATGGAAGATGGTACCAGTGAGCAGTACTGGCCTGGACCATGGCTTGAGATTCAGGAGCGAAACTATATTGCATTGCCCGGATCTGCTTCTCTCCCAGAGAACAAGGCCCCCAAATCTGCAAAGCACTCTCAAAGCTCTCTCCATAAATAACCTAAACTATGATTACTTTTACTTATTAGTCATGGAGTAGGCATTTCTAATTTCATTTTTACAGAGGAGGAGACAGGGCTAAAGAGTTTAAGAAACTTACTCAGCGATAACTGCTAAGCAGTGAACCATGATTGGAACCCCAGCAGCCTTGACTCCAGGCTCTCTGGTCTGAACTGCTATCATGACCAGAAAGAGCTCTAAAGGAGTAGTTACCTAATGAGGGTCACAAAGCCTTTGACAGCAGCCTGCAGCTGAGACTTGGGTTTACAAGGCCTGGATTTTGGCCACTGTACGGCGCTGTGGGGGCAGCGGCCGGGACAGTGCACAGTTCTACCTTGCACTCAGCATCCGCTCTCCTTCCACACCTAAGAAGTTGCAATGGGACGTCTGAGCTGGAGCGATTTGTTTCCTCGTAGTGGAGGGAAGCTAGGAAGTAAGGCCAAATAGGACAGGCAGGCTTCAGGTCCCGAGAGACACAAACACGGAGCGGACACCAGGGTTCATTTAGCGAGGGCTCCCTGGGAACCTGCTGTCTGGTAGGCCTTCAAGTTCCTCAGCCAGAAGGGTGGAGGGCAGGCATCTCTCGTGACTGTGGGTAGAGGAGCGGGGGATTCCCAGACCCACATACAGACACCCAGATAAAGTTTCCACAGTAAATGGAGACAGAGATCCACGGAGAGCGAGACCAAGCCACGGAGAGCGAGACCGAGCCACGGAGAGCGAGACAAATGGATGCTGAGGTGGTCTCGGAGCGGTGTTCTCGGTGCATTGCACCGAGACCATGCTCAGGCGGGCATTCCCGGGGTCTCTCTGCAAGAGGATGGGCTGCAGGGCCCCGGCTTTGGAGCGCAGGAGCCGGGCGCCACTCGAATCTCTCACCTCTCCAAGGCCGGAGGCTGTGAGCGCCAACTTTGCTCCTCGCGATCCCTTTCCCGCTTGAGCCGGAAGCCGCCGGGCCCCGGCGGGCCCCTTCGGGCGGTGATGGTTCGGACGTCTCAGGGCTCCACTCTCGGTGGCCCCGGCAATGACGGGTGGGGGCTGTTGCCCCAATTACTGGCTCTATCGGGCGCCTGCGTGACCCTTAACTTCCAGAGGCTGAGCGCACTGAAGGCAGCGGTTCCAGGGTGCTGAGGGTTTGAGGGAACCCGCGGAAGAAGAGGACCTTCCTTCAGCCACCCTAGCCGAGCTCCTGGCACATCGGCGGTTTGTTCCCGCCCGGCCGGGAGCAGAAGCTCTGCGCGCGTCCCTCCCGCCCTGCGCCACCCCTCCCAGGGAGCTCCGCCCCGGCCCTGGGCTCTTCCGCCTTAGGCAACCGCTAGGCGGGAGGGACTGATCCCTGCACCCCCTCCTACGCCTGGAGGATGAGGGACCGAGACCTGCCAGGGTAAGGGGTGGTCTGAGTCCCTCTGAGTGCTAGCTGAGCGCAGGTTTCCGCTCAGGCTTCCGGGACAGTGGAGGGAGCGGTCGGCCGGGTGCGCTCTACTGGAGAGGAGCCGCGGAGGTGGGCCACCAGGGGGCGCTGCGGAGCTGGGGGATACCCCTCCCTGTATGCCTCGGTCCTCCGCCCCCTCCCCGCCCGCGCGCAAAACACACTCGCCCCAGAGGCAGCGCGGCCGAGCGGGAGCCGCGGCCCGAGCGGAGCCGGAGAGCGGCGCGGCGGCGGCACCATGACCCTGGGCAGCTGCTGCTGCGAGATCATGTCCTCCGAGAGCTCCCCGGCCGCGCTGTCCGAGGCGGACGCGGACATAGACGTGGTGGGCGGTGGCAGTGGTGGGGGGGAGCTCCCAGCCCGCTCCGGGCCCCGCGCCCCCCGGGACACGCTCCCCCAAGGCCACGAGCCTCCCTCGGAGGAAGTCGAGGCGGACGTAGCAGAGGACGAAGAGGAGTCGGGCGGCTGCTTGGACGGCGAGCCCCGCGCTCTAGCGCCCCGGGGGGCGGCGGCCGCCGCGGG
>NW_004524683.1:6454779-6491324 GCF_000260255.1 Octodon degus | reverse complement strand
TACTCGTACATCGCGCTCATCACCATGGCCATCCTGCAGAGCCCCAAGAAGCGCCTGACGCTGAGCGAGATCTGCGAGTTCATCAGCGGCCGCTTCCCCTACTACCGGGAGAAGTTCCCCGCTTGGCAGAACAGCATCCGCCACAACCTCTCGCTCAATGACTGCTTCGTCAAGATCCCCCGCGAGCCGGGCAATCCGGGCAAGGGCAACTACTGGACGCTTGACCCCGAGTCTGCCGACATGTTCGACAACGGCAGCTTCCTGCGGCGCCGCAAGCGCTTCAAGCGGCAGCCGCTCCCACCGCCGCATCCGCACCCGCACCCGCACCCAGAACTGCTGCTGCGCGGCGGGGCTGCGGCGGCTGGGGACCCCGGCGCCTTCCTTCCCGGCTTCGCTGCCTACGGCGCCTACGGCTACGGCTACGGGCTGGCGCTCCCGGCCTACAGCGCACCCCCGCCGGGGCCGGCCCCGCACCCGCACCCGCACCCCTTCGCCTTTGCCGCCGCCGCGCCTTGCCAGCTGTCGGTGCCTGCGGGCCGCGCCGCCGCGCCTCCGCCGGGACCTCCGACGGCTTCCGTGTTTGCGGGCGCAGCCTCGGCCCCGGCCTCTGCGCCAGCACCAGGGTCGGGCCCGGGTCCCGCAGGCCTGCCTGCCTTCCTCGGCGCCGAGCTGGGCTGCGCCAAGGCGTTCTACCCCGCGTCCCTGAGCCCTCCCGAAGCTGGCACGGCGGCCGGGTTGTCCACTGCACTCCTGCGCCAGGGCCTCAAGACGGACGCGGGCGGGGGCGCGGGCGGCGGGGGCGCGGGGCCAGGGCACCGGCCTTCCTTCTCAATAGACCACATCATGGGCCACGGCGGTGGCGGGGCAGCACCCCCGGGTGGCGGCGAAAGCTCCCCGGGATCCCCGTTCTCGGCAGCTGCGCGACCTGGGGGTCAAGCCCAGGTTTTGGCCATGCTGACTGCCCCTGCCCTGGCGCCGGTGGCGGGCCACATCCGTCTGTCGCACCCTGGGGACGCGCTCCTGTCCTCAGGGCCCTCCTTTGCCAGCAAAGTCGCCGGCCTCAGTGGCTGCCACTTCTGACCGCAGCGGGCTCGGGGCTGCGCAGGCCCGCACTCCTCAGCCTCTCCCGGGAGCTCCTGTGGACCCAGCGGAACTCAGGGAGTGTATTTATGACGACTCCACACTGGGGCCGACTAGTGACGGCACCTAAGGCTTCATGCTCAGAATCTCCCCAAGAGTTGGGACGAAGCGGGCTCTCGCTCAGGGCAAGGCCCACATCTACGGGAAGAGGCTAGATCCCGGCTAGAGGAGTAAAAGAGGGAAGGAGAGTCTTCACTTTTTCCCAGCCTCTGCATCGTCAGCCGGGCTGGGCGCTCTGGAAGAATGCATTCCCGGCAGATACGCCTGCCCAGGCCCTGCGGATCCCGCCAGAAACACCAAAAGCGCTGAGAGGTCTCCCTTTCCTCCTCTCCTCCTCATTCTTTCAATTTTGAGACCGGCCCTGTCTGATATATAATTTAAAGATATCTGTTAATCTGCTTTGTGCTTTAAAAATTCGAGTTTTTTTGTTTTGCTCTTCTCCAAGGAAGTTCCCTTTGAAGCCTAAGCAGTGTCTCCACGGGGGAAAGCTGAACAGAGAGGTGAAGCAGGGTTCTCCACAGTCCTTGCAGAGACCCCAGAGCCCACACCACTGAAGAAAACCTTTCTCTTTCCTGTTGGGGTGTTTTTAAAGGAACTCCCTCTCTTTCCTGTGGCCGGAGGGGCCAGCTGTTCTTATCCCGCGGCCTGAGGCTCTTCTCCAGGCCCTGCCCTATTTATTGTAGTTAAAGGCAATGAGGTCGGGTGGCAGAGGAGGGTCTGTCTGGGTCAGGGACTGGAGAGGTGGGGGAGGGCGGCCGAGGGCACCGAGCAATGGCCCAGGGTCCTGTAATTATGTGTAAATATCTGTACAGCGGGCTGCTCCCTGCATTCTGTGTCCACTGGTGTGCATTGATTTAGACTTCTCTACTTAGGGGAGACAGAAATTGTCCAATGGTTTGTGTGGAAGAAAAGAAAAAAAAATCTGTCTCTCCCCTACCTTTCTCATTGGTGTCAATTGAATAAATGTATGTGAACTTCAGCAGTCACCAGCTCTGTGTGCTTGCCTGGACTCCCTTGTCCTTGTTTGGGCTCTTCCTGAAGACCCCGCAACTCCCCAACAGAGAGGTAGTGAGGAAGGGCCAGGTGGACAGAGGAGAGTTTGGACTTTTCACATCCTGGGGGCACATCAGTGTTGGTCTTAGTTGCTAATGGGGCCAGGTCTCTGGGAAGCCTGTGACCCCTCCAGCACTTTCATTTTCACTCTGGTACCAGGAAGATTTTGCTTGGGGTTGGGTAAAGAGATTGTGTTTCAAATGCACCTGAGGAGTCTGGTTTAGGTTTTAGCATAGCCTGGGCAGAATTGAGTGCTAATTGCTATTGGATACTGTGCCCACGGGGTACAAGGAGACTAGGTCTTTCAGTGCACATTCTGAAAGCTCTGTGCATTTCTGGGGGTGGGGATTTATGGAGCCTATGGTTTGTTTTTGTGTTTGTCTGAGTTGTCTTTTTGATTTGTGTGTGTTTGTAAATTGTGTTTCAGTATATGTGAGGTTTTTATTCTATGTGTGTTCATGAACATGTGCCTGTGTGTGTATTCTTATGACTCTTGGGTTACTGTCTTTAAGAGGAGAGCGGATTTCTTTTTGCCCACGTTGCAGGGCCTTTAGATGCCATACACACAAGCAACAGAGTGGAAGGCTTGCGTTAGGGACTGTGAGCTTTTGCAGCCTGAGAGAAGGATAGAGATACTTCATAAACTAAAGGAGAGTCTTCGGGACTCTGTCAGGGCAAAGCTTCTGGTCCCTTGAGCCATGCTCATAGCTGGAAGCTACTGCCAAGAGTGTAAATCCATTAGACTGACTAGAATCTCCTGTAACCCATTGAGCGTTTAGCTCTTTGCCTGTGTCTGGGACTCACCTAGCCAGATTTGCAAATATGTTAAGTGAAGGTGATGCTTTGGGAGAAGTAGAGATGTTTGCTCAGCTCTTTTCTCTGTTGTCCTACCGAGATCATAGGAGACGAGAAATATGGAAGCACAGAAAGTCTTCCCAGAAAACAGACGCACGTTGAAAGCAAGAATTGCGAGACAAGTGCCAGAAGGGAGACAGGTCAGAGACCCAAATGCTGAGAGCTCAAAGGTGTATGCAGAGAGAAGCTACAGGGGAGCATCTTCAGCTAGGAACCCAGCAGCTGATGCTAGGGGAAGGGAGAAGCAGAGGGCAGAGGCCCCCATAAAACCCAAGTAGGACTAAGTCAGGACAAGGGAGGACACCAGAGCTGGGGAAGGGTTGTTGGGACTCCTTTCTCTTATTCTTTCAGTGGAAGAGAGACAAAGTTGGGGCTGTAAATGGTAAATAAAGGGTGCCAGAGACTGAGATCTTGCTAAGAGATCCAGGGAATGGAGGGAGATCAAATGTAGTGACCACCTTTCCACCATTTTAGCAAGGAGTCTAGGAGAAGTGTGATTAGATTGAATGGTAAGACATGTGAAATGTCTGCTAATACTGGTATAATGGTTCCTGGCTGGCTGCTTCATTGACTTCCATTGCTCCGAGTTTGATTTTGTTTCTCTTCACTTGAAGAGTAAATGTGACCTCTGTGTGTGTTTGTATTTGTGTGTGCACGCATGCCTGTGTTTGCTTTCAATAAAACACTTTGAAGCTCTGTGATCTAATTTACCATGATTAGGTCACTCCCAGATATTAGGTTGGAGCTTTAAGTAAGAGACACCAGATTTCTTTTTATTTCTAGAAATGGAAAAACTGTCAGGCAGAATTCATATTTGATGGTGGTTAGAGGAAATACTTCTATACCTGCTATTTGCAGAAAGAGCAGCAAATTCTTCTGTGTCCTTTGATATATCTTTGTGTGTATGCGTATCTCTCAGCCTACTGCTTGGTGTCAGTGTGTTTGTTGGAGGGTCTGCATGAGATAAAAATAGAAGAATAGAGATTGTGGAAGAGGAGCGAGATGTGTGAGGGACTTTTATGGATCTTGGGGGTCCCAAACCTATGGCTCAGACCCTGGTTTCAAAAAGTGAAGGCCAAGACTGGGCCAGATAGAATTATAATGGAGGACTGAGGACCAGAGAGAAACTACTAATGCCTAACCGGCCTTAAAAATTACCCCAAAAGGGAATTTCCTGAAGGATCCTGGGTTACTCCAGAGCCTAAAGGCCGAGGAGAAGGGTAGTTGTGTGGAATTTTCTTTGTGGGCCACCTATTAGTAGCTGAGAAGGTGGCCTTGGGAGATGGACTGCAGGGTGGATGAAGGAGTTGGAGGGAAGGGTAAGAGGTTAAGCGAGTGACTCCCTCTTGAAGAATGGGGGCTGTTGGCTTACTTGGGGCGTTAGCCTCCTGGGAGGTGAATCATCCCACCCAGAGTAGTTCCCTCTCTGCCTGGGGGTCTGTGCCCCACAGGCTTCAACAATTGGTGGCAATAATAAAATATCCAGGGCACACCTTCATCTCTCCGAGGTGAGGGAAAAAAAGTGGTCAGAAATCGGCCTGGAGTTCAGAGAGTGCTGCTGAGAGCCGGCAGTTTAAAGGGGAAGAAAATTGGCAAATTTCACTGGTCAATTTCACTTCATTTCGTTCAATTTCGTTCAATTTCATTCCTTTTCATCCGGCGCCGCAAGGCCCGAGGCCACAAGGAGGGGGAGGGGACCTTTGCTGGCAGAATTTCTCCCATCTTGCAGGTTTACCTTCTATGGCTGTGAAGGACAGCCCCGATTCTCCAACTTTGACGTAGGTTTTGAAGCTGCGGCGGTGGGCAGACATTTTATTTTATTGAAGAGCGTCTGGTTTGGGTGATCGAGGCCCATCGCCGAACCTTCTGTATTTCTCTCTCGCAGCCCAATTAAAGCAGTTAATTCTTTTCATCGCCGATTCCTCCCCATCTTTCTTTCTTTCTCTAGGGGCGCCCCGGACCACCCAGGAGCCAAAGCGCGGGTGGGGGGTGGGTGGGAGGGACACTTACCCTCCATATCCAATTTGTTCTCGCCACAGCAGGCGCGTCTTCGTGGTCACAAAGCGCTTTTTCCCCCTGATGACTTTTTTTCCCCCTTTTCAAAAACACCCCCCTTCAACTAGTGACCCTCCCCAGGCCCCCTCCCCCTCCCCTCCGGTTTATTTAAACTTCGCCTCCTCCAGCGCCGCCGTAGCCCGCACTTAATGAAGTTGAAGGCTCGGTGAGCCCGGGTGAAGAGGGTTTGGAATCTGTTGAAAGGGGCGTTTTGTGACACTGATTGGTGCGCGGGCGGGGGCAGGCGCGGATCAGACAATGACCGACCAGGCGGGTTTTCCTGCGCACAAGGTCAGGCGAATAAAGGCGCAGACGCTGTTTAAACGAGGGACCCTGTAGGAGAAAGGGAGAGAAGATTTTGAGTGTGGAGCGTGCCTCGCAAAGTTTCATGCTTGGGGGAGGTGGGAAGAGGACGCTCACTTCGGGTCTTTATGGACCGAATTTGGAGTTTAATTCGAACCCTGAGCATCCCCCTCAGCGAAGAGAGGCGCTTGGGTTGGCGCCTAAATCATTCGGATAAGAGGTTCGAAAGACTGTGTAGGCTGGGGCCTAGGGAGAAGTCCAGAAAGGGCCAACCAGGACGATCAAGCCCAGCCCCCTGGAGCTGGCACTGTGAGGTTTCTGGAGAGATGCTGAAAGAGGATGAAAGGTGGGCAAGGGTCTCGTAGAATAACTCAGTTCCCAAGCTTTTCGTCAAAGTATTCGAGAGCAAACACACTTTGCACTTTTGGAGCAGAATTACCCTGCCTTTCTTTCTTTTATTTTTATTTTTTTAAGATGAGCTTAGCATGTCAACGGAGAAATCTGTTGGGATAACAGGTTCCCAGCTCCGGGTTTGGGAACGCTTCTGTACGCTGGCTGGTGGGCGCGGCGCGGCGCGGCGCAGGGCGGAGCGAGCACCGCCTCCTTCGGCAGCCGAGCGCGCTGCAGCTGGGAGCCGCGGTGGCTGGGGAGGTGCTGAGGCTGCGGCAGGCTGGCGGTGGGCGGCGGACGACTTCCTCGGTGCGCCCTTCTGCCGCTCTCCGCACCGACACTCTCGGGGTTGTTTCTGACCTTCGCTGGGTTCCCAGCTTTGTGCCCTGCGAAGCGCTGTCTTTTCGTTCCATGCGGACTCGGAGCGGAAATCGCGCTCAGCCGCGACTTTCCGTTTCTCCACACGGCAGGGGCCTGCGTGCTTTACCTTTCTTCTGGCTAGCTAAGTTCTTCCCTGAAACTTCTTCGTCCCGAGGGATCCACAGAGTTCCGGTCTTCACCACCCCTTTTGCCCCCGCCCAGTTACTCCGGGACCCCGGCCCCCGGACCTGGGCGCCTAAGACCCTGCACGCTTGGGGCTCGGAAGGATGCGCGCAGCCGCGGTTCCCGGAGTCTTGTCTGGTCACCACCCCAAATCGGCCTTCGGGAGGTCTTGCCAGTGTCCCCAGAGATTAGAAAACTGCTGCTTTCTCGGAAGCGTTTCTGCCTGTGCTGGCAGAAGTAACTTTGGAGTTACGGTTGCACGGATTTTAGGTCCCCAAAGAGCAAATTATTGGAGGAACAACAACAAAAAAATCTAAACTCACCCCTTCGATTTCTAAAAAAATTACTGACAACCTAAAAATTGTATTCGAAATTATTTGTGGGGACACCACCAACGTGTGTGTTTGTGTAGGGAGGTCTGAGGATACAGGAGTGGACTTTATTGTTCAAGTTAATTTGTCGCCGTTTACAGACGACCGTCACTTTGCGCCCCCTCCCCCAGCAGGTGTCGGTTCCTCTGGGAATTAGGAGCCGGGTTGTCACTTCTATTCAGATGCAGATGTGCTGGATCCTCCTAGGAGTGGGAAATCCCAGACGTTGGAGCTCTCCTTCCGAAGCCTCTTCTGGGCCCTCATTTAGGTTCGGGTCTCAATTACGAGTCGCCCGCAAGTGTCCAGACCGTTTTGGGCTAGGTCTGCTTCTTCACTGATCGCCCCAAAAAGAACGCCCAGAGGTCGGGAGTCAGAAGGTTCGGACGGCTCCACCTTTCGCCTCTGAGCAGAAAGGACCAAGCTGAGGTCACACGGCGGGGCAGTTTCGGGCCTGAGAAGAGCAGCCGAGACCGCAGGCTCTCCGCATGCTGTCGATTCGGACCCACCGCCCGCGACTCTGATGGACTGGCTTTGCTCCTGGCTCAGTCCTGCTCAGCGGCCCGGCTTGGTGGAGTCCCAGGCGGGCGAGAATCGCTCCTAATTCGCATTTGCGAACGCGCGAGTCTTCAGTGCGGCAGTGCGAGGGCAGAAGGATTGCCAAACTGCTTCTGGGTTCTGATGCCTTAAGTGGCTTCCCTCGCCTCCCATCTGTACGCCCCACAGGAAGGGTTTTCTGGTCCGAAGAGTTGCTGGGTCAAACATGGGCTAATTAATTGATCTCCGGCCTGGAAATGTCTTTCCTAGCTGGTTCACCTCTAACACTCTCCCTCTTTTTTCTTTTCTGCCTCACTCTCCCTCTTTCTCCTCCCTTGCTTGTTGAGCCCCTTTGAGTGCTGGACGCTGTGCTGGAGGTACCCCGGCAAGCTTCTGTCTCGAATTATTACAGGCAAAGTCTAGTAGACCCAAGGAAAGGCAGAATAAGTGACTATTGCCATATTTGAATAAAAGAAGAAATTTGATGTTTTTTTCAGGGCTAAGGATTCTCTTTATCATGATGTCTCTAGGCATCGTGGCAAGTAGGTGTGAATGTGCTTTTTTGGTATTTGGTGCCTATGACTGTGTTTGTATGTGGGTAGATGGGTTTGTCAGCGTGCATAGGTGACAGTACTTTGGGGCAAACAATTCTACTATATTTTTGTGGTGCTGGGGATTGAACCCAACTCTTGTTCATGCTAGGCAGTTGCTCTACCACTGAGCTACACCCCAGCCCCTAAGGAGTGTGTATTTGTAAATGATTACATGTGTGCTAGTGTATATTTGTTAGTAACTATCAGTGTGAATCTGCGGGTGTGGAATCTCCTTGGGTGGCTCTGGCAGAGGCTAGGAAGATAGGGGTGGAGAGGGCTGGGGTGGAAAGGTTAGGAATGGGTCCCTACAGAAGTGGGGAGGAAGGAACTTGAGTTTCCAGCCTCATTCTTTATTTCTAGAGACTGGAATCTGCCCTCCTCCTGCCACCTTCCCAGCACAGGCAAGGCTTGAAAGGTAGAATATGAAGCAAAGCTGCTGAGAGTGTGTGACTTGCCTGGCAGGGGCGTGGGCTGACTTTCTGCTTCCTCCTTTCCCCATCATATTAGACCCTTGTAGTGTGCCTGAGTCATCCGGACTATCCAAAAGGCTCCATTGTCTGTTCCCTGGCTACTCTCTTGCCCAATGCTGTTAGCTGCCTCTCCTCCTGTGCAAGCATGTATGGAGGGACTTGCCTGGTCGTCCCAGGTGACTTGGGAGCCTTCCCTTTTCAGGAAACTGTCCTCCTGCATCAAAGGTGCAGGTGCAACTTATAGAGTCCATGAACACCAAAGTTTGCAGGGTATTTAGTGCCAATGATGTATGGCCAGGGAAATAGGTCTAGAGAAGGCATTTGCCCGAAGTTTTCCAGCAGGATGTGGGAAATTATCAGACCCTGCAGTCTTTGGGCAACAACATAGACAATTAAAGTACTCCTTCAGATATTTTGAGGAAATTCAAACCCAGCATCTCCCTTAAACTCTAGCAAAACCTCAGATGTTACAGGGCTGTCTTTGCTTGTGAATCTTCCCAGAGGAAAGGTGGGAAGAAAGTTGAGATCAATATGGTAGAGCAGATAATTATCTGGGTAAATTAGGACAAAACATTGGATTTCAGTGAGTGAAGTACTGGTGGCAGGAAAGAGGAGCAGAGGCTGGCGAGAGTGCCTGGTGTTCCACTTTGCCTGCTCCAAGGCCTGGGGAGGCAGCCAGATCCTTCACCCAGCCCCAGACAGCACAGAAAGTCTGGCCCCAGCAACACCTTAGGAGCCAAGGAAGGGTGTGTGTGTGTGTGTGTGTGTGTGTGTGTGTGTGTGTGTGGTCAGAATTTGTCAGCTAATCATCTCTTTCCCTTTAGATTTTTCCGAAGGTCTGACCTCCCTCTCTCCCTGCTTATTCAAGTATATTACAATTCAGTAAGCAAAAATGAGCCCTTAACATGTGTGCAAAGAGTACTGGGAAGCAGTACTCTTCTCAGTACTCTTTCCCGGAGTATATTAGCGAATCTTTCCCAGAGTTGGCCCACCTGGCTGCTCCAAGTCTTGTTTCCTGTGTCCCAGCCAACTGCAGGCCTTACACAAAGTACAGAATAAAGGGAGAAAATCTGGTCCAGGCCTAGGCTTCCCTGGTGGCAGCTGTTCCTTCCTGGTCAGATGTGGTGGTGGAACTGTGGAGCTTTGGAGGCGTGTGTGTGTGTGTGTGTGTGTGTGTGTGTGTGTGTGCGCCGGTGTTCAGATGCAGTGCTAGAGATGGGCCTGCGCTGGACTCTGAAGACACCTTTCGGGTAGCTGCTGGGGCTTCTACCAGCGCCATATAGTCCAGAATTTAGCTCCCCTTATTTCTGGATTTGAGGGGCTTCAGTGGGACTCTAGGTTTTTCATGCCTCTGGCAGGACCCTAGGGCCCTAGACAGGTATCCAGGTGTTGGTGGGCAGGGCAGTGACGCCTTTTCTGTGGAGGAGAGGCATGTGGATAAGCCCACATGAATGGCTGCCTCCAAGTCCAGGGCGCACTCAGCCCCAGCCATTGTGTCTGTGGCAGCCCTGGGAAAAGGTGGCACTGAAAGTGAAAGGGAGCCCATACCCGGGCCCTTTTATTGTTGTCCTGGGCAAGCTCTAGCCCTTCTTTCTGCAAGCCCTTCCAGGATGTGAAAGTTGGGGAAACTGGAGAGGCAGCTGGGAAACTGGAACCTGCGCAGTGGGCTGAGGAGGAGAAGTCTTTCCCAACCTGAGTGGGGCAGAAGTGGGGGTCACGTTCCCTCTTCAAATGCCGAGACGAAACCTAAGAACTTTAGATTGTGTGAGGTGAGAGATGGGTGCGGGCCACCAGTCTCAGAGACAAATCGGCACAGTGGGTATCCATATGGAGACCCAGGGAAGTGGGGAGGAGCTGGAGGGGAGGGCCTGGCTGGGTGGAAGCTTCTTCCAGCGGTGGCTGGATTTTCCCAGCGATGTTTCTCCTCTCGCTACAACTGGGGTTCTGGATTTCAGACGCGTTCGTGCACCCCAGTTACATTCTGTAAGCAAAAGGAACCCTTAACATGCGTGCAAAGTGTACTAGGAGGCAGTCGGGGTTGCATGGGGGAGACTCCTGGGGCCAGTGTGAGAGAGGCAAGGACGGAGAACTCGGGACAGAGGTTCCTGAAACCCTCCGGGGTACACGATTCCGAGCGCCGGCCTGGTCCAGCCACCTGGGGGCGCCGCTGACCCCCAAAGTCTCCGGAGCTCACCTTGCATAGGGTAGAACTTACCTACCCTGAGCTAACAATGGCCCTGTGCTAACCGAGGTGATCCTGCTGCTCCTTGGGCTGGCGCTTCAGGGTGGCTTTGTAAGCCAGCAGGACCTTGCTTCAGAGCAGGCGACAGGCACACCCTACAGCTCCAGGATGGAGGAGCTGGCAACTTTAAGAAGGTGGCTGGGTTTGACGAGGGTGCCTCCAGGGGGATCACCTCGTAGGTCAGGACTGCAAGCACCACCTTTCTGTGCCTCTTGCCACACAACACCCAGATTGGGTGATCTGTCTGTCTCTCTCTCTTTTTTTTTTTTTAATTTTTATTTATTTATTTTGTGTGTGTGTGTGTGTGTGTGTGGCTAGCTCAGCCCACCAGGGGGCGGGGCTGGCTGGCATGTGGTGCTGGGGGATTGAACCGTGGTCCCTGTGCTTTGCTAAGCTTGTTCTAAGTAGGTGCTTTAGACACTGAGCCATCTCACCAGCCCCTCTCTCTCTTTCATAAAATGCACTATCATCAGACTGTCCTGTCTCCTGGAATGTCTCCCATGTCCACTCAGCAGTCTCAGATTATTTCAACAGTGTTCTTTTTCTCCCACCCCAGTACCCAGTGTTAAGCCCAATGACTTCCCACTGAGTTGTATTCCCAATGTCCCCAACTTTTACTTTTTTTTTTTTTTTTCTTGAGAAAGTGTCTTGCTAAGTTGCTGAGGCTAGGCTCGAGCTTCAGATCATCCTTCCTCAGCCTTCCAGACAGCTGAAATGACTGTGTGCTCTGGCGTGCCCAGCTACAACAGTCTTATGACACGCTTTGTGCCTGGCCTTCTACCCTACACAGAAGATACAGGATGAACAAAATACATATGACTGGTGACAGTCTATTGAAGGAGAGAAAGAAACACACAAGCACATATTTAATGAACACTATGATGTGGGCTCTGAAGGAAGAACTTCTTGGGCTTTCAGAGAGAATGGCTGAAGGATTTAATTTAGGGCAGTATTCACTCCACAAGTTTGATAGGCTTGAGTGTGTGTGTGTGTGTGTGTGTGTGTGTGTGTGTGTGTGTATGGGTACACCTTCACCCCAAACTCAGTCCTGTCTGACTTTAGTCAACAGAGCTCTTGGCACTGGGGTCACCAGTCATTGCTACCAAAATCCCTCCTGGAGGGCCACTGTCAGCCCCAGAGAAGTCCTGGTAGCACAGTCCTCCTGGAAGCCAGCAAATGGGGACTCACTCTTCAATTCCGGCACCCAGAATATCTTCAGGCCCTGTTTCCTTTCTCCAAGTCCTCAGAGTTAGAAGGGGCAGCCTGTCCCTCACAAGCAGCGTACAGAAGCCAGGCCAGCTTTGGGATATGAGATTCCCTTCAGTTCTGAGATCTCTTTACCTAGCATGCTGTTTGGCACAATAAATAGTTGTTGATTAAAGAAGTGATTTTAGGAATCTGAGTTGACCTTTTAGAGTCCATGAATTAATTTTTTTTTTACATGGTTTGATTGTTCCTTCTCTCCCTTTCTGCTGTTTACCTAGCCAGTCCCACCAGCTGGCATTAGATCGTGTCCCCAGGTCTTACATGGCATTTATTTATTTATTTATTTATTTATTTATTTATATACTGGGGTCTGAACCTAGGACCTCACATTCTAGACAAATATTCTACCACTGTACTATACTCCCATACTTCTGAAATTATTTTTTAACTTTGAGACAGGGTCTTAGTAATTTGTCCAGGTTGGCCTTGAACTTGCAATCTTGCCTGAACCTCTTGAGTACATGAGGTTATAAGAATATACCACAGGGGCTGGGGAGATGGCTCAGTGGAATAAGCGCTTCCCTGGCAAGTGCAAGGGCCTGAGTTCAATCCCTGGTTCCGAAAAAAAGAATATACCACAGTGTCCAGCTACTTTTAGTGTTTTTAAAGAATTAATTTTGATGTATTATTTTCTGCTTAGTGCTCCACCTTCTTTACCAGGCTGGGAGTTTCTGAAGGCAAGAACTGAATCGGATGCATCGCTCTGTTCCAGCTCACAGTGTGAGGCCTCCAAAAGTATGTGCCATTCTCCAAAGACAAGTGGAGTTGGTGGTATTCAGAAGTGTGCCCCTTGCTAGCACCTAGTGGTCTCCAGTGTTTAGTGTGGAGGGACAGAGACAGAGGGAATAACATATCTAGAGCAGGTGCTGGGGATCCAAGCCCCAGTGATGCAGGATAACCTGAGAGCAGAGAGGGCCGTTAATAAGCTCAGGGCCTCTCTGCCCTGGAGACAAAAGGAGCATGGAATCAAGCTTTGAAAGAGGGGACCAGAGGGCTGCCTCCCGGCCTCCCTACCTCCCTCTAGTTCCTGCAGCAGCAGCTCTGCGTGTGTGTGTGTGTGTGTGTGTGTGTGTGTGTGTGTGTCTGTGTGTCTGTGTGTGTGTCCTCTCCTTTCCAGGGTGCAGAGAGGATGAGCTCTCCAGCCCAGGGGCAAGGGCTCCAAGAGCTTGTTGGAGTAGGGTGAGGTAGGAGAAGAAGGGAGGGGGTGGGAGAGGGAGTGGCTCTCAAGGGTATGGGACAAAGCCAGTTGACTCAGCCTGGGACCCTGGAGGATACCTCATTCACTAGGGTTGGAGAGGACCCATCTTGTTTTTAACCCCTTCCTGACTTATCTGGCTGCCAAAACTATAGTAGTGCCCTCTTATCCATGGGGGTATTGTCCCAGGCCCCCTGGGGCATGTCTGAACCTCTAGTAGTACAGGTCTTCTGTTGTTTGTTTCATACACATACTTACTTATGATAAAGTTTAACTTACAGATTAAACACAATAATAGACTAACAACAAGAATACTAAAATAGAATAATTATAACAATATACCGTAATAAAAGCTATTTAAAACTTATGAATTGTTTATTTCTGGCATTTGCCATTTAATATTATTGGACCGCAGAGGCTGCTGGTAATTGAAACTGAAGAGAGCAAAATGAAGATAAGGAGGGAACAGTTCCCAGAGACTGGGAGGGTAGTACCTGTTGGTAGGAAATCCAGCCTGGGCTGGAAATGTGCAAAGAAGGGAGACTGAGGCCCCAGGGTGGGCAGGCATGCATACTTTCTTTTTCTGTTTAAATCATATACTGTATTTTCCTTAAACATACATACTCTGATGGCCCTGGATAGAGTGGAGTTATACAGACAGATCCCAAATCACCTGCCTGCCTCCCATGTGGCAGACAACAGCAAGCATCCCCGGACACCGGTCATGGAGCCATGGTGTGCAGGCTGGGGGACAAGCGGGAATATATCCAACTTCCTACCTAGAGGCTCATGGTCTGATGGTGGGAGCTCTTGGTGTTTCAGATTGAGAGGAATAAAATCTATGAAGGAGGAGGTGGAACAGGATACCTCCTGGAGGAAGTGGCATTTGAATTAGGCCTTGAAGGTCGGGAGAATTGGACAGTAGAAGGTTGGGAGTGAGGGGAGGGCACTTAGGCGGGGTAAGCGTGAGTCTGCAGAGCTGTCACTGAGGGATCTGTTCTCTTCACTCCCCATCATCATACACAAGGTTGATCCTAAATGGCCCTCAAGGTCTCAGTTGTTCACCAAAGGTTGTTTTTTACTTATCTCATAATCAGAGGGTTGGTTCAGCGGTGCTGGAGTTGTGGGGGCACTAGGTTTCATGTAGTCGTTCTGGGGCCCAGGGGCTCATCATTGTTGGGGGATGCCAACTTTTTTGTACCATGGACCACCTTGGGCAAACCACAACTGGCAAGATTATTTATTCATTTATGTATTTATTTATGTCTTTTTGAGACAGAGATTCACTATGCAGTTCAGGCTGGCCTTGGCTCACAGCAATCCTCTGCGTCAGCCTCTAGGGTGCTGGGATTTCAGGCATGTGCTATGATGCCTGGCCTGGCAAGATTTTTAAATACATGAAATCAAATTTACTGGACTACAAAAGAGATCATTATATGGAAATTTAAGTATCAAAATATTAAAAATTATAGACTTGTAATAAAATAATTGAATACACTTGTGATACAATAATGTAAAAGTTAAGAAAATATAGCAATGAGATTAGCAGTGCAATTTCAGAGTTTGTTTGGCTTCAATGGCCTTCAGGTATTCTTGCAACAATTTAACATGCTGTGTAATAAATACCTATACTTTCTATGAATAGCAAAATTGCAGGTGTCTGTGGCGGGTTATCTGCCATTGTAATGGAATAAACTGCTAAATTTCAGTTCAGGGATTTGTGAAAGTAATGATAATTTTTTTCAAAAAACTGTATCCATGGATCCTTTTGGGATTGTGAACCTGAGTTCTGGGCTTGGCAACATTCACTGGGTGCTTTAAATGGGGCCAGCAGACGGGGGAGAGAGGATACTGGATTCAGGGGAAGATGACCCACCTACCCTCCCTCCCTCCCTCCCTCCCTCCCTCCCTCCCTTCCTTCCTTCCTTCCTGTTTGTGGTACTGGGGATTGAACTCCAGACCTTGTCCTTGCTGGGTAGGTGCTTATGCCACTGAGCTATCTCCCCAGACCTGGGAGATGCTTTTTCAAAGCTAGGCTTACAGGTGGCAAATAGCACTTCTGACCACACTTCTTGTGCAGACCCAGTCCCATGGCTAACTGACTGTAGGGGACCAGAGGGGGACAGCTTACTGTGCCTGAAGGAGGAAAGAGGTGTGGATTATTGACTGCATGACCATCAAAGCTTGAGTCTTCTGTTCCATCCAGTGTCTAAAGCTCTAGTTGAGAGGCTGTGTGTAGCTTTGTTGGGCAACACAGAGGCATCCTGCCCACATTTTGGAAAGCAGAGAGAGGAAGACAGAGATGGTACTTTATGTCACATATATATGGATGCACAGAAACACCTGGGCTTCTGTCTGTGCTGAGTGCTTCCTGGAGTCAAGTACTATTCTCTCTTCCTTTTCACCTCCCACCATGTCTCAGTTCTGCAGAGGAGCCACTCAGAATAGCCTTGACTCAGCAGCCACGGGGTCTCTACTGCTGCATCCCCTTCTCTTGGCCCCTCTCTCCTCACCAGCTTCTACTGGGAATGCTCTTTCTTTTGGAGTGGAGGCACATGAGTGCATGAGCAAGGCTTCCACAAATGTATGCAAAGGTGGAGAGGTGAGTGGCTGTATGTTGAAGCTCACTGTGGGCAACGATGCCTGTGTGCACTCATCATAACACAACTTGAACCAAACAGCACTGCCACACACTAGGTGCCTAGTGAATAAATGTTAAAAGCCTGGGTAAATGGCCTTCCTGCCCTGGAGGTCTCTTGCCCTCTCACTGCCTCTGTCTTCACTCCGCTGGCCACGCCTTTAGGAATCTTGGCCTCTCAGTCCCCATAATCCTGAGTGGGATGAGGCAGGGCACACAGAGGTACATGTAGAACAATGGTGGTGACCACATTATGCTGGCAGAGCACTGCCCACAGTCACTCCACCCTGTGCTGTGACTTCTCCCCTTGTCTTGATGCAGTGAGGAGGCTCATGGCCATTGTTAGACAGTGCTCCCAGTGCGGGTATGCCCAGGGCTCGCTTCCCTAGAAGCCCCTGCTGCTGCAGCTTCACACCCCCAGTAGCAGCATCCAGGCTTGAACGCCAGGCTTCTGCATCTGTGGGTCCAGGTGGCCGCTCCCCTACCCATGCTCAGGTTTGCCTTTTCTTCCCTCCTGGAGTCCTTTGGCAGGGTCTTCTGGGAAAGTGTGCTATCTTTTCCTCTGCTCTGCCGTCAGGGACCGAAGGGGCATTTCCTTGAGACCTTGTAGCCATTTAGAGGGCCAGAGGACAGGACCACTGTCCATGTGGCTCGCTAACGCTGCCAGAGAGATCCTCTGGTCTGGAGCCCTTTCATTCCTGAGGCAGCAGCTCTGCAGTTCTGCTGTAAGAGACAGTACCTGTCCTTTATCTTTGCTGCAGTCTTGGGGCCCTTGGGCCTCTGCTTGTCTTCCCATCCATCCTACCAGGACATTCTTTCTCCCCTTCATTTTGTCTGCTTCTCTCTTTTTTGGTTTCTCTTTCTAGCCTGTTCCTGTGCTGTGTCCGAATCTCTGTGTGCTGCAGGCTCACACCTCTGTAGGAAGGCAGCTCTGAGGGGCTCCTTCTCAGCTCACTCACTCAGTCGCAAGCACTATGTGGACATCCCTCCCTCAGCACCACTAGAGGGGACTATCAATGGTCTCTATCCTTACAGCCCAAGGGACCCAAAGGGACCTAAAGGGGCTTGAGATCTGCATCCTTCTCAGACCCTAACAGATCAGATTCAGTGCTCTGGGCCATCTTTACAGTGAAAGCACTGTCCTTAGATCTATTCTGTCCTGGGTGGATGAGCCATAGTTTCTCCTTTTGCTGGCATAGCCCTTGTGCCCATCACTCTCCGTCTTTTTCTGAAGCACTCCCATTGCTACATTAACAGGGATGGCATGGAGATTGGGTTTCTGGGGCTGGGGATGTGTTTGCTCTTACATTGTTATGCAGAAGGCAGTCCAGCTCAGCAAAGACTCCCTGGGGGAGAGGGCTGGCAACAGTCAAAGGGCTGGGTCTGCTTTATACAAAGAGCCACACAGGCAGCTAGTTTGCACACCGTGGTCCCCCACCCAACGATACACAGAGCCCCGCCATGTGATACTGAGCTCAGGGGTTTAGGCAGATCCACCAGCATGGAAACACATGCAGGTATGAACGCATCCAGTGACAGCTGCATTTAACATTAGTACATGGAAAACTATATTCTGATTATCCTAATGCAGAGCCAAGCAGGTAGACAATTTTCTGACAAATTATTACATAGGTGAGTGTATGTCCTAGAGATATATTTGGGCATTAATTACCAGTAGTCACTTAATGGAGCATGTGCTTTGAACAGAGTATCCCCAGTTATTCTCTTTGTGATGTCTTGTGTGTTGAGGACTTGAGGTGTGTTGAAGGGGGTGAGGTTGCGTGTGTGTGACACATGTCATGTGAGTTGGTGGCTGTGTGCTCAACAGACAGCTGAGATCCTTTTGTGATGGTGACTGTGTGTGGCACCATCAGTGGGTGTTTGGGATATGTGCACATGTGCACACGCCTGGGGCCAGCAGGAGAGGTATGCAGGCAGCAGGAGTGGCGGAGAGACGGCCAGCCTGGCTCTTGGGAGAGACACTCATGTATGAAGAGTGCAGCGCTCAAAAGCGGCTGTTTAACAACTTGAGCATCAAATTATAGCCCACGTGGGCAGAGGTGTCAGCGGTCGCTGGTTGCTGTAAATACTTTAGTGCAATTGACAACAGCTTGTAGAGGACTAAGTGAGATAGGGAAGGGACAGCGGGAGGGGCAGTGCCTTCCTCAGGGACCCTCTGTCTGAAGCCCTGTCTCCATTGGAGCTGCTGGTGGTAGGGGGATGGGACGCCGAGCTGTGGGTCTGTAGAGAGGTGGGCTTCAGAGCCAGACCTATTTTAACAAACCCATCATGTACAGTTGGGCAACCTTGGGCAAATGACTTATCTACCCCGTGCCTCAACGTTTCTATCTGAACATCAGTGAGAAAGATAATACAGTGTGAGATTTTTATGAGGAATATGGGTACTTCTTTCATCTGCAAGCACTTGCTGTGGTTATACAGACATTAGCTTCTGTTGCCTTGTGCAGGATAATGCATGGGAATTAACAGCACCTCTCACACAGAAAGCCCTCAATAAATGTTAGCTAATGTTGTTAGCCAACTGCTATTGCTATTGTCTTCGTAAGCCTGGACCCATCGCTGTAGACACCACAGCCCTCCCAAATATGCATGGAAAAAAGACTTCCCAGAGGGCAGCCAGTGAGTCTTTGTGGGTTTTCAGCGAAGATGTTTTTAGTCTCCAGTCTTTTGGAGAATCCTGCTGGACAGGATCTGAGGCTGAGAGAGTGTGCCCGGGGAGCTCTCGCTGGAGATCCGCCTGCTTTCATTAGTGCCTTGGCTGCGTTTCTGAAAAGTCATGTGTAAATGGATTTCTGCAAACTCAATCCCATTTAAAGTGCACTCATGGGGCTGAGGGCTTAAAGGGACCCTGTGGTGAATTCTTTTGTAAAGCAAGGACTCTCCTGAGTGTATCTATTTGGTAAGTACAGATAAAGTACAATCAAGATTTCTTGAATCCCTACTATGTGCCAAGTTCTCAATATCTGTTTTGTAATTATAGCCTCCAAACAAGCCTATGGGGACAGTGTTCTAATTTTAGAAGAACGAACAATGCACAGACAGCAGCATGCACCTCCCAAGGCTCAGAGCTGGGCTGTGATGGAGCAGGGAAGGGAGCTGGTCCATCTCTACACAGGATCACACTCTCCCTGCTGGGCCCTCCTGCTTCCCTCTCCTCCTCTCTCACAACTTTTTTATTTTTTCTGCAATCACATAGGAATCATTATTTTGCATATACTACAAATGGGGTGGTTTAAAATCTCATGTCATCCATGATCATTTATTTATTTAGGCCAGCTCAGCACACCCTGAGGATGCAGCTGGCATGGCATGTGGTGCCGGGAATCGAACTGTGGTCCCCTGCATCCGCCTAAGCTTGCCTAAGCAAGCGCTTTAGACCGCTGAGCTGTCTTGCTTCCCTCCCCATGATCCTTTCAATCTCAAAGCCTTGACAGTGTTTTAAAAGTAGGAGGAGGAGCCCAGAACTTTTGAGACCACTTATTAAAATTATTTTCTTATGAACATTTTCACACATACATAGAAGTAACGAGAACAGTACAATGAACTCCCTGTCTACTCTCCACTTAGCTTCAGCAGTCCCTAAGAGTTTTTGCTTCATTCACCCTCCACTCTGGGGGTTTCCCTTCATTTGGTGAGGGAGGGCTACATGCATTACATGCAGTGGTGTTCTGATCACCAAGTGAGTGGTACCCACAGAAGTGTTGGCTTTTAATCAGAAGAACTGGATGTACAATTACACCTTGTAAGCAGATGTCTGTTCCTACATCTTAGGGGTAAGTGAGGGCAAGAACTTTCTATAGAGATCTTATGATTGCACTGTGCTTTAGTTAGTGTCATGGTTAGTGTCTAGCTGTCCCCCCAAAGCCTCATGCAGTCATGGGGCAGACTTCTAAAGTATGTGATTAGTTCATGATCCAAGGCTGGGATTATGGGTGTGAGTACTACACCCAGCCTGGGTTGGACAGCCTTAATGCAACTTAAGGAAGACAAATTTGCTCTCTGTTGCCATTGTGGCTGCTACTCCTCCCTGTTGCACTCTGCTCCTTGATGCTGTTGTGAATGGATGCTCTCTGCCCTGTGCTACCCTGCCTTGGAGCCAGCCAGGTATGGACTGAAACCTCCAGTAACTGCGAGCTAAATAAACCTTTCCTTTTTTCATTTTGGCTGTTTAGTATTTGTCCCAGCAACTAGAGAAGAGTAACTGAGACAGGATCTGAAATAACCCTCCAAGGCCCATGTGTTAAATGCATAGCTCCTAGGTGATTCTATTTGAAAATGGTAGCAACTAAGAAATAGGGCTAGTGGGACATCTTCCAATCATGGGGATGTGCCCTTGAAGGGGGTGGTGGGGCCCCTGCTCCTTCTTTCTCTCTTTTCTACATTCTGGGGATGAGACAGGCAGCTCCAGCCATGATAGGCCCAGAGCAACAAGGCCAACTAACCACACACTGTAACTCTAAACCAAGAGCCAGAATAAATATTGTTTCCTCATAAGTTGATGACTTCAGATACTTGTTACAGTGATGGAAAGCTGATTGGCACACATGGATTTATTGCTGGCTCCCTCCTATACCTTGTTCAGCATTTCCTACTCAGACCCAGTAGAGGAAGGGGTCACTAGTGAGTTTCAAGAGACCAAGTTTTCCAGTGATGCAACACTTCAGAGCTCAGTTATTTGATGATCACTAGAGTAGATGCTTTCCTTTCTAAAGATACAGTGAATTCTCTGCTCCTACCAAGCCAGTATTTGTCACAGTTAATAATGTTAATTGTGATGGTCTGTAGCTTTCTATCCTGCATGAGAACTTTCTGAAGGCCTTTGGGAGTGGTCCTTCTTCTCTCCCAATTGTGGATCTTTAGATGTTGAATTCAGCCATGTAAAGTGGCAGCACCTTGGACAGGTATTTGGCTGCAAGCTGTACTAGGAGGGCATTCTTCCATCCCTGAGCAAGCCTTCTGTCTGTGTTCTGCTCTTTTGTGACCTCTGCACCACTGGTCTAGTGTCTCTTGGATGAGCCTTGAGCATTCCCTGTAGACATGGGATGCCTACTATGCCTACTATGTACCTAGTAGGTGAATGTTCAAAATGCAAGTCTATGGTGGTGAGTCCTTGCACCATGACAACTGCCCTTTTGGGGTGGTGGTGGTGGTCATGGTGATGGTGCCTGCCTTCCCACGTGGCACTGTGGCTTTCGGAACAGCTGGCTGAGTGGGGTGGGTCTTCAGTGTGGCAGGTAGCTGCCTGCACACAGGTGCACTATACTGCAGCTGCCTGTGGACCTGGTGCAGTCTTCATGCAGGAGGGTGAAGCAAGATCGTATTCTACCTTGTGGACTATGCTGACAACCACTCCACAGCAAGAGGGTCTCTTACTTCCCACCAGCTTAGATACCTACTTATCCTTTTTGAAACAGTTTGAGCTGTTACTTCTGCTGGGAAGCTAATACTCCAAGAAACCTGAACCATTTAGCAAAGAATCTGAGACAATTCCATCTCTGACTGGCTTTTCATTCTTTGTCTAATACTGTCACGTCCCCAGTGCTTGTCGCAGTTATAAAATTTGATTTTACTTTTACTTCCTTTTAAATGTTCTCTTTCTGAGCAGTGCCTTATACTGATTCAACCCCTCTCCCCATTGAGTTTTCTGGTGTTGTATATTATGTTTGATTAATAGTGATTAATGAAAATTTTTCATCTTTCTAATTCCTGAACAATTTTTGGGGCTGAATAGGGAGGGATGACAATGATGATGACTATGGCGATGACTTTTCATGATGTCAGGGATGCAACCCAAGGCCTCATGGTGAGGAAGCACCATGCCACCGAGCTATAGCTACAGCCTGAGAGATGGTGTTTTGGCTGAAGCTGTGTCTGCCTGTGGCACTAACTTTTTTGTTAAGCAGCCATGTACAAGGTGCTGAAAAGATTTGAAAGGACCACCTGAGGTAATAATTTGGAGCCAAATAGAAAAGTTAAAAGTTATCTTTCTTTGACCCTAGGAATGGCTGCTCAGCACAAGTGTCCAGCGAGGTCTGTGAAGTGAGGGCAGAGGCATTTCAGGCAGATCCAGTCAGCAGTGCAGTGCAGTGCAGCTGCACACGGGTACCACATGCACTGTGGTGTTTTACGTTGTCATGAAGTCCTATAGGGATGATGGCTTTTGTATGACACACTGGCCCAAGGGAATGGGGCTACAGCCAGAGGCTCTCAGGCTTGCAGTTTGGTATGGTAAGTCAGCGAGACTCAGCACAGGGCCACCCACAGGGAGACCCACCTAACCCAGCAGGGTGTTAAGGACAGTGGACTGTGGGAGGTCCCTTGGAGGAGGAGGCCAACAGCTGAAGACCTTAAAAGTGGAGAAGAATGTCTGTAGAGTCAGTAGGGAAGGGAGGAACAGACAACTATTGAGGACTGCTTCATGTGGACACGGCAGCTGGTGGTGGTGGCAGCATCGCAGGAAGAGGCTATATGACCAGAGGGGTCACAGGAGGTTTTCCAGCATTTTCACTTGTGTGGGTATTTTTCATGGCTATTTGCTGAGCAGGAACTCTACCTGCCTTACTAGTGTGTGTATCCTGGCACCTAGTACCACAGAGTAGGTTCTTGGTCAAGTCCCTGTCTCCAGTAGGCATTTGAAAGGTCATAGGGTTTAAGGAAAGATGGGGGCATTTCTGGAGAAGTCATATGGGCAAAGATCCTGAGTTAGGCAAACATAAAACACACATGTGCTGAAATCAGCGAGGAGCCTAGTTTGCCTGGAAAACCGGGTTTATGCCAAGGAGTTGTGGGCAGTGAGGTTAGAAGGTGGGCAGGCATGCTACATTTTCCAGGTTGGGTTTGAGGCCACAACAGTAATTCCCTGCAGAAGGAAAGAGAAAAGGTCTGGGCCACAGAGGGCTTTGCCGTGTGGCCCATGGCAGAATGGGGTGGGTGGGCAGGAGGCTGTGGCCCGTTCTGGTGTTTCTGCCCAACTCCTTGTTTCTTCTACTGTTGTGAACAGGGACTTGAAAGAAGAGCTCCAATGCATCATTTTATTGCTGTGGGTCGGGAAACACACACACACACACACACACACACACACACACACACGCACACACACACACCATTCCTTTGCATGATACTTCTTTCATTTGTCAAAAAAGAGCTAAAGGTATAAAGCTCAGAACTGGAAATGGCAGGGGTGGAGGATGGTATAGAAAGGGCTGGGGTCTGTGAGTGCTGTAAGAGGTAGCCAGAGCTGGGAGGTGGGAACAAAGGGATGCATAATGTCGCTGTGGCACTGCAGTAGCTTATGGAAGGTTCTAGAGAGGTTCTAGTGGACAGCAGGTGCTTGCTTTCTCTGGATCCTCAGCTCCCTAGGGGTGGCACCTGTGCTGTGACACTTCTCTGGGCTTGGAAGGTGTGGCACAAGTTAAAGGAGGGAAGGTTTATTTTGGCTCACAGTTTAGTTTGTAGACTTCAGTCCATGGTATGTTAGTTCCAAGGGAGGGCAGCATGGCAGAGGGGTGTGATGGAGGAGAAACATTCCATGGCAGGGCAGGCAGGAAGCAGTGAGCCTGCCTTCCCTCTGTCCCTTTTATTCCATCCAGGGTACAAGCCTATTAAGTAATGCCACCCCCACCCAGGGTGGGGCTTTCCTCTTCAATATGTCCATTTGGCAACAACCATAACTATGCTAAACCAACTAGGGAACTAATCCAGATATCACACACTCTTGGTTCATAGTCACCCATCCAGCCACCTCTGGAAAGCCCCAGCTATGAGTGCATGAGGTTTTGGAGGGATATCTAGACATAAGCCAGAAGGAAAGCTATGAGGAGGTGTACATGCTCTGGCTGAGCGGGCATGAGAAGAGCTGGCCTTAGGCATCAGGAAATAGTTACATTACTTTCTATATATCCTGACTTAAGAATTAGAGAAAGTTTTATACTTTTGAAGTGCAATTTTTAAGAATGATCAAAGTTGACCCTTAGGCCTATGGTTACCCAAAAGTTCTTATATCTCAAATAAAACATTAAGCAAAGGGTCTAGACAGCTGATGTTTCACTGTATTTGTATATGTGACAACTGGACACACGCAATAATTAATAATTAAATAGAAGAGGCTGGTGGTGTAGCTCAGTGGTAGAAATCCAGTTGACTTGCATGCTGGATTTGATCTCAAGCACAGAAAAGTATGACAGTGACTATCAGAAAGATTTCATATAAAAGTGTGTTTTGTAATATAAAGGCCATTAGCCTTGCATACAGAAGGTTTGGGTGCTAGTCGAGCCACTTACTGCCCACGTGTGTGAGCAACTTGCTTAATATTCCTGAGCCTCGATTTCTTCATCTGTCAGAGAGATAATAATCCAAACTTAATGATTACATAGTAATAGTAATGATAATCCTCATCAAAGAATCTTCACAAGAAGTAACAATATAGGAAATATCGCTTATGATCTTATCTTATTTTGTTGATCTTTTTTTGAGACCACACTCCCTACATTCTCTAGCCTGGCCTCAAATTCATGATTATCCCACCTCAGCCTCATGTGTGGCTGGCACTCTAGCTGCATTACTGGCTTTTATGTTAAGTACTAATTTTTGTCAGCCCCTAGGTATAACTTAGCTTTTCAAACTTTTGCTTTCTTATATTATTAGATATGTAATACTTACTGTAAAAGCATTACGTGTGTGTGTGTGTGTGTGTGTGTGTGTGTGTTTATGACGCTGGGAGGGTTTAACACATATTAGGCAAGTGATCTACCACTGAATTATACAGCCTTACTCCCTAAATATTGTTTTTAAACACGTGTAGCTTTCCCACTGTATTAGCTTTTCCACAGCTGGGACCAAATACCTGACACCCGCGACTTAAAGGAGGAAATGACTTATTTGGCTTATGGTTTCAGAAGTTTGAGTCCATTGTTAAATGGCCCCAAGCAAGAAAATCATGGCTGAAAAGTGTGTGGGAATAAAGTTGCTAGGGCAGCTAGGAAGCAGAGCGGAGGAGCAGTGCCAGAGAGGAAGGAGTGAGGGGCCAGCTGAAGTATTCAAGGTTGTGCCTCCATTTCCCACCCGGACACACTCAGAAATGTGTTTTACTAATCCCCTTGGATAGATCCTAAGCCAATCAAGTTGACAATAAGCTTAATAGTCTCAAACGTTAATTTTTATTTTTTTTCAGACAGGGTTTCACTGTGTGGGTCCTCACTATGGAGCCTAGACCGTCCTTGAACTCAGGACGATCCTCCTGCCTCAGCTTCCTGACTGCTGGTGTTATAGGCATGTGCCACCACACCTAGCAGAAAATTAGTTTTGAGTCAAGGATTACTTGTGTTGGCAGAAGGAACAGGGGCACCTCAGGGGATAAGGTGGAGGAGGCTTGAACTAGGCTGTAGAAATCTTTCTGCCTCTGCCTCTTGAGTAGCTAGGGTTATAAGTGAGTACCACTGTATCTGGCTAACATTTTAAAAAAAATTTTTTTCCATAGTCAAAAGAAGAAAATTAAAAAGTCAGCTTAATGTAATTGTATTTTCCGTGTGTGTGTGTGTGTGTGTGTGTGTGTGTGTGTGTGTGTGTGTGTACCAGAGATTGAACTCAGACCTTATGCTTGCCAGGCAGGCGCTTAAGCCACTGAACTGTCTCCCCAGCTTATATTTACCTTTAACAGATGTAGAAATGGGTGATGGCTTGCGTTTAATTTCATTTTCTTAAAAGTTCTAGAATTATTACATTTGTTCTGTAGGCAAAGAAGTTTTAGCTCAGAGGGGTTTTTGACTTGACTAACATCACACAGCCGGCCTTATTTCTTTGGGGTGGAGGAGGCAGGGATCCTTTCCAATTAGGCCAGGAGAGCTGGGAATGCAGGAAGAGGGGAAGGTGGTCAGGATGGGCAGAAAGACACTTGGGCTCAGCAGGAGGCCTGTGGCCCAAGCTATGGGTTTGTCTTTTCCAGGGCATGAGGACTGGCAGCCTCTGACCAGTTCATCTTTGTCTTTGAAACTTTCAAGCATAGGAAGAGTTTCAGATAGATGGAATAGAGGAGAGGAAGACGACTAAATGAACTCTTCATTTCCCAATGCTGTCTTCTAGGCCTCCTCTACCTGCAAGCCTCCCCATGAGTAAAGACCCGCCTCCTTCCCCAAGGCTGGGTGCTCCCCACAGCGCCCCATTCCTTCTGCCAAGCCTCAATCCTGGCAGGCTCACTGGCAGTGCAGCTGGGGTGGGTGCCCTTCCTCTGTCCTTCTCTGCATTTCCCTACCCACTGCACTCCTTCCCTCTCTGCTCCTGCAGACCCACTTGGCACCTGTGTGGGTCAGACATTTGCTGTGGGTGGGGACTTGTGACACAGTCCGCCAACACCCCAGATTCTTCAGGACAGCGTCCATGTCACATGCTCCTGCTAGGCAAGTGCTAGACAACTAACAGCTCCCAGTCCCAACTCCATTTTTGTCATCACTCTCCCTTGAGCAACGGGGAGTTTGTGGGGTACACTGAATTCCAGTTAGGAAAATCTGTCACTGTGGCTGTACAGCTCCTAGCAGAGGTAATTACAGGGTGCTGTTTCACATTTCTAGGTCCCCTCAACTCCCCTTTGGTGTTGGGGTTTTAACCAAGGAACTTCACAATGAATTAAATACAAACATCTTTTTCAAAAAGATTTTGATTTTTGAGACAGGGTCTTGCTTATGACACTTCAATAAAGTAAAATATGCAGTTATTCTTTGTAAAGTTAAGAGTTATCTTCAAATGCAAACTTTTACCATCATCATTAGTATTATTAATAAGGTCTCTATATCTCAGATGGAAAATTATCTTCTCTTTGAACCTGATGGGCTTCTATTTTCCCAAATCTCTTACAGAGTCTTGTGGTTTATATCTAGATGTTCCCCAAAGCTTCATGAACTCATAGGTGGGGTTTTGGGGAGGTGATTGGATCATGGGCGTGTGATACTCATCAATGACGAAAGGAACTAATACATAGATGACGAGGTTCTTTTCCTACACTGGGGCCACCCATTCATTTGTAGTTAACTCTTCAATTAGCCAACAAGCATCCTTTTTCCCCTCCCTCCCTCCTTGCCTCCCTGCCTTCCTTCCAGTATGTTGCTACAGCCACTAACATCCATATAGTTACCAGTTGAGTTCACTTGATTTTTATAAAGACAAGCCATCTGATTTTCCTTTCTCACTCCCCCTCTCCCTCCCTCTCCTTCTTTCTCCTCCTTCTCCTTCTTTACTATTTCTTTTCCACATCATATTTTTTCTCAGCTACTCTATTTCTCTAAGTGTCCTCCCCAGTCTCCCAGCCTTTCAATTTAGAAATACTCCCCTAAACTAGGCACCTTTTACAAAGCATTCAGCATGCCCTTTTCTAGCTCGAGGGTTTTCCGAGACATTGCAGCTGCACATCTACTGCATCCTCCTGGACCTGGTCTGACTCGTGCTTTCTCTCTGCTTGGTCCTTCTGTGTGTCACCTGTACCTTCATGCTTTGCCATGGTCTCCTTCCTCTGCCTGGCACAGTTTTCCCTGTGTGCTGTCCTATTGGTGACCTTCTTTGGGACAATCAGTTCAAATGTCACTCTTGTGACAATGTCTTTTCCACATCCTTTCTTATCTCCTTTCCCACCTGAATTAATAGTCACCTCCTCTGTGGTCCCACAACAATTTGTGCATCTCTCTAGTCACACTGAGTAGCTGATAGCTCTCATAGCTCTCACTATGCTGAATTTTAATTAATTGCTTGCTTGTCTGTCTCACTGGTTGAAAGGAGCACGCTTAACCCATTACTGCATCTCTGGCATCTGGCACAGAGCCAGGCATCCATCCATCTATTCATCCTTCTGCCTGCCTATCTATCTATCTATCTATCTATCTATCTATCTATCTATCTATCTATCTGTCATCTATGTAATCTACCTAACATCTATTCATCATTTGTCATCTATTTTCTATTGATCAATTATTTATCTATCAATCATCTATTCTCATAGTAATTTTGCATCTGTGCATCTGTTGTCTGTCAATCATCTACCTGATGTGTAAAATGGAGGATTAAATCATGCTGTCAGTGAGTGGCCTCTGTCCCCCACCACTGTGACCCCATTTATCTAGTCACATCCCACTTCTTAAAGCTCCATGCAAGTCATTGTCTCCTAAGGTCTCCTGCACTTTCTCCAATCCAATTAGGATTTTCCATTCCTGGTTGGGTCTGTTCCTGTGTTTTGTTGAAGGGAGATGATGGTGGGGGGTGAGGACAGGTGGCATATAGAGACAGACAGACACTTGTTCTCCACTCCCACCTCTCCATGACTGGCTGACCCTACTGCAGAAAGGAACCAGCTCTTCTGTGTCTCAGTTATTTTCTTCATCACCGAGAAATAACACCAGACCCCACACACAAAGGAAGGAGAGATCTATTTTGGCTTATAGTCTGTAAAGATTTCAGTCCATAGTTTTATGCAGGTCATAATCTTTGAACGCTTGATCCTTAGGAGTCCAGCCTCCAGCCCATGCCCTGGGTGACCTAGGCTGATTAAGACAGGAGCTTGCAGAACCTCTGAGACAGGGCATTTCCTAGGACAGGAGGGATATACTCACCTATAGAACTATGCAAGAGGATGCACCCAAGCTAGGGGATTTATATAAATCACAAAAAAATTGAATGCAAATATTATGCAAATATACATGTGGCTTTCCTGATTGCTTCTTTCAGTGGGAGAGGGCCTTGTCAGGCTTCTTGTAAGGTCATTAGGAAAACAATGAGTAGGAGAGCCCCCATCCATCTCACCTCCTTTCTCCTGCAGGGCCTGTCTTCTCCATTTGTGCCTCTACAGTGTGAGCTGGGGTTTCCTAAACCCCTCCCTGAGGGTTACATTCTGGGGGCTCCCTGATAGAAAGTGGGGTCAGGAAAGTTGAGCTGGGCCTGTGATGACCTCATGGGATGCATACAGGGGAGAAATGGCAGCAAGGAGCCAGTTCAGCCATGGCAGGGTCTAGGTTTCCTCAGTGGGCCAAGCAAACTCAGTTGTATGGAGTATATACGGGGAGGGATGGGCCTGTCCCAGAAAGAACACAGTGCTCAAGAAGGCAGGCAGGTTGCTGGTCACTCAGTTAGGCCACCACGAAGAACGGAAGGATATGGAGTTGGCAGACACAACTTTTTTTTTTTTTTTTGAGACAGAGTCTCATTTTATAGTGCAGGCTGGGCTTGAACTCACTATGTAGCCCAGGCTGTCCTCAAACTCCCAATAACCCTCCTGCCTCAGCCTTCTGAGTGCTGAGATTCCAGGCATCCACTCTCTTACCTGGCCAGGACCTCTTAAAGAGATTTCAACACTGATCACTGTGCATGGTTAGTGGCTCCCTGAAGTTCACCTCTAGAGCCCACCCACCCACCCACCCACCCATTCGCTCACTCACGTTCTGTGCTAGGTGGCTGATGCCATTGCTAAATTCTCTCCAGTAATCCTGTTAAAGTAACTAGTATTTGTGGCACAGGGCAGGCCATACAGAGCTCGTTGGACCCTTCTGGATCCAACATATAAACATCTTAGCTCCTTTATCTTTTTCTTATGGTGTCCTGACAATGTCACTCAGTTTGGCCAGCCTCTTCTTTTGCGTCCCTCCTCCCCTCCCCTTTCCTCCTCTTCCCTTCCCACCAGGGTCTTCCTGTTTTGTCCAGGCTGGCTATAAACTCTTGGGCTCAAACAATCTTCCTTCCTCTGTCTCCTGATTAGCTGGGACAACAGGCACATGTCCCTCTGTCCAGTTTAAACCATCCTTAATGCTCACTAGGTTCCAGCCTTTTGCTGAATCCTGAGAAGATGCCGAGGGATCAGACATACACTAAAGGCCAAGAGCATGTGCCTGGCAGGGTAACTGCTGGGCTGCACTTGAATGGGAAAGAGTCTCCCTGCCTAGGCATCGGGATGGTCTGCCGAGGGGGCAATGCCCGAGCTGAACATAGACAAGTGCTGGGAATGATCCAAGTGAGGAGGGGGAAAGGCACTCCTGATGGAAGGAAGAGGATGTGGAAAGCGCATGAGGGCGGGAGCAGCCTGGACTGGGGAATCACAGCGTACGTCAGGAGCAGTCGACAGTCCAGCCTTGATCCTGCTTCGCCTCCTCCTGCAGGCTGGTGGGGAGGCTCTGGCGAGGTAAGAAGGGTGGGGATGAGTTGGCCTTGGCTTTGGAGCAATTACTTAGCAGTGGGGTGAAGGGTAGACTGCAGTGTGCTGGGTGAGAGATGATGGCTGCTCATGATCAGGTGGCACTGTGGGAGTGGAGGGCGTGGGTGGATCTGGGAGTCCACTGGAGCTGGAATTGACAGGCCAGTGTGGCAGGGTGTGAGAGAAAAGGAAGAGTGGACTGAGGCGACTGGCAGGCCAGTGAGGAAGCCTGGGTAGGCACACGGCGTACTCACTGTTGATGAGCTTAGGGGTCCCAGGAGGTGGGGGCCAGAGGCTTCTCTAGATGAGAGATGGTGATTAGGAGGCACAGGACACCAATAGCAGAGGTGTGGTAAGGAGTGGCTGAGGCAGGGGCACCTTGAGAAGGAGTGGGTGGTCTCTGTTTGTCTTGACCCACCATCTTCTGGAGAAGCTCAGGGCTTCTGGTCGTGCTGCTGTGGCCTGGCTGAGGAATTCTGTCCCTTTGACCCCTGCCCCAGAGTCTGCTCTCCACAGAAGAGGGGAGCCCAGGGATGGAGGCTGGAATAGGGCTTGCACTTTTTGCTTTGGAGTTTACAGTTCAATCCCTAACTTGGCTCAGCTCTTTTGTTTACTCAAAAAAAAAAATTGCTTTCCTAAGGAGAGAATAGCTCAAGCCATTTCCATTAAAAAGTCCACTCTTACTCTGAGCCAGGGAGCAGGCTTCTTGCACAGCCTGGCTCGTGGTCCAAGTGCAAATGAATCAGTTTGCACTGGCCCACTGCACAGCCCAGGGGTATGTCTTTAATTATAGGGACAATTGCTTGGCTCAGAGGTGGGGCTTCCAGCCAGCAGGTCGGCCCCCAGCAGATCCACATCCTGCGAATCTCCTCCAAGCCTATTCCAGGGTTAAGCCTCTGCTTTTTATTATTGAGAGGGACACAGTGAGGGCAGATGGCAGTAAGACACAGGAGAAAGAGGAGTGGGAACACCTCGGTGATGGCACCTGGTCAGTAGTGAGCACTTCTCCAAGAAGAGAGGGCCAGCGGGGAGCAGCTGTAGACATCTAGAGTCAGTTCTCGGTGTGTGCAGAGGCCAACCCCTTATTTTACAGGGGCTCAGGGACATTTGTGTTTTTCCAAGATCATGCAGGAAGCCGGGGACAGAATTCATATGCTGTGGTTCTGACTTTTGTTTAATTTCTTGGCTTTTTTGTCTGTTAGGCTGTGACCTGAGAAACAGAGTGACACTAGAGACAGTGGAGCCTGGGCCTCTGGGCTCAGCTCTGAGGAGCTATTCTCCTGGCAAGTGGTTGTGTTCATGACTGCAGAATGGTTTCTTTCCCTCCTTTCTTCTTTACTGGGCTGCTGGAATATACAAGACCATGTCTACCCAGTCTTGTCAGCTTTGTCAGGAATTCCAGCTTTGGAAGCAAAATCTTAGAGTGGTACTGTCAAGGACAAGGCTTCTACTGTTGGAGTTACTGTGATTGGCTTCTAGGTGAGCCCCAAGTCCAGAAGGAGCTGGATCCTGGGAGGCTGAGCAGGGCCGTGGGTGGCTGCAAGGTCCTGGCACTGGATGGGTGGAATGTATTCTCAGGGCCAGCTGGGTGCTCAGAGGGTCAGAATCCTCTGTTCTAGGTAGCCCCTGGAGAAGAGAAATCAGGACAAGACACCTAGGATGGGAGTAAAGGAGGACACTAAGAGGCCTGAGGGTTTTTCTGACCTCATAGACAGCCTGGATGCTGGGGCTTCATGCCTGCTGGGTGACAAGATGGGTTATGCATAGGTCCTCTTACACATTTTCCCAGAAATTCAGCCAGGGCAACTGAGTACCCTCTAAAAAGTAGTAGATGAACCTTGGTGAGGGGTGACGGCTTGGAAACAGCAGCAAATTTTCATATCTTAAGCATGATCTGCTGCCCATGGTATTTAAATAGCAATAAGCCCTGATAGGGAAATGGCCCCTGAGGCTGTCCACCTCCCCTGTACAAGGGGGTGGCTCCTTCCAAAGCAGTGCCTGAGAACGTGACCTTTGGAACTCAGGCATACACTTTACCCTTTCTTATTTACCAACATCTGGGATACACTAAGATAGGTGGGCTGGGCCAGAACAGGTCCACTGTCCTGGGTCATTGAGAAAAGTGAGTGAGAGAGGGAGAGGGAAAAAGGGAGAGAGGGGGAGGGAGTGAGGAAGGGGGAGAGAGAGAGACAGAGACAGAGACAGAGACAGAGAACATGTCTTCCCTCTCAGTATCTTCAGTATTGCATGCAAGGGTTAAGGTTAAGGGCATGAAGTCTAGAATTTCAGGTTCAAACCCCGGATCTGCCATTTATATGACCCTGGGTCTCTCTTTCTTCACCTCTAACATGGGAATGTCTTACCTGTGAGAATTCAATTCGTGAGAATGCGGTTATCTAGCAAGAGTCTAATAACCGCTGGCTCTTGTTTGTGTGTCAGTCTTCACTTTCTCCAGCTTGACTGGTGTGCCTTAGGAGCGGGGTGGGTGGCAGCTCTGTAAGGGCACGTTGCTTTCAGTGCATTTCCAAGGAGTCCTGGGCCTGGGCAGGCTGAGTAGGAGGATGACATGGCCCAGTAGAGAGAGCACAGGCTTGTGCACCAGGTATGCTGGTTCCAAAGGAATGTGAAGTGATCCCACAGCTCCCTACTTTACAGCTTTTCCATCTGTAAAATGGGGACAATTATAAGAATTAGATGAGAAAACATCACGAAGCATCATGAAATCTCCTGGCTCAAAGCCTGCCAGTGATCCCTGAGTCCTCACATGAGTAAGACCGGTTCACTCATGCTTGCTGTTCAGGGCAGCTGCGGCAGACCCAGAAATCAATCCTATGTCTGAGGACACAGAGGAAGAGGCATGAGCAACTCAAAAAGGTAACTGCACTCCCATATTTGCTGTAGCATCATTCCCAATGACCTAAGTGTCCAGGGATGAATGGACGAAGAAGATGGGGCACACACATAAACACACACACATGCAGGCCAGCAAGCACTGTCTATTATTTAAAAAAGAAAGCAGTGCTTCCATTTGTGACAACATAGGTGAGTCTGGAGGACATTAAGCTAAGCAAAGTAAGCCAGGCACAGAAGGACAATACTTCACGGTCTCATACGTGGAATGTAGGAGCGCTGAATTGAGAAGTGGAGGGGGAGGCTCCAGAGGCTCCAGTGCTACCAGCGGCTTGAGCGGGAGGGAAACTGGAAGGAGTTGGTCAAAGGGTACCAAGGTGCACTTATGCAGGAAGGGCATGTCCTGGAGGCGCGGTGCACAGCACGGTCACTGAGGGTAATAATTCTGCACTACATACTTGATATTTGCAGGGACAGTGGATGTTCACCGTTCTCACCCAAATGGTCACCAAGTAAGGGATGATACACTAATTGGCTTGAGTGTGATAATCATTTCGCCATGTGTCTGCTTTATTTATTTATTGATTTATGTTTGGATTTGTCAGAGGCTGTGCATCCTAGCTGACCTTGAACTTACCATCGTGTCTGAGGCTGCCTTCGACTCACAGTAACCCTCCTGCCTCAGTGTCCTCAGTGCTGGGATCACAGGTGTGTGCCATGAGGCCCAGCACTGAATGTATAGCTTAAAACACCACAATTCCCCCTTTAATGTATATAGCATTTTGTCAAAAAATTACTATTAATCCCCTCAAGAATGGCTCTGATGGACTTGGAAAGTGAGATGTTTCCTCTAACTGTGATGACATGTTGCACGGCAGTAGGACCAGGCTGTGAGCCCTTAGTGTACAGTGCTTCGCTGAGTACACTTGACGTGACCCTTGCAATGGCCTGGTGGAGCGTGTGGCATCATTATCTCCACTTGAAAATGGGGGAGACTGAGGTGCATAGAAAGGACAAGTGGCCTCCAAGAAGCCATCAGGGGGAGTTTTGTGTTGCTTTCCAGACAAGCAGATGCCGGGGCTTGCTTGGTGTGGGGGCCTCCGAGCTTATGCAAATAGATGAGTGCCAATTGCTCTGCTAATGGGAAACACACGGGGAGATAGGATCAACTGCAAAGCGGAAAGGCCTACCTTCCACAAACTCAGAGCTCAGAGAAAGCCCTGAGAAATCTGGGCAGACGATAAGGCAATGCCTCAGAGCTCACAGCAGCGCTGTGGGTGGGTGGGGTGCGGGGAGAAGGGCTTTCGGAAGCAGCAGCACACTGGAGGCTGCTGGCCAAGGGTGATGGGTTATATGTGGTTGACCTTGTGTCCAAAGCAGCTAGGAGAGCAGGATTCCTGTTCTGCAGCCAGACCTCCTTGCTGGGCAGCCAGGCCCAGAATTCCTGGACTCCTCCTCTTTGTTCCACCCTGTGGGGAGCTCTGAGGTCATTTACACATATTTAACATCCTGCCTCTTAGAAGAGTTCAGCTGGGATGAGCACCTGGACTCTGAAGCCAGATCAGCTGGGTTCAAATCTCATTTCTGCCACTCAGTGGTTATACGGTTTTGGGGCAGATCAGCCAACCTCACTGTGCTGCAGTTTCCTTATCTGTAAACTGGGCATGTTATATAATGTTAATGACATAAGTGAATGAAGAATCCATGTATGGTATTAGACGATGGCTGAGGCCCAAGGACGGGGCACATGCTAGGTGGTGGTGGTATTATTTTAGAAACTTGGCCAAGCATTTCCCCTCCTCACACCTTTGGCACGCCACCCACTTGGCCTCTAGGGCACACTCCATGTTGTGGTCTGTGTCTGGCTCTGCTGCTGCCCCAGTTCTCTCTTTCACCAACCTTCAGCCACTCCAAGTGGCCTATGTTTTCCTGAGCATACCTGCTCTTGCCTCTGGGCCTTTGTGTGTGTTGTTTCTTGGGCTCAGGATTCCCCCTTTTATGCCCCTGCCCTTTATGTATTCATCGTTACCAAGGGCTTCTTTTTCTTTCTTTCTTTTCTTTTTCTTTTCTTTTCTTTTTTTTTTTTTTGGCAGAACCTGGGATTGAACTCAGGCCCTTGCACTTGCCAGGCAAGTGCCCATTCCACTGAGCTATGTCTCCGGCCCCAAGGACTTCTTTCTGAAGCCTGTCAAGTTTTGGTGGCTACACCTGAGTCTTCATGGCCTCCACATGCAACTGTTCCAATCCTTACAATGTGTGTGATTGACCAGGGTCTGTCTTCTACCTGGGCCGACCACCTCCCTGTGCCCAACGCAGGCAGCAAGTCCTCATCTAGAAAGGATTTGACAAATGTTTATTGAATGACTCTAGAAGGGACATAGACAAGTACATCAGGCTGTCTCGATGTCCATGTAGGTTTTATAGGAGATGAAAACTGTGAGCCTCTGGATGCTTACGAGGTAGTGGAGGCTGGAGAGGATGAGAATTGGCTCTGGGACAAATAGGGGAGTCTTTGAATCTTCTTGCATTACTGGTGAGCTGTGTGATTTGGGACAAATTACATAACTGGTTTGAATTTCAATTTCTTCCTTGGAAAACTCAAGCATCAATAAACACTTAGGCATGAAATAAAATAATAAAGTAAATGCTCCACACCATCTCTGGCACATAATAGTAGCCATTGGAGGTGGTCATCTGCTTTCTCACCACTGTGATCTGTGACTAGACCTGCTGACCACATGTGCCATCTTTACTAGCATCTCACCTCTGACCTGCAGGCAGCAGCCAGATGTGGAAACCTGAATCCAGAGGCAGTAAGCCCTCTCTCAGGGCACTGCCCAGGAACTTTGGCCTCTCACAGTGTCAGCAAGGAAAAGCCACCCAGAAGTCTACAGTGCAGATGAGATCAACTGGGTGATGGGCACTCATCCTCCTGTCTGTCCTGATGGACCCAGCATTCCCACCTTCTTCTGGTGGTTGGATACCAAGGTTTGGTCCTGTGGGTTCTAGAGTTCATTACTGTGTCTCTGGGATTCTAGTGTGCTCAACTGCATGATTAAACCTGCACTGGGCACAGACAAATACCAACACTTGCTCATGCAGTCCACATTTACATAGTACTTGCTAAGTGGCTGGACTTGATTATACCAAGACTAATGTGATACTGTGCACCTGCCCTCAAACTGCCACAGCCTGGAGGGATGGGCAGCATGTAAACAGGCAATTAAAGGCCAAGTTGTCAGGGATTGTGAAGGGGTCAGGACTGTGACAGCACCAGTGGGGACAGCTTGAGCCTCTTGAGTGCTTTGACCACCTCTGCTACATCCTTGAGGGCTCTTTATGTGTGGTGTCACCAGTTCTTACAAGAACCCTGGAGATGGGACTCAATGGAATTAGTTTCCCATGGCTACACAAACAAATCACTACAATACTTGTGGTTTTAAATAACAAAAGTTCATCATCTTACAGTTCTTGATGTCAGAGCCTGAATCAAGTCCCACTAGACTAGGATCAACACAGTGGGTGGGCTGTCGAGGGGAGAAGCCACTCTTACCTTATTTCAGCTTTGGGGGGCTGCTGGCACCTCATGGTTCATGGCTCCTGCATGCTCCAGTCTGCTTCTGCCATCACAGCTCCCACTTGCATTGTGACCTTCCTTCCTGCATCTTTTTTTTTTCAAAGTTTTATTGATAAACAGATAGCAATGAGACAGTTTCAAATCTAATCGGAAGTACAGTTTCAATAAATAATACACTGCATATATTCTTCTCAGTGGTTAATTGCTGTACAAGAAGTGGACTTGTGATCCTATTTACAAACACCATTAGAACAAATCCCTCAATTCATTAAGAGAATGTAACTATATATC
>NW_004524683.1:6444690-6450999 GCF_000260255.1 Octodon degus | reverse complement strand
GCGCAGGTTAGCAGGAAGCTCTCCACACACTCACCGGACCTGGGCTAGGACTCCCTTCCTGCATCTTAAGGACCCTTGGGATGGCATTGGAGGTAATTTAGATGATCTCCCCATTTCAAGATTCTTAATCACGTCATACCTACAAAATCCCTTTAGTCCTACAGAGTATTGTATCTACAAACTGTGGGAAGGAGGTTATGGGTACCTAGGGTGGGGAAACCACATTCAGCCTGCCATGATACCTTACAGATGAGAAAGCTAGGGTTTATGAGGCTGGAGGAACCTGCCTGAAGTCATCCAACCAAAGACTGCCACCCAAGCACCATGGCCTCAGGTCACAAGCTTTTAACCTCAAAGCAAGAAGCCTCTGGGTACAGGTGAACCTTGAACCAGGTTTTGAAAAATGTGTTGCAGTTATCAGAAGGTGTGTCTTGAGAGGAACAGGATGTGCAAAGCATGGTGGTGAGAACCATCACAGCCCTGGGTGTGTTTGGGGGCCATAAATGCTCAGCTTGGTTGTGAGGCAAGATGAGGCCGCACAGGTAGGCAGGCTGGGGAAGGTGCAGAGCCATACAGAGCAGGCTGCAGTTCAACCTGGAGGATGGGAAGAGCCGCTGGAGGACGGAACGTGCACGTCTTGGGGCAAATTTCTTTCCCTTGCTGACCCTCCATGTATTTCCAGTACAGGGAAGTGGTAGTTTGCTCTTTTGCTGATGATTGAGATTGGCCTCCCCACTTGATTGCCCCCACACCACCTGGCCTGGGCCCATCGTCCCTGGGCAGAAGGAGGTCTGTAGGAATTGCCCCCTCCCCCACTGCCAGGACAGCGACGGTTTCCAAATATCTGTCTGTTGAAATAATGTTCTCTGGGCACTGGGCCTCCCTCCCTCCCGCACATTCCTGGGCGAGCCTGCCTGTTTGGCTTGCTCAGACAAATATTGACTTTCTCTGTCCTTCTCGCTCTGGGTCTGTTTAAAAGGCATCAATCTTTGCCGGGGTGTGAGCTCCCTCTCCGTAACCTGTGGCCTCTGTGGGCCCATCCGGGCAGGGAGTGGTGGGGAGGGGCCTGAGGCTCTGGGGAGACCCCGTTTGCGTGGCTGCACTATAGAGGCTTTCATAGAAGGCTGTAGCTTTCCATGCTGTCACACATGAGTCCTAAGGACCATTTCATGAATGTCTACTGCTGGGGCCCAGGGCCATGGCTCATGACATAAACTTGAGACCCTCTGTACTCATTTTTCTAGACTTTGTGGGAATGAAGCAGAGGAATTCTATGACTTCTTGTTAGGAAACTGCTGATTCTACTTCCTACAATGTACTCAAAATCAAGCTAGCGGTGGTGGCACCCCTGTAGCCCCAGCTATTGGGGAAGCTGAGGCAAGATGATTGCTTGAGCCCAGGAGTTCAAGGCCAACCTAGGCAAGGTAGTGAGGAGGCCCTGACTAGAAAAAAAAAAAAAAAAAAAAAGAACAAAAAAGAATTATTCACCACTGTATTTGCCACTTTTCCATTTCTGGGACAAAACACCTGACAAACACAATTTAGAGGAGGAAAGATTTACTTTAGCTCAAGGTTTCAGTCCATGGTTGGCCTATTCCAAGTCAGAAGTGGCATGGTGGAAGGGTGTGGCCCAAGAAGGCTGCTCAGCTCATATCAGCCAGGAAGCATGGGGGGGGGGGGACAGAGAGAGACACAGAGAGACAGAGAGACAGAGAGAGAGAGACAGAGAGACAGAGACAGATAGACAGAGAGAGAGAGACAGAGAGACAGAGACAGAGAGACAGAGATAGAGAGACAGAGAGACAGAGAGAGAGACAGAGACAGAGTAACAGAGACAGAGAGACAGAGAGACGGAGACAGGGAGACAGAGACACTGCGGAAAGGACAGAACCTTTAAAGGCACATTCCCAGGGACTGGCTTATCACATGGCCCCACTGCCTAGTACCCACTCAGCTGCGAAGTCCTTGATGGCTTATCCCACTGATGAGGTCAGGGCGCTCATGACCGGTGACCCATGACTCTTGGTTCCACCTCTGGGATCCATCTCTGAATACATGAGATTTGGGGCACACTCTTCTTAAAGTTTTTTCTTGTTTGCAACATGTGATATACACATCCCCCTTTCCTTTCCCTTTACCCCTTCCCTGTTCTGAGAAGTCGGCCTTTATTTTAGCCTTTATTTATATTCTGGGTTTTTCATGTAACAGAAACCATTCCATATTTAACTTTCTGTGCCTGACTTATTTCACTTAACATTACGGTCTCGAGCCACCCGTTTCCCCACAAATGACGTGAATTTATTATTCTTTATGGCTGAATAAAATTCCATTGTGTGTATTTTATCCGTTCATCCATCGATAGGCTGTTTCCAGAGTTTAGCTGTTTTGAACCGTGTTGCTTTACACATAGGTATACGTGTATCACTATGGTATGGTGTCTTTAGCTCATTTGGAAAGACATCCAGAAAAGGTATATTGCTAGATCAAGTAGAATTTTAATTTTAATTTTTGAGGCCTCAAATCTCCATTGTTATTTCTGTATTGGCTATAGCAGTTTATGTTTCCATCAACAATGTAGAAAGGTTCCTTTACTGCCACAACATCACCAGCATTTGTGGGTTATTTTTGTGTGTGTGACGGCCATTCTGACTGGAGTAAGAAGGAATCTGATAGCTTTAATTTGCATTTCCCTACTGGCTAAAGATGATGAGCATGCTTTTCATGTGCTCATTGGCCATTTGCACTTTTTCTTTTGAGAAGTGTCTGTTCAGTTCATTGGCCCATGTTTTCATTGGGTTGTTGGCTTTTTGTGGGTCAATTATTTTGAATTCTTTATTCTAATATTAGTTCTATACATTAGTCTATTAGAAGAGTAGCTGGCAACCTGCCCCCCCACTGCATGTAGGTTGTCTATTCACTCTGTTCGTTGTTTTCTTTGCTGTGCAGAAGCTTCTTAATTTGATGGAGTCCCCTGTGTTGATTCTTGGTATTGTTTCTTGTGCTAGTGGAGTGGTGTTAGGGAGCACTTCATATTTAAACCACGACAACCACCCATCAACCTTTCAGCCCCCACTGCTGCTGCCAGGAATCCAGACATCACACTCATGAATACACTACTCAGTGAATGTCCCAATTTCTACCCTCTTGTCCTCTCTACTGTGGGCTGTGGAGCCAAAGCAATCCCTAAAAGTCTGGCCAGAACCAACTTGCTGTCCCCACACCTTGCCTGACCTCTGGCCACTCCTCCACCACATCGGTCTCCTTCCCACCTGGGAAAACTCATGCCTACTGTCCCCTATGCCTGAGACAATTTCCTCAGAGTGCACAGCCTTTCTCAGACCTCTTTTTTTTTTTTTAATTTTATTTATTTATGTGTGTGTGTGTGTGTGTGTGTGTGTGTGGCCAGCTCAGCCCGCCAGGGGGCAGGGCTGGCTGGCATGTGGTGCTGGAGGATTGAACCATGGTTCCTGTGCTTTGCTAAGCTTTTTCTAAGTAGGTGCTTTAGACCACTGAGCCATCTCACCAGCCCTCAGACCTCTTCTGTTTTTGCCCAAATATCTCCTTTTCTGTGGATGGCTTTTTCCTGGATGGCAGACTTCAGATAGAACCCTGCTTTGTATCTCTTGCTCCTGTCCAACACTCCTCTTTCTCTCCTCCTTTATCTTTTTCCATGGTATATTTTAACTAGTTCTTTTGTTTTTTGTCTTACTTCAGGGCAGTATTTTTAGTCTGTGGTAGTCATGGCTGCCTTGAGCCAGAGGCCCTGGCACTTAGAGCTGAGAACATGTGACCCATTTCACAGATGAGCATTAGCTGTAGGAGTTCAACAGTGACACACTGTAGGAGTCCAACAGTGACGCTTCCCATCCTTTTTTCCCCTGTATTTTAGAGAAGTATCTACAGGGTGTTCAGGGTCTCACTATTAGATCAGACTTGTAGTGATCCACCTGTTTATATCCTCCCAAAAGCTGGGATTATAGGCACGCGCCATCACGCCCAGTCTCTTCCCATCCCTTTCTGAGCACTTCATATCCGTCACCAATTCCCACATACCAATCCAGAAAGTAGGTATGGCCCTCACTCATCCTCATGGATGAAGAAACAGAGCCATGAGTGGTGGGGTACAGGTGGGTTCTGGCCAGACTGTCACCCACAGTCCATCTCTCTGCTTTGTCCACTCCATTTGATGTACATGTGCCCAAATTTCTGGTGGTGGGGATACACTGGGACCCAAGCCTGTGAACCTCCTGGCTTGTGCACAGCTTCCAGCCTATCCTCCTATCCTGCTGGATGTCATCTCTATGGGACATGGGTCGTGGATATCTTCACTTCCGGCTCCTCCCTGCTTCCAACTTTGCTCTCTTAGTCTCTTGTTCTTTTCCTTCTCCTTCTTCTTCCTCTTCTTCTTCCTCTTTCTCTTTTTCTTCTCTTCTTCTCCTTCTCCTTCTCCTTCTCCTTCTCCTTCTCCTTCTCCTTCTCCTTCTCCTTCTCCTCCTCCTCCTCCTCCTCCTTCTCCTTCTCCTCCTCCTCTTCTTCCTCCTCCTCCTCCTCCTTCTCCTCTTCCTCCTCCTTTTCGTCCTCTTTCTTGTACTGGGAATTGGAGGTCTTCACACTGAGCTACGTCCCCAGCCCTTTTCCCCCCCATAATTTTATTGAGAAACAAATAGCAATGAGACAGTTTCAAATCAAGTTGGTAGGACAGTTCCAATAATTAACACATTTCATACTCTCTTCCTAGTGGTTATTTGCTGTACAAGATGCAGACATGATATCCTATTTACAAACATTATTAGAACAAATCCCTCTATTCATTAAGAGAATGTAATTATATATCTATCCTAACCATTTTGAATACACAGATACAAAATGGACATTCATCTGTATCACTTTTTTTTGTTTAGTTTTGTCATTTGAATATTATAGGTGAGTTAACTCAGCAAAATATTCTAAAAGAGTCCAGTAGTCCATAATAGTTTTGGGTCTTCCACTTGACTGAATGTCAGAAATTGTTGACCTGAGTCCCCTACAGCTGAACATAACACTATGGCTTTACTTCATATACTTCATTTTTATACTTTTCTGCTGGATGGTTAAGACCAAGGTAAAGCAAGACCTATGCACCAAGAGTGGTAGCTTTTGGATCTAATAAGGTCAGTCAAATCCTCTCAGGATTTATCATGAGACCCTGTACCTCAGATTGTAGATCCTTTGTCAGTGTCAGCCATGTGGATGAGTCATGGCCATTGCTTGACCAACGTGCTCTCTGTGAGAGCCTTTTTTTATTTTGAGACAGGATCTCACCAAGTCATTAAGTTGCCCAGGCTGAATTTAAATTTGTGATCCATTGTACAGCAATTAACCACTAAGAAGAATATATGCAGTGTATTATTTGTTGAAACTGTACTTCCAATTTGATTTGAAACTGTCTCATTGCTGTTTATCAATAAAACTTTGAAAAAAAATAAATTTGTGATCCTCCTGCCTCAGCCTCCAGAGTGCTTGAATTGTCAGCCTGTGCCATCATGCCCAGCTCTTTCTTCCCTTTTAGGACCATCCCACTCACATTATTGCTCCACGAGTCCCTTTCCTCTCTTTTACCCCTGGTGCTGGGGATCAATGCTGGTCTCCTTCCTGGATTTGAAGCTCCCCTGCATGCTGCAAGAGACTCGCTCCTCCTCTCCTTTTCTCAGGAGAGGTTGGGCTCCCTTCTACCCCACTGGCCCTGTAGCCATTTCTACGTCTGCTTGGGGCACCTTCTGCTATTTTCTCAATCTAGTGAGATCACTGTTTCCTTTTTTTTTATTCTGAAAACTTTCAAAGAATAGAAAAGTTGTAAGAATCATGCAACATTTCCCTAAGCCCTTCATCTAGATTTACTAATCCCTTATATGTCTCTCTTCTTTCTCTCCCACCCTCCTTCCTTTTTCCTTATGTCTCTCTAAACGTGAACAGGTAACAAAATTCTCTCTTCCAACCTCATCCTGTGTCTCTCTCAGAAAGGACATTGTCATGGGCCGGGGAGATGGCTTAGTGGAATAAGCGCTTCCTTGGCAAGCACAAGGGCCTGAGTTCAATCCCCAGTTCTGAAAAAAAAAGGAAAGAAAGAAAGAAAAAAAAAAACATTATCCTAACCACAGTATGGTTGGTCTATAATTTTAACTTTGATACCATACATTCAGATTTTCTCAGGTTTCTAAATAATGTCTTCTAGAGCATTTTACTTGGCTGTCTTATCTCTTTAGCCTCCTTTAATTTTCCAGCCTTCGATGTCTTTCGTGACATTGACATTTTTATTATTATTATTATTAT
>NW_004524683.1:6432438-6444485 GCF_000260255.1 Octodon degus | reverse complement strand
GGTGCTGGGGGATCGAACCGCGGTCCCTGTGCTTTGCTTAGCTTAGCATGTTCTAAGTAGGTGCTTTAGACCACTGAGCCATCTCACCAGCCCCCCATTAACATTTTTAGAGTCTTGTTTGGTTCTTATTTATTTATTATTTGTTTTCTGTACTGGTGATTGAACTCAGGACCTTGTGCTTGTCAGGTAGGAGCATGTACCGCTGAGCTATACCCCCAGACTTTCACAAAGCGCCTCTCAATTTGGCAGCCATCGAACCTCCTCTTCTGCCTCCAGCCCCTCTCTCCCTCTGGATTAGCCCAGCCATGGGCCCCCAGGCACCTGCTGGGCCTTGCCCACTCTGGCCTGTGCCTCTCTGCTCAGGTGCAGCCACACCTCCAGGTTGGCTGAAAGTCCCACTCTAGCCGAAAGGGAAGAGCAGGGAGATTTTCTTGTGCTGTGCATAGGGAAGTCTTCATCCTGAGGGTCCGTGTGGGCAGTTGTGCTCCTCAGATGGCTGTCAGCAGCAAACTCGGCTGTTCAGACCTGCTTACATGGCAAAGCAGGGTACCCAGCTCTGCTCTGACTGAAAGGGATGTGTGTGTGTGTGTGTGTGTGTGTGTGTGTGTATTTGCAAGTTTGTTCTGTGGCTTGAGTTCTGACCCTTGGCTGCTCAAGTTTCTCTCTGTTCTGATGTTACCTCGAGATGTTCATACGGCCGTTGGTACCTGCTAGTTCAAGGACAGTAACGCCTAAACACCTATGAGAGCAACTGCATGTGAGGCCTGGTGCTAGTTTCAGGAGAGGCAGGTCGAGGTTGGGCACCCAGGGGTCCAGTGCGCTGCTGTTGCAGTCAGATCTTATCCTGTTTCTTCCTGCTTTGTGATGCTGGGCACATAACATGAACTCTCTGAGTCTTAGTTTCCTCATCTGTATAAGGGGGATAATAGTAATATCTACTTCCAGATGTTCTTATGATGACAAAATGTCCTGAAGACCTGGGACATACTGAGTAGATGCCTTCCACATGGTGAGAGGAAGCAGGGAGAGTCTTAGGGCTGGTGCTGAACTGTCCCATTGTAGCTCAACGCTCAGGGTGAAATGCCAGGCAGTCAGACTGTTGTTTTGGGTGCACATAAGGCTTCTTACTTCCCACCTTAGGCCTTCCCTGCTACAGTGGGTAATCAGGTGGGGCTTTGATGGTAGATGCCAGGGATTGGGGCTGGCAGGAGTTTCCTGGCCTGCCCTTGGCAGTGATCTTAGGGAAGAGAGTCTTTCAGAGATGAGTGAATGAGCTGGGAGGTGGGAGCCATAATTCATACCAGCCTCTGCTTTAATGCTTGGAAGCTACAGTGGCTTGTCCAGATGTGGGGGAGGAATTGATCTCTTAGCTGAACAGTTGGCAAGGGGGATCTGAGTTCTAGTCCTGACTTAGCCACTGATTCTTATATGTGAACCAGAGTGTCTCTCTTCACCTACTTCATGCATCTGTGAATTGTGGGTATACTGCATTAATTCATACACACATCAATATTAGTTGGGTACCTACTGTTTATGAGGTGCTGGTATAGCAATAGAGACAAGGGTCCAGCCTTGCAGAGCTTACCTTCCAAAGGGAGAGAAAAATACTCAGTAGTTGACATGATGATGCATGCTTCAAGGGGGAGGTTCAGAGTGCTCTCAGACTCAGGGGAGTGGGGTGAAGTCAAGGAGGCCATTCCTGAGCCAAGGACTGCGTTTTAAGGTTTGAACGCTATATAGGAGTTAGTCATGCAAAGGGAAGGAGAAAATGTAAGGGCAGTGGAGAGCTCTAGACTGGGAGTTGAAGGGGTAAAAGTTATCTGCTGAGTACTTAGAATAGATGGGGTTCTGGCAAGGTCTGGTGTGGGTGAGAAGCAGTGACAAGTGGATGTAAAGGTAGTTATAGAAGCTGAGAGCTGGAGAACCTGGCCGTTAGCTCACTGTGGCTTTGAGGGTGGCTTGTGGATGGCAGCAGGTGGGGGCTTTGGAGGGGTCCTCCTAACCTTCAAGTCCTCATAGGTGTGGCTATGATTTACTCAGGGGCTGGGGAGATAGCTGAGTAGCATAAGCACCTGCCTGGCAAGTGCAAGGTCCCAAGTTCAAACCCTGGTTTTGCTTGCTTATTTGTTTTGTATTTTTTTTAGGTAAGGGTCTATACTGTGTTCAGGGTCTCTGTACTAGATTGGACTCATAGTAATCTGCCTGTTGGCAGCCTCCCAAGAGCTAGGATTACAGGTGTTTGCCACCACACCCAGTCAAAACTCTTATTTTTAAAAAAAATTTTTTAAAGAGTTGATTTCATTCAGGACCAATTTGGGAAAGAGCCTGACTTGGGTTGATTGGTTATCAGGCACTGCTGCTGGCACCTTGGAGTCAGACACCAAGGACAATCTGTGTTCTGAGGTCCCATTGTCACCAAGGGACTGGGGACAGCTGCATGCAACCTGCTGTGCTCTTTGCATGGCTAGGAAGACTGAGCACTACCTCTGCAACTGTCGTCCTGAAAGCTCTGGTCTTGAAGCAGAGACTGCCAGGGAGCTGGAGGGGAGAGAGGAGCTGCGTGCTGCATCGCCTGTTCACTCTACCTGTGAACAGGAAGACCCACTGGGGATGACGCAGGCATCTGGGTTGGAGACCTTCATGGAACTTGCCAAAGTACCTAAGAAAGGTGGCAGATGGTTTGGGGATGAGGAGTGGAAATATGTGAGTGCCTGCAGCTGACATCTGGGAGGAAGCAGCCCTCCAAGGTCTGCGGCAAGTTCCAGAGCACCCTGAAGGGGAGGGTGCTGGATGTTACTCCAAGCTCCCCGAGTCTGTGCTCTATTGCTGGCTGCATTGTTTCAGGTTCCTGCTAGTCTGCTCAGTACAGACCCACAGAACTCAGTGGATTAGATCAGGTCAGCCCAGGTACAATTCCTCCTTTCATATGAATCTACCCAGCTCTGCTCAAAGTAATGCACCTCCACAGGATCCAAGCTGACACAACTCAGAAACTTAGCATAAAATCTCTCCCTCAATCCAGTCCAGTGAAGCCCTGTTTAATTCCATCCTAACTTATCAGCCTTAGTCCAATCAAAATCAACCTGGTTCAGCCTACTAGATGTCCATCCAACTCAGTTAAAAATCAGACCATTCTTATAGCATAAAAGGCACTTTCAGCTTGATCCAACTTAGTCCTCTCCACTCAGCCTGACTTCAGTATTACCAGCCTAGTCCAGCCTGTCGCAACTTCATTCATTTGGGCCCAGGGTGGCTTGGCTCACCTTAGTCCAGGGCGTCTGGGCCATGGGTGACTCTGCACTTCTTGGGCCACTCCAGCCCAGCCCCAAACAAGGCATGGTTCCCACTGGAATCAATCTAGTTCCACCCATGCTCAACTAGTTTTCTACTTTTGGTTTAATTTATTTCAACCCACCAACTCCTTGGTATATGCACTTTGTGAGGGCATAAAGCTGTGTCTGATACATGGTCAGTAGACATATATTAAATTATTGAATGAGCCCTTTCTGGACCAATATTACTCAACTCTAAGTCAACTCACTTGTCTTAGTTTGATTGAATTCTATAGTTTTTTTTTTTATATATCATTGCTCCAACCTGTAAACTTTTCCTATATGTATTCAGTTATGTGTCAGGAATTCTGGTGCTGTAGGTGTAGTACAAAGCTGACAATTATCTATCCTGCTTGAGCTTACACTGAAGACAGAAATAAAATAAGATTGTATAAACACATGTACATATGGCCTTACCTCTAGGCAGTAATAAATGCAGTACAAAGTCAGCAGAGTAACGGGGCAGAGAATAGTGGGGGGAAGGTGGGTTGGTAGTGCCAGCGGCCACTGACAAGTACAGAGGCCATAAAACCATTCCCTGAAGAGATGATATTTGAGCAGAGAACCTAAACTAAGTGACGGCAACCACTCTAATGATGTAGGCAAAGGCCCTGAGGCAGCTATGAGGCAGGTGTGTTCCAGGGACAGGAAGGCCTGTGTGGCTAGCATAGTGTGAGATCCCAGAGAATGTTTCCACTGAGCTCTCCTGCTAGACCATTAGCTTGAGTAGGTTAGTGCTGTCTCTCACACAGCTGTGTGGCCCACAGCTGGCACATACCGACATGAAGTAGGCACTTTAAAAAAACCCTGTGTTTTCAATGAATGAATGGGTTCAACTGAGCATAATGCAGCGTGATTCAAACTTAATTAGCTCAATTAAACTTGACATATTTTAATTCAGCTCAACTTTGACAGAGCTGCTTTAGTCTTATAACCTGTGGAAAACAGACTGAGTTGAGTTTCTAAAGAGTAGGAGATGCTTCACTTTGCTGAGTGCCAGCAAACCTCTCTACGGCAGCACTTGCCATGCCTCTGTGTGGCACTGCCCCTTTTGTGGGTGTTGTGGGGAACCAACTAAGATTCTGAGTCTTAACCATCCAGCAGAAAAGTATAAACACAAGGTATAAAAAAGTAAAGACATATTAATATCCTGAGCTGTAAAAGGCTCAAGTCAACAACTTCTGACATTGCCAATTCTGCAGATAACCCACTACTATTATGGACTGCTGGACTATATTGGATTATTTTGCTGAATTCACGCACCTACAATATTTGAATGGCAATGGAATACCCATCTTTAACAAAGCTAAACAAAAAAGGGGGATATAAATGAAGGGCATTTTGTAGTGAAAAAATATATATGTATCTGTATACACAAAATAGGATGGATATACAGCCACTTTCTCTTAGTTCAATGACAAGAAAGATTTGTAGTAATGGCATTTAGACAAGATATCATGTCTGCATCTTGTACTATGAATAACTACTACAAAGACAACGATATGAAATGTATTAATTATTATAACTGTCCTACTAAAAGTTTTGAAACTATTTTGAAACTGTCTCATTGCTATTTCTTTCTCAATAAGATTAATTTTAAAAAAGGATTCTGAGTACAGAAGAGCTTTTTAGGCAGTGAGGTCCAGGGCAACCTTTCTGTCCTTGGGTCTGTGGACAAGGGATGGGGAGGTCAGCAGCACACCTGCTAATCTGTGGTTCTATGTGAATGTTTAAGACTCAACTCTGAGCAATCCCACCCTGCTTGAAAACCCTGCTGGAGGAGCCCAGGGAGCCTGAGACCAAGTGCAGATTCACAGCAGGGCACGCAGGCTTCATGGTCTGGCCTCCTCCCTCCGACTTAGTCCCCTGCTCTTCCAGTCAGGCTGTCCTGTGTCCCCTCTGCTGATTTCTCTGTTGTCTCTGGGTCCCAGCGCCTCTGGTTCTCTCAGCCCAAACCCTTATCTTCCTTCTTTTCTTTTTTTAAAATCTAGGGTAGGTGCAGCAAGTTTATTAAATTGCTGTCCTCAAGGCCATTCATTATCCTCATTTTTCCTGCTACGCCTTGCTCCTGGTTTGTTGGGTTTCCTGATTTTCCTATCCCTTCATTTCCCTCTTTCTTACAGGTCCCCACTCTAATGTGTTTAGTGCATGACCTTGGAAATACACATTTCTTTGAAAAATATAGGGTGTTGTTTTCTTTATGTATGTTTTTAATTTGTGTAATTGGCATTTTGCTTTAGCACCTTCTGTTTCTGATTTTTTCTCACTAGCACATGTTTTTAGGATCCATCCATATCATGCATGGCCCTCTAGAATCTAGTTCATGGCCTCTAACTGCCCATGCACCATACATACTATATCTCTCTTCCCTGATTAGTGGTCTGATGAGCATTCTTGAATCTTCCCTTCAGAGACCGGGGCATGGATTTCTGTCTCGTGTATACCATGTGGACAGAGGGCTCTTAGGTGGGCCTGAGTGTAATTGCTCTTGGTTCTGAACCCCAGCAAGGAGCCAGGCTGCACACATACCTCAGCCCTCACCAGCTTTTCCACACTGATATTCCGATGGGTGTGCAGAGTGGCATCTTTCCATGTTAACTGCACAGTTCTGATTCCAGGGAGGCTGTGTCACTTCCTAGCCCCAGTGCTCTTTGGCAGCTTCTTTAGCAGGGTTCAGCTGCTGGTCCTTCAAACCCTCCCTGGAAACCTCTCTAATACCAGCTCCCCCACCCCATTTGGCTGTGTTCCTGGGTCCCCTGCATTCCCTACAGGGGTAGAATTTACCCTCTCATGTGGCCCTTGGCTGTCTCCCCTCTAGACTACGCGGTCTTTCAGGTGTAATCCTCACCCTGTCTGGAGACTGACTTAGAGAATTAGCATTAAGTGATACAAATGAGGATAGATACTCGGTCAGCATCAATGTCATAATTTGGAAGGGCTGAGGGCTAGGGCTGGCAGGAGGCAGTGTGATCCAGGGCCCAGGCATGGACAGCCTCAGCATGAAGACCTGATTCACGCAGAGAGCAACCCAGTACTTCAGGTGCATTGTATGTATGGTTTTCTCAGCCATCCTGGTCAATTATCAGCTTCTAACTTATTTAACCATGGTGTTCACTTTCTCTTGCCCCTCCCTTAACTTGAGTCCAAGATGCATCTTCCTAATGTACTCTTAGCCTTTGTCTTGGGGCCAAAAGCTGATGGGGCTGGTGGCCTGGCTGTGGGCGCCAGGCCAGTGCAGCATCAAAAGCCCTCGCAGGGACTTGCAGCTGCGTCTGTGGCTGCTCCCCTGAAGGGCTCTTGGTGGCGGCCCACTGCCCAGCCTGTGGCTGAGGTAATCCCACCAGCGTCTGCTCCCTTCTCTTCTGCTCCCTCTTTTCCTTCCACATGGCTTGGCAGAGGCTGAAAGGCAGAAGATCACAGGCGTGCAGTGCAAGCCCGCCAACCAGCGTGAAACCCCAGGCTTGTCTTTTTCCACCCTCTGCATCTACTTAGTTTTTCCTTTCTCTGAGGAACTGGGTTCCCGGCATCTCTTTCTTTCCCAGGATCAATCAGTTGGCAGGGTGTTGTGGGATACAAATTTGCCTTCAATCAGGCCCATGGTGACCATCATAAGCAAGACCCATACTCCTGTCCCCAGATCCAGGCTCCAATCTTTGTAAAAGGCTTGGGGTTTATAAAACTCAGTGGACTAGAACATAACTTTTAATAGCACATTTGAATAACATTTAATGAGGTTTTAAAAACAGAACTATAAAGTGGTTTTCCTGCAAGGGCTATTATTAAACGTAAGAATAATCATAGCAGTCTAACTCATCCTCCCAGCATGTTCCACCATTCAAAATGTTTTCACATTAGTCTTCCCCCTGGACACCCCACACTCTCCTGGGAGGTCAGCAGGTCTGGCATTTTCCTCAGTGCTGGGAACTGTACCTCTCCAATAGCCATCTGCACGCATAGCACCTGAGATCTTGTCAAACTGTAGATCTTGCTTGATTCAGTAGGCCTGGGTTAGACTGGGATCCTGCGTGTCTGACAAGATCCCAGGCTAAGCCAGGTGATACATTTATGGACTACACTGGGGTAATGCGAAAGGTTAAATGGCAAATCTAAGTAGATGTAAGCAGAAAAATGGTTAGGGATAGAATTCTTTTCTTCCCTTCCTTTCCCTTCTCCTTATATTTCTTCCTTCCCTCAACAAACACCAGGCAGAAACTATGTGCTAGATGTGATCCTAGGTGCAGGAACAGGTAACATTAAACATGTAACAGGATAAGACCTGATGCCGACCAGTCAGACCATCAGTTGGCAGTTACGGCATTCGCTGGGCATTAGTGCTTTAACTGTGGGGAAAAGCATGTCCAGAAGTCTCGGGGAAGAACGTCAGTGACCAGGGAGTTGGGAGGTAATGGGGGTTGCATAAAAGAGCATCTTTATGGTCTGTTCCAGTTATAAAATAGCCCTGGGCACAGCGGGTACAGAGGACTACAGTGTCTCTCAGTTATAGCGGAGGTGAAACACCCCCGCGATAAGTGGAAATCAGCGAAGTAGCGATGTTATATTTATTTTAGTATTTATATATATTTTAAGGCTTTATAAATCCTTCCCACACTCTTATAAACCTTTCCCACACTTTTAAAAACACTTCTAATGTTCTTAACCATTTTCTAAACTCGTAAACCTACATGCTTTTAACAACATACATATACTGTATGGTACTGAAAAATTCAGCGATACAGCGAAAAGCCCATGATAAATAATCTAGATTAATATTTTGTATTAATTTTATTGAGAAACAGCAATGAGACAGTTTCAAAACCAATTAGTAAGACAGTTTCAATAATTAATACTTTGCATATTGTTATCTTCTCAGTGGTTATTCATAGTACAAGATGCAGACATGATATCCTGTCCAAATACTATTAGTACAAATCTTTCCTTTCATTGAATTAGGAGAAAGTAGCTGTATATCTATCCTCACTATTTTGTATATACAGATACAAAATGGTCCTTCCTTTGTATCCTGTTTTGTTTAGTTTTGTCAAAGATGAGTATTTCATTGCCATTTAAATATTATAGGTACATGAATTCAGCAAAATAATCCAATATGGTCTAGTAGTCCATAATAGTAGTGAGTTATCTGTAGGACTGGCAATGTCAGAAGTTGTTGACTTGAGTGTTTCATAGTTCAGCATATTAATATGACTTTACTTTATATACCTCATTTTTATACTTTTCTGCTGGAGGGTTAAGGCTAAGATAAAGCAAGACCTATATAACAAGAAATGTATCTGATAAGGTCAGTCAAGTCCCCTCAGGATTTATCCTGTTACCCTGTACTGCAGTTTCCAGATCCTTTGTCAGTGTCAGCCATGTGAATGAGTCACAGCCATTGCTTGGCCAATGTGCTCTCTGTGAAAGCCTGAGATAATGTTTTCTTTCCATGTGACTCTCCTTAGGCACATGCTACATCATTGATCACTTTCCTCTTTGGCCCCATAATCTCCTTGATCAGAAAATTTGGGACACTACCGAGTTGCATGACGTTACAGTACAAGTTCTCATATGTCCTGAGTTTTAATTGACCTTGGAAGGCTAGGGCGAAAATGTTAGCTGTCCTTGCAGCCCTTCTTTTTCTCTAATTTTTGGTCTGCAAACTTAGGTTGTTAACCCTCCAGAGGAGAAGCTTATTATTACCCTACAGATTAATATTTTTGAAAACCCACAAAATAGTGAGTCTACGAAAGTTGAATTGCAAAATAGCGAAGGACTATTATCAGAGAGAGCTTCTGGCCTTGACCAGCTCTGTGCAGCTTGGGAAACAGACAAACTAGAGAGGCTGGAAAAGCACGCTGGTAGTGTTTGGGAGCTCTGTGAGGCACACCATGGCCTCTACAGTGATGACCCCTTCACAGTTCTTTCCCCACCCTCAAGGAGGGCCTCCTGCAGAGTGGATGCTCCATAAATGATTTATTTTTCTTTAAGGGCCGAACACTAGACAAGACTCAGGGCACCCAGGTGGCGATTGGTTCTACCTGGTGTGCACTGAGGCAGGATTTGTGGAGGGTGGCTTCCCAGAGGAGGCAATGCTGCAGTTATTTTTAAAGATCAGGAGGTCTTTGGCAGGCAAAAGGGTGGGTTGGGAAGGTGTGGAGCAGGGGCTCCTGTGAACCCCTTAGTCACTTGAGCACAGGGAGCTGTCAGCCCTGTCCTGTATTCGGAATGCAGCAGCAGCATCCAAAGCTCCTGCTTCTCCAAGGTGCTTGGGACCATTTGGATATGGCCTCTCCTCTCTCCTACCTCCCCAGCAGGCCCTCCATCCAGGAAGAGAGGGGCTTCTCTGGGAGGATGGCCCAGGCTTGCTTCACCATTGGGTGAAGGGCAGGCTTGGGAAAGAGTCTCCCTAATGAAGAAGTCAAGCAGTCTTCTCAGGAACTCTAATAAGTCTTTGCAGATTTAGGACAAAGGCTAAGTCATTGTCACAGGACAATGAAACCATCCACCTGTGAGGCCCCGCCCCACATTCAGATCCCATAGTTCCGGGACCTGGCTCTTACAACCTTCTGTCTCTGGTTTTACTTTCCATGTTTTGCTATGGGGTTCCAAGCCTGGGCAGGTGTCTTAATGCCCATTTCATGGATGTGGAGACTAAGGTTTTGAGAGAAAGCCTGTTTCGGCAAAGGACATAGGAAGAATTACAATGCAAGCTCTGATTCTGGGTTCAGTAATTTGTCTGACATACCAGGCAACATTTTAATCAGTCAATCAATTGATCAAGAATCGGTCAATCAATGAATATTTATTGGCTGTCTGCTGTGTGCCAGGTTCTGCTGGGGATTTACCAGTGAATGGCAGGGGTGAACTCTTGGTCCTCATCAAGGACCTCTTATTGAGGGTGGAGGAGATGAATAATTACAAATGAAAAGCAGAATATGGCATGACACACAGTGGTGACTATATGTCTTAGTCTTTTATTGGGTCACCGATACAAGAAACCCAGTGCCCACAACTTAAAGAAGAGATTTATTTAGGCTTGCAGTTATAAGTCCAGGATTGGTTGGCTCCGAGGCTGAAATAGAATATTGGAAGGGCTGGGTAGAAGAAGTTGCTCACATCATGGTAGCCAGGAAAAAGATAAGGGAAGAGCTGGGGAGGGAGATGCACCTTGCCTGGTCACACCGCAATGACCTCCCCTACCAGTCCCATCTCAGGTGCATTCAGCTCTAACCCTTCAGTGGGTTAACTGACTGATGATTGTGGTGCTCCCATGGTTCAAGCACCTCGCTAAAGCCCTGCCTCTGAAAAAGTGTGGCTTTTGGGAGAGCATTCTAGATCTGAACCCAACACTAGCATGGAGAAAAGTTCAGCTGGGAGAGAGCATAGTGAAGGTGAAGGGACTGTTTGCAATCTTGAGAGCAGTAGTAGGGGATGCCTCCCTGAGCAGATGACTTTAGGGTAAAGACCTGAAGAAGATGATTGAGCAAAACTTGCTGGTAAGTGGAGGAGAATAGAAGTACAAGTTCAAAGACCCTGAGGTGGGTAAGAAAATCATTGCTGTTCCCTAGACTGTGGAACTGCTTTGGAGAATATTGTGGTCAGGTCAGCCACAAAGGGACCAGATTCTTTCCCAATCTGTTCTCTATATCTTCCTAGGAGGCTCCACTGTGTGGCTAAGCAAGGGGATCAGGAGTCCCTGCAACTGCAAGTGTGAGTGACTGACTGCAAGCCTGAGAGGCCCACGAGAGCCTGCAGTGCCAGGATCTCTGCTCTCCCGTGGCCTTTCTGAGCCTGGGCCCAGCCTTCTATCCACTGCGCTGGGATGTCTCCTGAGTAGCCTGGAAGTATTGAAAGGTTGATCTCCCCATTAGAAGGGATTTGTCAGCACAAGCTGGGGCTTAGCGGCATAAGCCTGGGTCTGAGGGCTCAGACAGGTTCAAGACTCTGAGGAGCTGACTCAGGCCAGCCTCCCAGGAGAATCAAGGAAAGGCCACCAGCTGAGACTGTTGGTGTCAGTCAGCATGATTTGTGTGGTATCTCCAGGGGGCACTGCCAAAGCCTCCGGCACTCCCAAAGTTCTTTCTGGGTCCAAACCCCAATGTCTCAGCTTGATGCACAAAGCCAAGCAAGGCCTCACAGCTCAGCTGAGTATTAGTGTCTCACTCTGCACTTTCCCTGGGGCATCTCCTTTCCCGTGATGTTGGATGTCATCTGCACATCAGTAGTCCCTGACTTCTTCTAGATTGCTCTCTGGATGTTCAAGAGTCCACTGATCTCCTCACCCAAGGAGCCACAAATCTCTCCCACTGAATGTTATCCATACTGGGACTCTTATTCTTCCACTCAACTTCTGCCTTCTATCAATTCCCACACTTCCCAGTGTGTCACTCTCTTCATACTTCTAACAGCAATGGGAAGCTCTTGTTACAGCACCATTGTTGAGATGAGAAAACTGTGGAAAGGGGTGGGGGTTACATCACATAGCTTGCTCTATACCATTTCATTGAGTCAGCAAGCTTGAATCTACCTGGAGGGCACCACATCCATCCTCCTTCCCTGCCACAATCCATCGAGGCTGCTATTGCTGCTCCTCTAAATGACTTCAGCAGTTTCTAGCATGTCTCTACTAACATTTTCTCTAGCCTTTTTCCCCCAGGACAGCTGAGTGATCTTTAAGAAAATAACTACAAGGGCTGGGGAGATGGCTCAGTAGAATAAGTG
>NW_004524683.1:6427732-6432310 GCF_000260255.1 Octodon degus | reverse complement strand
AAAAGGAAAAAGAAAGAAAAAGAAAAAAGACAGAAAATAACTACAGAGCTGGTTCCATCCCTTCTCATGATTTTTGATGTAAAGGCCAAACTCCCCCACATGCCCTACTAGGTCCCATGCAGCCCCATGCAGTGTGGACCCTGGGTTTCTTCCTGACTTGTCTTCTATAGCCCTGGGTTTGTATCACGCAGCACATATCAATGACACTGGGATTTTTTCAGTGCCTTAAATGTGACAAGTTCCTCCTTACCTCAAGGCCATGCCATGCGCTATGACTTTGGCTTGAATGCTCCTCTGTGGCCTGATTTATTGTCATTCCTCAGGTTTCCTTGGTGAAGAACAATTCTTCTGCTTCAGAATTGTTTTTAATTACCTCTGATGCGCTTGTGGTCCTCGGGACTTTATGGAAAAAGCAGAGCTAAACTGAAAGTAACTAACTAATGCTCTGAGCTGTACACCTGGCTCTTTACTTTGCATGATGGGTGTCAGCAATCGCTGAGGGGTTCCCGATGGTGTCTCAGCCCCTCTTCCACTTGGTTTTCTCTGCTTTCTTTCACACAGTGCATTGCTGAAGGTGCCTTCCTTCTTTCCTCTCACATAACTCTGCCTCTGCACATGCTGCTCTCACTTCCCAGATTTCTTTCAGTGCTCACCATGGCCCATGACTCCAGTCCTTTAACCTACTGGCCTCACTCTGCGCTGACAGGAAGGAGGCCTTCTTCCTTCTGCACACTGACAGGTTGGGCCCTCATTCTTCCTGCCACCCTGAGCTAGCTGTCCTCCAGTGCCACCTGTGCAAGGACCCTGGAGCAAGCCCTCACCAGAAGCAGTGAGCTTTGGGCTGGGCCTCAGGGGAAACCAGTAAAGGTGGATGAGTCAGACTGAAGCCCCAGTCTGTGGGCTCCGTTCCTCCTGGTCTTCCAGATCCTTCTGGAGAGAGAGCCCCTCCCAGCCTCAGCTGTTCAACTTCTATCCACTGCTCACAGCTTCTCACCCACTAGATCCTATGAACAAGACTGACTGTGAGAAACGGTTTGTGGCAATAGCAGGAATTTGGGAGTCAGACAAATCTGGGCTGACTCCTATTTTGAACTCCCAGGTTGCTGGTCTGATCTTTTTGGTTATTCTGTGAAATGGGAAGAGTGGCTTCACTTATAGAGTTGAGGACAGGAGAGAATGAGGTGCTGTGTCACGGTAGGTAGACTTCCGGAGCTATGCCGCTAGGTTTGAATCCTAGACTCGCCATCTCATCATGTTTCCTAGTTGGAAATAGTAGAGTGCACTATGGATAGATTAAGAAAACAGGAACTTATTACAAGGGTGCAGCTTGCAGAACCTGTGGGGGGGGTCCCAGGAACAAGGCCTGACCAAAGTGGGGCATTGTGGTGACAACATTACTGCCTTGACACTCATCCCTGCAGCATTTGGGGGACAGAGAGCACCACAGTCACACCCCAAGAACCGGGTGCCTGTGCCATTGCTCTGTCCACGACATCCATCTCCCCACCTGGCTGCTCCTCCTTCTGCATGTGGGCTTCACACAGGGGTGCTGGTTGATAGCTCCCGGTTATGTATCTGAACCTGAGCCACCAAGGGTTCTTGGGATGAATGAAACTTTTCTGCTTTCTATTTGTTCTATTTTTTTGCTTTTCTATTTGGATTCTTGGTGGGTTAAGGGAGAACACTCAATGAGGGCCATTATTTGCTGCTACTTTTTACTAGCTGCGTGATCATGGGCATGCAATTTATTCTAAGAAGCCTCAATTTTCTCATCTACAAAAGAGGGATAACAGTAGTATCAATTTCATAGGGTAGTGAGGATTAAATGTGCTGTGCTCTGTGTGTGTGTGTGTGCGTGCATGTGTGTGTGCAACTCTTAAACCCTTAAAGAAGAACCTAGCCTTACTGAATTACCTATAACTTTTTTCCTCTTTGTTCTTCTCCCTCTCCCTTTCCCTCTCTCTCTGTCCCTGTCCCTCTCCCTCTTTCTTCTTTTTTGGTGCTGGTGATTTGCATGTTAGGTAAGTTACAAAGGGCTTTGCATGTCAGGTAAGTATCCTATCATTACACTTCATACCCAGCTCCATAATTTTATTATAATGTTAGTGGAGCACAAGGGCCTGAGCTCAATATCTGGTTCTGAAAAAAAAATTAGTGAATTGGAGATCTATTGGCAACCTTAACATGAAGTCTTTGGGTGTTTGTTGAATTGAACCCTGGGTGGAGACATTAGTACTCAGAATTCCTCTCTGCCAGCCCAGATCACTGCATACAGCCAGGACTTGACCTGAACAGTTGATTGTTAACTTCTTTAGAAATTTCATGAACTGGTTAATATCATCTTGGTAGCTCAAAATCTGCAATTCTGGGAGAATTTACACCAGGAGAATTGGCCAGTGCAACAAATAAGGGATCCTCTCTCCTTAAAAATGGTGACTTTAAAAACAGAAACAAAACAAAACAAAAAAATGGTGCCTTTATATTGGTAGGCTTTTCTCAGCACATCATAGGCTGATGTGGAATGTGAAGTATTTCAAGTGCCTAGCATTTTGCCATCTCTCTTGATATTTTTACATCTTTCTTGGTCCTTTTACATGTAGTTCTCCCTCATTAATAAACTCCTAGGATCAACATTTTTTTTTTTTTTTTTGGATATCAGGATGGACAGATGAGTCCCTGGATTCATGGGCTTTCATGGTTACCTTGGTGGATACCTTTTTGGTACTGATGAATCCCTACAAGAAAGAGTCCTTTGAGGACAGGCCCCAGCCTCCTGCACAAGTTGGTTACACAGTACTGTAGGAAGCGTGTGTGGGATGGCTATGTGGACCAGCGCTCAGGAGATGGAAACCTTTGCTTTCTCCACTCTGACAGGCAACATATATCCTTGTTTTCTAGCGCCTGTTAAAAGAGCATCCCCACTCCTCTCTTCCTGCTTCATGCCACTCTGCCATGTGGATCATATAAGTTGGCAGTGCAGTGGAGGCTGGGGAGTAGGAGGGGCCACTTGCATGTTGACGAACCTCATCAGGGGGTTGGGGAAGGCTGCCTCCTGCTTTGGAAACATTCCTGTGATTGCTCTGCACAGCTCAGCAGGCTACCCTGGCTTAGGAGAGAAAGGAGGGAGAGGCAAACACCCTTCATTTTAATTAAAGCCAACTTTACATTGTTGTTCCATTTGCCTGTGTTATTGCATGAGCTTACAATAAAGTTATATGGCGCCCCTAGGGCGGCTTCAGCTGCGTGATAGAATGTGTCCAAGTTCAGCACTGCACGACTGTGCTCAGCTTCTCTGCAGGGTGAGCCAGAGCAGCCCTGGGTCCTCTCTGGGACTCCAAGCCATGGCTTAGGCTCAGACCTGTTAGCAGCTCCTTTATTTGTATTTCATTTATTTAGAAAACATTTATCCAGTCTTTTTTTAATGTGCCCAGTAGTGGTTAGGTGCCAAGTCTGACCCTGGCACAATGATACATGCCCCCAGGGGTACACATACCTGAATCCCTAGGACTAAGCTCACAGCAGTCTCCCTCCAACTTGGAACCTCATGCAATCACACCCGCCACCCTGCCCAAATGCTTGTTCTGGCCTTTTTTCCCCATAGTTTTCAGGTGGTCTGAGCGATTCAGCTGCACAATCCCTTATACTTAGCAATTCTCCATGTTCCTTCAGATCTGCTATCTCTGACTCTCACGGTGCTGGTGACAGATCCTGTCCTGCCTGAAGGCTCAGTGCACACACTGCCTCCTCATGGCAGCCTTTTCTGACCATGTTAGAAATGATTTTTTGGGTTAAGACTGCATGTTTTACATGTAGTGAAAAGTATAGCTCTTAAATGTGGTTTAATGAGGTGAAGTTTGAGAAATGTGTGCATTGGTGGAACTACAACCCTAAGCAAGCCAGAGCATTTCTGTCATCTCAGAAAGCCCCCTCAGGACTCTTCTCAGTCAATTCTACCCTTCATGGCCATTGTCACGACTTCTAACACCAGGCAGTAGTATCTGCCTGTTCTTGAACTTTACATATATAGAGTCAACCTGTTTTGTTTCTGATTTTCTTTGCTCAGAAGGTTTTGAGCTTCATGTAAGTTGTTGGTGGACTAATCTGTTGTCTATAAGGATTGGCCTCCATTCCATGTAAGTGTGCGCCACATTTTGCATATTCACTTATTTGAGTTGTTTATAGTTTTGGTTATTATAATGAAGCTGTTATAAACACCTCTCATATAAGAGAAATGGATTTATGTTTTTGTTTCTTTTGGATAAATGGCTACAAAGGGAATTGCTAGTTCATAGAGGAGATGCATTTTAAACTTAAAATAAAACTGCCAAAGAGCCTCTTAACAGTGGTTGTACCATTTTACCCTCCAACCATCTTACGCATTTTGGTTGCCCCACATCCTTGCCCATGTTTGCTGTTTTGTAGTCTTTTTGGTTTTAGTTATTTTAGTAGATGTGTAGTTATATAATCTTGTAATTTTAACTTGCATTTATAAATTCAGTGCTTTTTATGCACTTACTATTAGTATAACTTTTGTGTAGTGACTGTTCAAGAGTCTGCCAATTTTTATTGATACATATA
>NW_004524683.1:6409232-6427632 GCF_000260255.1 Octodon degus | reverse complement strand
ATATATAGTTTCTGGGGTGCATGCTAGGTCAGGGCTTTACCACCAGGCTATCCCCAGCCCTCCTATTTCAAATATGAGTAACAAGAAAAGCATGTTGATTTCTTAAATGTCCATTGATGAATAGCAGTTTTAAAATTTCATCAAATCCAGTCAATTTTTTACTTTATGATTTGAGCTTTTTGTATTTTAAGAATTCTTTTTTGCCCAAAGTTATAAATGTATTCTTTCATACTTTCTTCTAGAACTTTTATGGTTTTGCTTTTAAGTTTAGGTCTACAACCAAGATTGAACTATTATCATTGTCGTTGTTTTATTTGTATGGGGAGAGACAGTGGTTGAAGTTCAGTTCTCCCTATATGCTCATCCTGTGGTTCTAGTGCTATGTGCTGACGATGCTTCCCTTTCCCTATTGAATTAAATTGACTTGGTAAAGCACACTGATGATATCTATGTAAGCTATATTCCAGATTCTTATTTGTTTCAGTGATCTATTCCTCTACCATTATGCTAAATCCAATTTTTCTTGATTACTACAGTATCCCAGGGAAGCTTGAGCTGTGTCGTAGAGTATGTAAACCTTTAGCAGGCCACATCTGTGCTTGGCATTTAGTGACCTGAAATGAAGCAACTGTCAGTCCTCTAACTCATCTCTTTTACAATATTGTATGGGTAGTCTGGGTCATACGTATTTCCATATAACATTTTCAGAAAGGCTGCTGTGACTTTGATTGGTATTGTATTGAACATAATCCATCTAGGGAGAAATGACATCTTACCAGGCAGGCTCTTAAGCCACTGAGCTATCTCTCCAACCCTAAATGACATCTTACCAATGCTAGACCTAACAACCATAAAAGTGGTGTATTGTTCCATTCTTTAGAATTTTTTATTTTCATAATTTGTCAAATTTACTCTCTAATTGTTTTTGGATACCATTTAAAATTATGTTTAGGGCCAGAGAAATGGCTCAGTGGAGTAAGTGCTTCCCTGGCAAGTGCAAGGGCCTAAATTCAATCCCTGGTTCCACAATTAAAAAAAAAAAAAGTTTAAAACTTCATTTTCTAAAAAAGATGTCACAGGACTGTCCTGCTACAATGCTGTATATGGTTAGATTTTTGAATTTCTGTGTAAAAATACATAATTATTTATTCATATTCTTAAATATTTTTCATTTAAAAATTTTTTATCTCCATATTCTGTAGGGACTTAATGTTTAACATATCAATACTTGATGGAAAATACCTGTTTCATGTTATGCCTAAGATGTTTGATATTCAGATAGATTGTGAAGTTAAACTCAACTGCACAAGATGTAGGGTAATAATAAGTTTCTTTTCTGGAGGATTAACAACCTAAGTTTGCAGACCAAAAATTAGAGAAAAAGAAGGACTGCAAGGATAGCCAACGTTTTGATCATAGTCTTTCAAGTTCAGTGAAGACTCAGGACAGGAGAACCTATACTGTAACATCATGTAACTCAGTTGTGTCCCAAATTTTCTGATCAAGGAGATTATGGGACCACAGAGCAACATGATCGATGATGTAGCGTGTGCCTAAGGAGAGCCACATGGAGAGAAAAACATTCTCTTAGGCTTTCACAGAGAGCAAATTGGTCAAGCAATGGCTGTGACTCATCCACATGGCTAACACTGACAAAGGTTCTGCAAACTGCGGTACAGGGTTACAGGATAAATCCTGAGAGGACTTGACTGACCTTATCAGATACAAAAGACACATTTCTTTTTTTTTTTAATTTTTATTTGTTTATGTGTGTGTGTGTGTGTGTGTGTGTGTGTGTGGCCAGCTCAGCCCACCAGGGGGCGGGCTGGCTGGCATGTGGTGCTGGGGGATTGAACCGCGGTCCCTGTGCTTTGCTAAGCTTGTTCTAAGTAGGCGCTTTAGATCACTGGGCCATCTCACCAGCCCCAATACATTTCTTTTTATACAGGTCTTGTTTTATCTTCGTCTTAACCATCCAGCAGAAAAGCATAAAAACGAGGTATATAAAGTAAAGCCATATTAATATGCTGAGCTGTGAAATGCTCAAGTCAACAACTTCTGCGGATAACCCACTACTATTGTTGACTGATGGACTGCGTTGGATTGTTTTGCTGAATTCACACACTTATAATATTTAGATGCTAATGGAATACCCATTTCTGACAGGACTAAACAAAAAAATGGGATACAAAGGAAGGACCTTTTTGTATCTGTATATGCAGAATAGTTAGGATAGATATACAGCTACTTTCGCTTAATTCAACGAGAAGAAAGATTTGTATTAATAATGTCTGGACAAGATATTCTGTCTGCATCTTGTACTATGAATAACCACTAAGAAGATAATCATGTACAATGTATTAATTGTTGAAACTATCCCATTAATCAGTTTTGAAACTCTCTATTGATATTTGTTTCTCAATAAAATAAAAAATAAAACTTCTTTTCCTAATTGTTCAGTGTATGTATACATATATAAGTTATATATACTTTGTCATCTTGATAAATTCATTCTTTCTAATGAATTTTTCCTTGATTCTCTATATTCAAATACAAAAATATAATAAAAAGACTACTGTACTTCTGTCTTTACAATTTTTATGTATTTTATTTTTCTTGTCTTATTACACTGGCTAGGATCACTAATAGGACATGAATAGAAATAGTGAGAATGGTATCCTTTCCCTGTTCCTGATCTTATGTGAAAAAGGATTTATTTCATTATTTAGTTTGATGGTTGTTGCATGTATTCCACAGATGCATTTACTGCAGATTGCAAAGGTTCTACTTCTAGATTGCTGACAATTTTTATTGTGAATGAGTGCTTAATTTTATCAAATGAACTTTTCAACAGTTCAATTTTTATTAAACATGTTACCAAAAAGTTCAATTACAAAGACCACAGACCATGTCATCTTTGGCAGATTCTTCTGTGTTTCACTCTCTTCTCTTAAGCTTGGACAGCAGCAGCAGCAGCAGAGGGAGGACCTCCAGCTGTGAGAGCAGGTCGGTCAGCTGCGAGGCTGCAGATGAGGCTATCAGTGCTAACAAACTAGTCAGGCCCAAAAGGCTCAACATTTTTACCAGCTGCTTAAATGAAGGCATCGACCTGATCATCTGTGAGGGGGCCTGCCAGATGTGAAGAATAAGGTTGAAGGAGACGCTCAGGAGCTCTATTCTGAGGCCACAGCATGCCCTGCTGAGGGCCTAGGGTTAATGATGGGGTGAAGTGAGGCCTCAGCCTAACAGTCTTAGCTCCCTGGCAGCACCTTCGTGGCAGCTGAGGAATGCTCATCAAATGAATTTTAAACATCTTTTGAGATGATCAGTTTTTCTCCTTGTGTTAATTTGAGAATTAGAAAGCTAAGCTTGCATTTCTAAGATAACCCCTACTTAGTCATTATTCATTCATGTAATATATATCTCTATCTCTATCTATCTATCTATCTATCTATCTATCTATCTATCTATCTATCTATATCTGGGGATAGAACCCAGGGCCTTGGGTACAGCAGGTGAACACTCTACCACCGAGTTACATCTCTGATTCTTTTATTTTGAGACAGAATCTCAGTAAGTTGCCCCAGGGCTGACCTTGAACTTGGAATACTTTTGCCTCAGCCTCCCAGGTAGTTTGGATTACAGGTACGCACAAACATACCTGGTTTATAAAGGACATCAATATGTGTTATTTTGTTTCCTTATAATGCTCATGTCTGGTTTCAGGATTAGAATTCTACTAATGAAATTTTTTTTTTTTGTATTTTAGGGAAGGGTCTATAGGGTGTTCAGGGTCTCACTACTAGATCAGACTCATAGTGATCTGCCTGTTTACAACTTCCCAAGAGCTGGGATTACAGGCACGCACTGCCAGGCCCAGTCTGAATTGCCATCTCAGCGTGCCCCAGGGGCAAGGCCAGCATGGCAGGCCCGGGGATGGAACTACTGGCCCCTGAGACTGCTTGCAGGCTATACTAATGAATTGTGAAGTGTTCTTTCCTCCTATATTTTCTGAGGGAGTGTACGTACATTTTATATTACTTGTTTATTCAATATTTGAAAGCATAAATCACTGAAAACATCTGATTCTAAATTCTGTGAAATTCTAAAAATTTGTTAATGCAATCTCTTTAAAGATACTGGGCCATTTGGATTTTCTACAACTTTTTGTATCAATATTAATAAGAGTTTGTACCCTTCGAGTAACTTGTCTACTTTTGCCTAAGTTGTTGAATTGATCATCACACCATTGTTTGTAATATTTTCTCATATTGTTTTAGTGTCTATAGGGTCTGTTGCGATGCCTTATTTTTTATTTATGATATTGGCAGTTTGTCTTCTCTCATTTATTCCTGAGCAGTTTAGTTAGAAGCTCATCAGTTTAATTAATCTCTTTAAAGAATGAGATTTTGTTTTCATTTTTTAAAATTTAGTGTTCATTCGCAATTTCAGTTAATTCTACTCCTACCTCCATTTTCCTTCTACTTACTTTGCCTCTGTTTTTAGGTTCTTAAAATGTGAACTTAGATCACTGATTTACAATTTTATTTTTAAAATAAACACTCTGAATGAACTCTGAGTGCAGCCTGAGCAATATCCTAAACATTTTGTTGGATTTTCATTATCAATCTCATTTCATGATCATTCAGCAATCGTGCTAATGTTCTCTTCAGGTCTGCACTTACCTCATAGAGTCTGTCTTTTGTCAATCTACAGAAAACAGCCCTGTACCCTGACCAGTCTTTACCCCTTTACTCTGCCTTATTTTCCCTAACAGCTAACATTATATTATTAGACTATATTTACATATCATATCATATACTTCTAATTTGTAACTTATTTGCTTACATTTTGTATTTTGCTTTCTTCTGTAAGCTCCTTGGAGTCAGGGATTATTTATTTTATTCATTGATACAGCCCAGTATTTTAGAAAAGCCCCTAAAGTATTTATTGAATAAAGGAATAAGAAGTTATTTACAACCCTGCACAAGACAGGAAACACCTGTAATCCCAGCATGTTGGAGGCTGAGGCAGGAGGATTGCTGTGAGTTCGAGGCCAACCTGGGCTCCAAAGTGAGTTCAAGGGCAGCCGGAACTACAGAGCAAACCCCTGTATCAAAAAGATGAAAAGAAAATATGACCCTGAACAAATTCTGAGAAAAGCTATGTGGACAGCTTTCTTCAATTGTTGAGTTCACCTCACTTGTTATCTTTGTCACTTTTCTTGTTGCTGGGACAAAATCCTCAACACTGACAACTTCAAGGAGGAGAGGCTGATTTTGGCTCACAGTTTATAGAGATTTCAGTCTAAGGTGGGCTGACTCCAAGGCAGGACAGCACTACATAGGGGCATGAGAAAGGAATCCTGCTTATAGCAAGGGCAGACCCAGAGAATAAAGGACATCGCAGGGGAGGGAGACATCCTTCTAGGCCACGCCCCCAGTGGCCCACCTCCTTCCACCGGTCAGTGGATTAGTCCACTGGTGATTATCATGTTCGGTGATCCAATCACATTCCAAAACCCTCACCTATGAGTGCATGGGACTTTGCAGGGGCATCTAGATATAAACTGTAACACTTGTTTATACTGTTTTTGTACCTGCTTATACCTGATGACTGAATCGGTGTCTTTCCCACTGTCTAGACATGGGCAATGGCTATTAAGTCTTTATTCATCAGTATAGAGCCTGATATAGATGTGCATAGCAAATGTTTGATGAACAAATTAATGATCACCAATCACTCCTGCCTGGCCAATCAGCTATGAGCTAGACTTATCTATTAGACCAGAGGCCTCCCCATGACTCTGGAAAACCTGAACCACAAAAAGCTTTGAAGTTGTAGGATGATATTGTTGGTCTGTGATTTGGGCTGTTTGAAAGTCTTATCCTATCCTTCACCACATTGGGTCTGCACAACAGCACCAGCAGGACGGCGTCGCTATCCTCATTTACCAGGTCAGGAAGCACAGGTTCAGAAGTTGAAACCATGGAGCCAAGACCTGTGGAATCTGAGATTGGATCCAAGGCACCAAAACCAAAAAATAAACCTCCCTTAAAATACAATTCAACCAAAAAAAAAAACCAAAAAACAAAAAACAAAACAAAACAAAAAAAAAAACCCGGTAAAATAAAAAAAGACCAGAAACAAACAAGGCAACAAAGGTTTCTGAAATCTCCAGTTTTCCATAGCGCCAAGGGAATGAGCATGAGTGTAACTTGAGGGCAAGCTGGGTTCTGAGATGTCCTTGACCAGGTGGTGGGAAGCTTGGTATCCAGGAGGCTGGAGAGACCCAATATTGGAGGTACAAGGTTGCAGTGGGCTGAAGCAGGCACTGGGTTTGATTTGTGTTGCTCTGATTCATAGATGCTGTCTTGTGTATGCAAAGGAGCTCTTATATTTTACCTGGCTGCTTCTACTATTAGTTAAGAATGTCAGGTGAAAGACTTTTCCTCTTTTTTTTTTTTTTTTTTTTTTTTGTCTTTTTGAGTTCAGGTTGGCTGTGAACTCACTTTGTAGCCCAAGCTGGCCTCAAACTCAGTGATCCTGCTGCTGCCTCAGCCTCCCAAGTGCTGGGATTACAGGCATGAGCCACTATGCCCAGCCTGGCTTTTCCTTTTTAAGCCTTAGTATTCACATCTCTAAAATGGGGTTTCAATATCTATCTTCTAAAGTTGTGAGAATGACATATTTGTTCAAGTGCATCTTGCTGGATCTCTTAGAAAGTGGCCCTTCTGTCTTAGATGGTTTTCACTGACTCCCTGAAATGCTCTACATCCATAACAATCTTCCTGGTAGTTCACCTTTCATTGATACTGCAAAGAGGAGGAGGGGTAAGTGGTGGTGCTGAGCAGAGTGTGGGAATCTGCCAGCTGTCATTGTCCCATATCTGGGCTCCCAGCTGCTAAGATGTGGCCCTGACTCCATGCAGGGTCCAAGTCGTGTGCTCAGCTGGTACAAAGTCACAGCATTTACTGAGCACCTGATAATGACAACCCAACACCTACCATTTAAGTAGCAGCCCTCACTGCTACTTATTGTTTGTTCCATGCAAAGAATAGATCTGAGACCAAATTTGTTGAATTGGGCCAAGCATCTAGCTCAGTGGCACAGCACCTGCCTGGCAAGCTCGAGGTCCTGAGTTCGATTACTGGTCCCTTCCCTCCCCAAATTCCTGAATGGACCTTGCTCCCCCAGTCTTCCTTCTCCTAATCTTTGAGTATCTGGATTCTGCTTTCTATACCGCTTAGTCTCTGTGACTCTACAACTCAGACCTCCTCTGGGCCTCTTGCCTAATAGCAGCAGCAACACAGATTGGATACAGCTCAGTCTGACTCCAGCTAATCTTTCCATCTGCATTTCCTGCCACTTACAGACTACATCCCACACATTGGTCCCCCATAGCCTTTCTTGGACCATGCCCAACACCAGCCTGCCTCTAGGCCTCTGATGACACTGTGTCTTTGCCTGGATCACTCTTCCACAAAGTCTCTACTGGTGTTTGATCACAGATCTCTGCCCAGGGACACTCACGCTGCCAACACCTGACCTCTTTTGCTTAGAAGGTCCAGAAGCTATAGTTCTGTAAGCACCAGTGAGGTGGTCCATGAGCTGATGCGGTCCTAAAAAGGCAGGGGTGTCAGACTTAACAAAGGAAAATATGGGACATCCAGATACATATGAATTTCTGATAAACAAAAAATGATTTTTAGTATAAATATGTATCTCTACTAGGACATATTTCTTGTGAAAATGATGAGATTCAAATTGAACTGGGCATCCTGTGTTATACAGGGCCACCCCAATCCAAGAGTCTGTAAACATGTGATAGCTCAGCAGCCCTCTGTGAAGCATGATAGCTCTGTTATGACTTGGACTGTGAGAGAGCCTGAAGGCTTGAAAGCGGATCCAGCCTAACAGTCCGTTTAGTCTACAGCCCGTTTCACAGACCAGAGAGTGGAAGGACTTGCCCCTGTTCACACAGCGGGTGGGCAGCAGAGGGGAGGCTGGAAATCAGGCCCCTGAACCCCAGCCAGGACTCCCTCCTGCGCTGGCAGCCCTGTGCTCCGGGCTGATGGAGCAGCTCAGGTTCCCAGTCCCCTGCCCCTGACCTGCCCTTGGCTGGCTTCAGAGGGGGGTCTGATGACGAAATGTGATCCTGCCATAAAGTCTACACCAAACCAACTCTTCTCATAGCCCACCCGCCCGCCTCAAAGGGGGACGTCTAATCCCCATTTATGGAATTGAGCAGCTGGGCCTGGTCTGAGTCTTTGAACGTGAGCTTGCGCTACCCTGGGTCAGAAAAGCCTATGGCCAGAGGAACCTGAGAATGAGGGCTTTTGGGGAGGCACAGCAAGTTGAGGGGCTAACTGATGACAGGCTACCTAGTCCAAAGAGTATCAGTCAGGGTGAAAACACAAAGTCAGAGGGGCTGGAGGAGGATGGTAAGCATGGGCCTCTTTCAGAGTGTGTGTGGAGCCCAGACTGCTTTCTAGTAGCCAAGGAGAGATGCAAGGAGACCTGAAACAAAGAGACTCTGGAAGTGATTCAGGCAGAATGGTCCAGCTCTGCCCCAGAGTGACAGCAGGTGGGGAGAAATGGGTCGGGAATGGCGCCAGTGCTTTGCTTTGGGTGATGTGCTGCGTGAAGCTGCTGTTCTGGGCTCAGGATGGGCTAGGGTCCCTTCAAGCATGCTGAGCAGGAGAAGCCTATGGAGAAGGTAGCAGAGATGCTGGCAGGCAGATGTCAGGCTGGGATGGGAAGAGCCAGGTTGGAGGCCCGGAGGTAGAAGCAGTTCATGGAGTTTGAGCCAGTGTTACTGAAGGAAGAGGAAGAATATCTAGGAGTGAGCCCCAAAGAGGACCTGTACTCAGGGCTGGGCAGCAGAAGAGCCCTTGAGGAGATAGAGGAGGCCAGCCACAGAGGTAGGAGGAAGCCAGGAGAAGGTGTGCTAGAAGGAGGGAATGCTTGAAGCCCTGAGGGGACAGGGGAAGGCTGTGCCTAGGGTCAGCAGTGGGCCACTGGTCTGTGCACAGCAGTCAGGGTGTGCAGTGGTGCCTAGGAGGATGTGCAGGCACTGAGTGTGGACACCCAAAAGGAGACTGGTTGTGAAGAGGTCTGGGGAGGGCAGTAGCTCACAGGGAGGACTCTGGGCTTGTGAGAGTCATTGCTCCTGAGTCTTGCCAGCTGGGCTGGGATACAGAGAAGGCGGGACAACCATCTTCTACTCTCTGGACCCCAGCCCAGAGTTAGACCTACATTTTCTCCCAGCCCGGGGACACCCACGCTCACAGCCACAAACCTGAAACAAACACATCAGGACACACACTCATCTTAACAGTATGTGAAACCAAGGTGTGCCATAGTGCACTCTCCCAGTGATCCAGAGAGGAGGGCTGGCTTCTCACGCAGGCAGGATGGGTCCCTCTGGTCAGTAGAATAAGAGGGAAAGAGTAGAATCCCTCCCTCCCCCCCCCATATTGGCTGCTCAAGAACGTCTGCCTCAGTGAAAGGTAAGGATGTATTCCAGACCCAGCCAGCAGGCTAGATGCCTTACCACAGACACCACGTGTGGGGAGCAGGACTCAGGATTTGCTACTGCTTGGGCACACACGTGCATACACAGACACACAACAGTACAGATACTTGTGCAAACACAAATGCACAGGTCTTCATTCAGATCCATGGTGCAGAGTTACACACACAGGCATTCTCCCCCCAACACTCATACTCCTGAGTAAATACTCACCCGGCCATCTGTACACACATCCCCAAAAGACGTACACATCTTAAACGTGCATATGTGCAGGTACACGTCTTCGGGCTCAAGCAGATGCAAATACATTAGGTGTTTATTCAGAAGGAAGACATAAAGAAGCATGCCCCACCACCAAATCTAAAATCACCTGCTGCGAGTCGCATCCCTCTTCAACAGCCTCTTTGCCTTCTCTGTGCCTTTGCTGTGATCCCTGCTCTCCAGGGCCTCCTGGAATGCGTTTCCCCACCGCCTTTGCCCCTCACCTTTCAGTCCCAGTACGTCTCTCTCTTTCTTTGGCACCCTGCCTCACTTTTCCTCTCAGGACATTCATCCCGCCCCCACCCCCATCTCATCCACGGCTCTACATAGAAGGGCCTAAATAAATAAATACCATTTAAGAAGAATAACTACTGTGACATGGAGTACTTACCACATGCCAGGAGCTGGAGGAGATGGGCAAGCGATTATATTTCTGTACTGTCCCTGTTTTATACAGGCAGAACTGGAAATGTCCTAAGTGTCAGAGCTGGGACCTGAACTCCCGGCGAACTGTTTGTACTGCACAGTGGATTTCACTCTGGTTTCTCTCTTGTCCCGGAATCTGCCTGTCTAGATTTACTGCAATCCGGTGGACTCCTCTTTCCCCAAAAGCTGGTAGCCTGGGCATGGGCGCGGGGGGCTGAGAGCCCTGAAAGATGCCAACTGGGCCAGAGGACTCTGCCTCGGAATCCGCCCGCAGCTGACCTCAACGCTTCCTGGGGCTGAGTTTGCAGGGAGCTCAGTGCCCCACCCCCACCCGCCACGCGTCCGCGTGTGCTCTCCTGGTCCCGGCCCTGCGCTGCGCTGCCTATACCCCGCCCCGAGACCTGGTCCCTGCGCTGCGCGAGGTAGGCGCAGCTCCTCTGAGGCGGCGCCCGGAGGCGCGCAGGGCGCGGGTGGTGCAGGGACTGCGACCACCGGCAACGGAGGCCCCGGGGGCGGGGCGGGGCGGAGAAATGGCTTTTCCAGATTAGGGCCAGGCAGCGCTGTTGACATAGTCATAAGTTTTAATGAGAAAATTTGAGTATTTGCGTGGGAGACGCAGCCCCCGTGCACGCAGATGCGGCGGGCTGCGCGGGAGGCCGGCCCTCCCCGGGGCGCCGCCGCAGGCCCGGCAAAGATTCCTTTCAGGCGGAGGGGAAACGTTTAAACCCGCTCACCTTTGAACTTCTGGGACGCTGTTTGCCTTGGCTGCCCGCGTGGCAGTTTTACAGATATTAAATACTGACCTGGGGGCGAACGGGGCTCCTAGCTGCGCGCGCTCACGGGGGCCGGCCGGGCACCCCGACGCCCACGCCTGGAGGTCAGCGGTGCCCAGGCCGCGCCCCCTCTGCAGGGTTTTCTGCGTTGGGTGCTGGGGAGACACCCAGGGCGATCTGTTCCCTTTAGCCCCAGCCTGTTCATCTCCTAATTGGATTTTCTGCGTAGGGCGGAGTGGTGAGGGGGAGGCCAGCTGTCTGGGAACCTGTGCGCGCCTTTGTCGGCCTCTGCATCCGGAAAGCTGGAGTTTCCAGCACAGGCACCTCCTCGGCAGGACTCCGGTGGCCACTTCTCGAGGAGTAAGGCGACCTGTCTCCCCAGAGACCCCTGTGGAAAGGAGCCTTCTGACCGAACTCCAGGCTCCAGCCAGCAGTCAGAAGGCTCCCTGCAGAGGCACAAGCCATGTTGATTTTACGGAGAAGGCTGCTATGCACATTTCACTGCTGATTTATTGGTTTTTAACTAGATCCTTATGCTGGGCTAAAAAAGCCATCTTGCACTTTGTAAGGCTCTGCTGACTGCTGCCGAAAATGACACGCGGGACTCCTCCCGGCCTTTCCCCGCCTCAGGCCCCCAAAAGGGCTGGAGTGGAGGCTGAGCAGGGAGCCCTCTTCTGAGGAAGGAGTCCCAGCCTGCAGCATCCCAGCCACCGACCACCTGCGGTGTGCACCGGGTGAGTGTGTTTGTGACTGAGAAGAATTTATGGGCCTGCAGGGAGGGGCGGGGGGGGGGCAGGGCCCACACTGAGACTACACTACCCACCTTTTCTCCCTCTGCCCCCTAGACTCTTGTCAAATGTTGTAATGAACTCTGGGGTCACACAAATGTAGATTGACATGCTGGTTACTATCTTAAGAGGCTCTGTGATTTGGGAAAGCTACATAAACTCTCTGATCCCTCTCTGGAATGAGTGTAAGTCTGGTCTAGGAAGTAAGAATGACATGAATTATCGGTTGAGCCCTATTAACATAGGGCACATCATGCAGCGGGGGCTGATTAGAGTCCCTCCAGAGCCTTCCTCCCAACTCTGGCTGTTCACTCCTGATAAAGAGAGCTCTTTCACACGAGGTGTGGGAGATCATACTGACTTAGTGTTTCGTAACACAAGTAAAAGTCTCATCCTAATGTATACCACAGATTTATAAATTTTAAAGCACTCGAACCATCAGTTTATTAGATCCTCATACAAGTTCTGAGACAAGATAAAAAGTAGTCAAATAATTTTTCCCCTGAGGGGTTTTATCACAGAACTGTGATTCAAAGCCCACGCAGGCTCCAGTCTAGAGCTTATTTCGTGCTGTCATATATTGAGACACCTCTCCTATATTGAGCATTGCTGTCCTTCATACAGAGAATGGTTTCATGGAAAAGGAAGATCTGAGGTCCACACAAGTGTACCTTCAGGCATGGGGGGCTGAGGGGACAGGGGCCTGCATGGATGTCCACCTATAGGGGAGGTCTCTTTGGCCAGTCCTGGAGGAGCAAAGGAGGAGCAGGGTGGGCACAGTGAAGACAGGTCTGACTGAAACTCCCAGGACTCAAGGAGCCATAGGAGAACGCAGGCTGCATCTGCAGAATCCATCAGCAGCTTGATGGGTCGCCATTAAACAAAGATGGGATAAGGTTACACGTGTTTTCCGTGGGAGTCGGCTCCGATTTCAGCCTGATGATTTAGTCAGGTGTAAGCATGAAGTTTCCAATTTAGAGAAATAAATCTCCAGTGATTTTATTATCCCCTGTTTTACCCTGACACCCAACTTCACCCCGGCCCCCTGTCAAAGCCCTCATGATGTGTTTATATAGGGCACACTGTAATTGATTGGCGTGCAATAGAACATGACACAGAAAATGTGGTCTTCCCCCCCCAAGACCCAACTCTGGGAACTTCCATATTTCATCATCCCCCAGGCCCAATCAGAGGGCCTTACTGGCTGTGGCCACAAATTCCTGGGATTCTGGGTTGTCTGAGAATAGGATGTTGGGGCCCAGCAGGCCAGCTGGGTCCACCAAGGTGGCCTCAGAAGGCATCCTCGCCAGGAGATGTGGGGTGAAGGACACTGCAGAGAGGCCTCTGCCCTAGTTGGGCTGGTTGGACTCAGCCTCAGAGTTCCTGCCTAGGTGAAGGCAGCCTGCCTGACCCACCTGTGGCTCTGAGGCTTGGTAATTGTAAAGTTTCCAACTTCTGAGATGGTCAGTTTGAAAACTAATTGGTTATTTCAAGTACTTATGAATCTACAGTCCTACGTTTATGAACTTACAATAATATTATGTTATATACATAATACTCTCTAATATTGTGGTAATACTCATAGGTATGAATGCGTGTATAAATGTGTTTCTGCATATGGACAGCACCACTAAAAGCAATATACCTTTCCATTATTATCATTTTTTGAGAGCTTTCAATATACTCAGGACTGCCTGAGGCATGTTATGAAATACTTTAAATTCTCCCAACAACTTTATGAAGACAGCTTTGTTATCTACTTTTACATATGATGTCATTGAAGATCAGAGAAGGTTATAATTTGTTCAAGTTTACATAGTTGAACACTGCCTAAGATTCTGGAGTTTGGCATTCTTGCTTATAAGGCAGTAAGACAAAGTAGGAAAAGCAGTCAGATGCAGAGTAAGAAGCAATTCCAGCTCATGGTTGTTGTCAGGAGTGCATCTAATGTGAGTTGTCACAGTGTTAGCTGAATTGTAGTTGATTTTGTCCTCAGTCCCAGGAGACCTAGCAGGGTAAAGAATCTCCAAACCCTGGATGATGCGTGAGTTCATACTTGACACCTCTAGAACCCTCTAGCTTCTGAGACTGAAGGAAAAAAATCACTGTGGCTCAGCTTTTCAATTAGGATCTGGATTCCCCTTTGCCTCAGTCCCCAATGGGTAGAACTTTTGCTCTTTGTAAATCTCCAGTGACATAAGCTTCTCCCTTACGGTTTGATGAAATTTGCTTTCCTGTCTTTTGTTAAGTGATGCCAACTCTATTTTTTTTCCATTTTATGTATTTGGTAGAAAGTCTCACTATGCAACTCTGACTTGTGATCCTCCTGTTTTCAGCTTCCCCAGCACTGGGATTGCAGGCATGCACCACTATACCAGGACTCTTTCCCAGGCTCAGCGCTCCCCAGGGGCAGGGCTGGCATGGCATGCAGGACCAGGAATCAAACCAAGATCCCTGGGTTTGCCAAAGCAGGCACTTAGTCTGCTGAGATATCTTGCTGGCCCTGCCAACTCGTATCTTGTATGGTTACAGAGAAAATCTGTTTTCTACGTTCCGTGACTGGATATTTCAAGACAGTAAATCAAATCTGTGTGCTAATTCACTACCCATCCACCCAACACTTTTCCACCCTCCTTTTATTCACCCAACCATCCATCCCTTTATTCATCTATTCTTCTGTCATTCATTAATCGTATGCCTATCCATCATTTCCTATTCTCTTGCCAGCTTATCATCCATCTGTCCATCCATCCATTCATTCATCCATCATCAATATGTCCACACTTTCTTTGTTTTTTGTATCTTTCCATCTCTCCATCTCTCCATCCATCTTTCTTCATCCAGTAGTTCAACCATTCATCATGCACACATATGTTCTGTCATTCATGCATCCATTTATAGACCCGTTCACACACTTATAATTCATTGACGGACTGCCACTCACTCTGGGGAGCAACACCAAAATAAATGTCTTCAACAAACTTTGAAGAGAGAAATGAACCAGATGCATATCTAAAGAGAGTACTCACTCCAAAATGTTAACCATCTGAGGATTTTCTCCGCAATTTGTAAGTCAATATCCAGCGAAGAGTCAAGGCTATCCACGTAATCAGGATCCAGAGGAGAGAGGGGTTGGTAGCAGTGGGATGCTTAAGGCAAAAATGAACATTTGTCTTTGGGGACAGAGCAGAAAGCTTTGCTATATATGAGGTGGTGCTAGTCTAGGAGTCCAGATACTGTCCTCGAGCCATAGCATCTGGCTTGCTGTTGCTAGCTCTAGCTAGGAGCTACACCTAGGAAATTCTCTTTCCTCTTAAAAGTTGCTTCCCTCACTGTAAATTAGGGAGACATTGTTTAGTTAGAATTGATATAAAAAGATGAAAATTTTAGTAAGAAGGGATCAGGTTAGCTATCAGATACAATGTCCAGCACAAGAATTTTCCTACTGTGGTAGTAGATTTTGCCATCTAGAAACCTGATGGCCAGGCCCAAAGGTCCATGCTGGGTCAGGAAACTGATTGTTCTTGTGATTATTTGTATCCAGAGGTGGTCCTTGGAGAGGCAGGCCTTCACAAACTTGGGAAGTCCCTGCTCAAAGCTGAATCTGGGCTGGCCCTGTGACTTCTGTAGCCAGTAGACAATTGTAGAAGTGAGGCTCTGCACTATCACCTGGGAGGTGTTTTATTGCTGTGTAAACAAATTTAGAGGTTATGCATAACGACCATTTATTAGCTCATGAACTGTCCACTAAGTCCAGATGTAATAGGACTGGGTTTTCTACTTGGGTTACCAACCTGAACTCTATGTGTTGGCTAGGGCTGCCATCTCACCTGAAGCTCCTACTCCTTGTCCAGGCTCACTCAAGTTGGTGGTCGAATTCAATCCTTTGTGGCTATAGAACAGAAGTCCCTGTGTTAGGCACTACTGAAAATGCTTTCTGCACAGTAACTCATGTAATGTGCACAGCAGCACTACAAGGTACATACTCTTAATGCTCCATTTTACAGATGAGAAAATAGAGGCATAGAGAAGTTAAATGACTTGCCTGAAGGCATACAGTGAGGAGACAGAACCAGTCTTTGCCTTGGACACCTGGTTTTGAGATTCTAGAATTCCGTGCTTCTAGAAGTGTAAGATTCCATAGCTTTTAAGGTTCTGCTAGTCTAAGAATTTGTCAGTTTAAAGATTCTTGAATTTTCAGATCCTAAGTGTAGAATTCTCAGATTCCAGTTTGAAAATGCAAATGCCTGCCATGTGTGGGGGTGGAGGCTCAGGACACCATGGGGAGTGACACAGCCTGAACCCTCCGCCCTGCTGCCCTGCTTGGTCCTCCTCTCCAGAGTTGAAGGGACTGCTGTTGCCCCTTTAGGCATTTAGTTCATTTCTCTGAAACCTGAAACCTCCTTGGAGCTAGGAGCCCTGGGTAGCAGGGAGCGACAGGCAGACTTCCTTGCCTGATAAGGCCTGCAGCATCTGCGGAAAGGGGCCAGAATAAGCAGGGAGACCAGGATGCAGAGCTCCCTGAGAATGGTAACATTCCCTGCATCCCACAGACCCCACATGAACCCACGCTGTCCTCTGGTGCTGCTGAGGCCTGAGGAGGGAAGAGACGATGGTGGGAAGGGGTTGATGTTTCCAAGGACCCAGTACCCTGGGTGTCATTTCAGTCACGCCACATGGCTGGTGGCCTTAGGACAGCTATACACTCCAGGACCACAGGGAGGCTATTCAGGCCCGGAAGCCAAGCTGCCCAGCCACGTTGTGGACAGAGATAAGGAGAAGCCAGGTCAGGGTTGACATGTGGAAGCATTTAGGGGCCTGGGAGACTGGGTGCCACACAATGAAGTGTCCTGGAAGGCTGGGGCCCAGGGGTTACTGACACCAGCAGCCTCATTCTACAGATGGCGAAACTGAGAGAAGAGAACCACTGCTGTGGTACATTTAATGTGGAGATCGATAAAACATCAGAGGCCGGCCCAACACAGTCTGACCCCTGGGCTTCAGTTGTACTGGTAAGTGCTTTCACCGTCCTGCTGTGTGCTTCATTTGGGTGGCCTCACATGCTGAAATTAACTTCTTTCTTCAGTTCTTTCCTTTTACGTTTTCATTAGTATACAGTTGTAATCCATAGTGATCACATTTACTTACTTTTTTATCTTGTAGCAGTATAGTCATTTGACTTATACATACATGTAATTAAATAATTTTTGACACTATTATTTTGGACAAATTGTTATCTGGTAGATAAACTAAGAATAGAAATTTCTTTCTTTTTTGTTTGTTTGTTTGAGACAGGTCTCCGTATATAGTACGCGCTACCGTTGAACTCTCTATGTAGCCCAGATTGGCCTTAAAGTCATGGTAACCCTCCTGTCTCAGCCTCCCAAGTGCCAGGATTATTAATGGACAGCACCATACCTAGCTAAAAATAAGAATTTTAGCTTTACTGTATTTTCTCCGATATAGTGATCACATTTATCGTGGGGGGTCAGTACCTGTACATAACACATCCGAATTCTTTTTACTTCCCCTCCCTCTTCTATCTCTAGATCCCCATTCCATTTGCAATAGATCCCTCTCTAAGTTTCCTATTACCTATCTTTCATTTTTCCTTTTAAATTATTTATAATTTGAGCTTCTCATACAAGAGATATTTATGTTCGTGTGTCTGGTTTATTTGACTCAATGTTATGGTCTCCAGGTGCATCCATTTTCCTACTAATGACTCAAATTTATCCTTCTTTATGGCTGAGTGGTGCTTTATTGTGTAATAATACCATATTTCCCTTATTCATTCATTTGTTTTTTTAAATAAAAATTGTATTCACATAGAAGCATTCAAAATCTCAACAAAAGAGTTGCAACTTTTTTTTTTTTTTGCAATTACAGAGTGGTATTCAGTTAACAGAAAAACAATGATTTAGTATAAACTGCATCAGAGACAACTGAAGATGAAAAATTACCATCCCCATATATAACTAGTTTGTGCTGTGCATCAACAAGAACCTGCCATAAATTTCTATGTCAATTTACAACCTCCAACTGTACCAGGCAAGGTTAGTGGCTATTGAAAATACCACCAGGAAAGGGCTATCTAAAGATACATTCTGTGATTTGTTAGCTATAAAAAAAAAGACACTATGGCTTGAAAACAAATCTTACACAGTCTTAGATTTCAATTTTTTTCTTCAAAAAGAGTGAGTTGTGTTAGGGGGGTTAAAATGCTTTATAGACAAGAAAAAACCCACTAGAACCAATTTATTTATCATCATCCTCTTCTTCATCCTACTCATCTTCCTCCTCTTCATCCTCATCTTCCTCATCCTCCTCCTTTTCCTTCTTTTTCTTGCTTTTTTCAACCTTGACAACTCCCTTTTTTGCTGCATCAGGTTTTCCTTTAGCCCGGTAGGCAGCGATGCCTTTTCACACTTCTTCTTCAGCTTAGCAGCCTTCTTCTCATATGGCTGCTTGTCATCTGCTGCAGTATTATTCACATTTTTCCAACTTTCTTTGTGACATCACCAATGGAAAGGCCAGGATGTTTTCTTTTGATTTTTGGGTGATACTCAGAACAGAACAAGAAGAAGGCTGAAGGAGGCCTCTTGGGCGCATTGGGA
>NW_004524683.1:6406082-6407427 GCF_000260255.1 Octodon degus | reverse complement strand
CAGATGAATGTCCATTTTGTATCTGTGTATTCAAAATGGTTAGGATAGATATATAGTTACATTCTCTTAATGAATAGAGGGATTTGTTGTAATAGTGTTTGTAAATAGGATATCATGTCTTTATCTTGTACAGCAAATAACCACTAGGAAGAGATTATGCAATGTATTAATTATTGGAACTGTCCTACCAATTTGATTTGAAACTGTCTCATTGCTATTTGTTTCTCAATAAAATTATGAGAAAAACTCCTCATTATTAATGTTATTGAAAATCAATAATAATTATATAGCAAATTAAAAATTGTACACAAATATTGAAATGTGAAAGATATAAGATGTAGACAGAGTGAGTTTTAGAAAAATATTTCTGAAATGAATACATAAAATAAGATTAATAATAGATTGAACATTGTAAAAAATTATTTACAAACTTAAATAAATAGAACAATAAAGATTGTCTAAAATAAATATGTGGAAGAAAGAATTTACAAATCAGTCATATAATAGTTCATTTTGTGCCAAAATCAAGAAACTTATATTCATATAACTAGAATTCTCAAAGTATCCTTATTTTTTTTTTTGGCTGGCTCAGGGCGAGTCTGGTAAGGCGTGTGGTGCTGGGGATTGAACCTTGGTCCCCTACGCCTGATTGTTTGCATGAGCAGGTGCTTAAACAACTGAGCTAACTGGCAGGTCCCCAAAATTCTTAAAGTAGATTGGGGTAGGCAATAAATATTTAGAGATTTAAAATTTCTGAATTTAGGTAAAATTATAGCACCACATTTCCAAGAAAAATGAAAACTTTTGCACAAGAATAACAAAATCATACCAAGATACACAAAAATGAAATTGTCCAAAACTAATTGTAAAGAAAAAAATCATTAAAGCATATACATAGAAAAAATATCAGCTATAAAAGAACAAAATTAAATAGCATCTTATTCCACATTAGAAAAAAAAAGAGCAAGTGGGTAAGAAACTCTACTTATTTATTCTAAGGACTGAAAAAAATCTGTCCTCATTGAATTTTATACTTAACAAAGATGTCTTTGAAAACTAAAAGTAAAATATTTTCCAATTATACGAACTCAAAATATTCTGATGGCTCCAGACGTAACATATAGAAAATAACAAAGACCATAATCCAGAAGGTAAGAGAAGTCGCTGTATGGTCCTGTATAAAGAATAAAGAGCTCTCAAAATGGTAGTTATGCAGGACTATGTAAAAATATAACTATATTCGGTGAACTCATTTAAAAGGTCATTGAAGATTTCCACAAAACTATCAATCTTATGTCAGATTATATACATATTTTTCATATATATATTTGTATGTGTGTGTGTG
>NW_004524683.1:6400260-6404542 GCF_000260255.1 Octodon degus | reverse complement strand
CCTGAATGTCAGATTGTTTCCCCATATTTGGGAAGTTTTCTGCTATTACTTCTACCCATATTCTTTTTATAACATTTGTATTGATTCCTGCTTTCTCATTGATGTCTATTAGTCTTACATTGTTCATCTTTGCATTATCTTGCAGATGTGGAATTACTTTTTCCTGCATCTTAGTTGTTTTTAGAAGATCTTTTCTTACCTTTTCACTAGCTACAATGGTGTCAAGGTCTGAAAGTCTATTTTCACTTTCATTCAAATGGTTTTGCCAGCTTGTGATTGAGATTTTAATTTCCTATATAGCACTTTGAATCTGCTTTATGCATTCTATTTCTTTCCTATATTGCTCATTCAAGGATTCCATCATTTTTATATTCCCCTTTATTTTTTTATCAGTGTCTTCTTTAGAACCACATAGTACTTCTTTCATTATAGTTATCATTTCTTTTTTTACTTCAGAAATTATTTCTGATCTGATTTCCTCTATACCTTTTTGCAGTTGTTTCTTTACTTCAGATGCTATTATTTGAGAGATTTTAGGTATGTGTTTTCCAATTGTTCTTTGCTAGTGTCTCCTGCATTTGTTCTAGATGAGCTCAGGGCCTGAGATTGCATGTTGCTCCTTCTCTTTGTCATTTTTGTGTTGCACCGACTTCTGACCTTAGGTATAGAGCTTTGTTGTAGTTATTACCTTAGCACCAGGTCTGGATCTACCAAATTCAAACTCGTCCAGGTGAGTGTGGCTGGGGTCTGGCTGCTGTGCTCCACTTTTTCCTGCTGCAGCCCTTGGAAGTGAATCTACTGTGCCACTCTGGCAAGGTGTTCTGCTCCTGGATCAGCTGGGTGGGTCTTGCCTCTAGCCTCTCTGCATGGAGTTCTGCTGGCAGGTTCCACACTGGGGCCTGTCTGATGGAAGAAGCTCCATTCATACACTAGGCCTGGGTGCTAACTGGAGTGAGGATCAGGAGGGCCCCAGGCAGTCCCACTCACATGCTGGGCCTGTGTGCTGGCTGGAGTGCGGGTCCAGAGGGGCCCCCCACTCATTTGTTGATAGACATGTAGATCACTTCCAAGAATGAGCTGTTATGCATTATGCTGCTAGAAACGTGAATATGCATGAATCCCTGTAATGTGTCTTTAACTCTTTTTAGAAGATACTTAGAAGGGGTGTCTTAGTCACTTTTCTTATAGCTGAAACAAAATACTCAACACCTAAAGTTAAAAGAGGAAAGGCTTATTTAGCTCCCACTTTGTAGATGCTTCAGTCCATAGTTGGTTGGCCCTAAGGCAGGCCAGCATGGCAGAGGGGCAGCACAGAGGAGAAACAGTCCCTGGCAGACAGAAGGCAGCAAAGCAATAAAGCAGCAGAGAATAGCAGTGACAAAGGTAGCTCTCTTTCTGTCTCTTGTATTGTATCCAGGTTACCCACCCTAAGGGTACCGCACTCAGGGTGAGGTGACATTAATCCTGGAGTCACAATGTGAATCAGTCCCAGCACTGCTTCCTGAGTCCCAGAATACCATGTTTTAGATCTACCCACCTTCGAAAAGCTCTGCCTATGACCACACGAGACTTTAGGGGAACATCTAGATATGAGTCACAATACAAGGAATAGGTGGGTTAAACGGAATTTCTGTGTTTGGTTTTGTTTTTGAGGAATTTCCATATGGATTTATATAGTGATTGCACTCATTTACATTCCCATGAACAATATAGAAGGGTTCCTTTTCCTCCAAAGTCTTTCCAGCTTTTGTTATTATTTTATTTCCTGACAATACCTTTTTTTCTGTAGTAAGATGGAACCTTAGTGTTATTTTACTTTGCATGTCTCTAATGACCAACCATATCAAACATTTTTAAATGTACTTATTGGCCATTTGTACTTCTTCTGAGAAATGTCTATTCATTTCAGTTGCCTGCTTTTCATCAGATTATTTGGAGGATCTAATTTTTAGAGTACTTTATATACTCCAGAAATCAGTCCTCTCTCTCAGGAGTAGCAGGCAATATTTTACATCACTCTTGCATTTTTATTAGTTGTTTCCTTTGTTGTGCAAAAGATTTTTAACTTGATATACTCTCCTCTGTTGGTCCTTGATACTGTTTCTTGTGCAATTGGGGTTCTGTTCAGAAAATCCTTGCCTGAGATTATCTCTCCAAGAGGAAATACTTGTGTTTCAAGGCAGCACACTCTAACGCTAATGCTGCCTCCTCTAGGAAGCCTTCCTTTACCCCCCATCCCACCCACTTCTCTTGAGCACTGAAAGCATTTCTTCAGTTCCCGTGCTTTGCTGTTACTTTCCCCTTCAAGGTAATGTTAGTTGCAGGTTTTGGGTTGGTGTTATGGTTTGTGTCTAGGTGTCCCCCCAAAGCCTCCTGCAGTCATCGAGTTTTTGATTGACTTATTGTCCAATGCTGGAGTGATGGGTGTGAGTGCTACACCCACCCTGGAATAATATAAAGGAGGGAAAGAAGCTTGCTCTCTAATGCTGCTCCTCCTTTTTTGCATGTGTTACCTGTGCTGTTTTCCACAGCCATGAACTGCTGCCCTCTGTCCTGTGCCACTCTGCTTTGGAGTCAGTTGAGTATGAACTGAAGCCTCCACTAATTGTGAGCTAAATAAACCTTTCCTTCTTTAATTTGGGGTGTCAGGTATTTTGTCCCAGCAACAAGAGAAGAGTAACCCAGACAGTTAGATACTACAGGCTAAGCCATTTCCATGCATTCTCTTACTTAATTCTCTCAACTTTGTGTTTGTCAGAGGAGAAATAGAAGTCCTGAGAAGCACAGTAGTGTGCCTAAGGCTACGCAGCCTGAAAGATCAAGAGAAGAGATTCACAGGAGGGTCTGACTGGCTCTCACACCTGCCTCCATGTCCCCTGGGTCCCTGTTTTCCTGGGGGTTACTTGTGTCCCCAGTCATGGCTCCTGTTCATTTCCATCTATATACATGACCCTCCACTGTCGGTTCTTTAAGGGCAAGGGAGGCTTCTGCTTTCCTCCTCATGCTGTCCCTGGCTTTGACCCAGAAGTGCCGAGTGAAGGCTGCATTGCTGATGCACTCTGAGGTGCCCCCCAGGTCACTGTGTTCTGAAGACCTCAGGGGTGCACTTGTCTCTGTTCTCCCATGGGATGGTGCTAGCTAAGCTATACCCAAAGATATGGACAAGAAGAGAAGGTAGAGGTGGCACCTGCAGGGAGCACCAAAGGCCAGCTCGAGTGGAGCCCCCTGATATTGAAAGCCGGGTGCTGCAGGCCACAGCTGGAATGGATTGGGGATTGGTGAGAGAGACTGTGGGAGACTGTGGAGGTTCTGGGGGCAGAGTGATAGACTGCAGAGTAGCTCAGGGGAGATCAGTAGAAGGTGATTTGTGGTGTTTCTGGAAGAATTCTGGGGGGAGGCATCTGGAAAAGGGAGGTGTGGCTGTGGGGGGAGATGGGGAGCCCTTCTAGGTGTGGAGGAGGGCACATAGCTCCTCAGTGCTGACTGGCTAGGCACCATGTGGGTTGGGGCGTGCCGCAGGTCACCATGTCTGCTGACCATGTCTGCTGACCAACAGTAGGTGGCCTGGGCTACAGTTCCAAGACCATTTGCATGTGCAACATGTACACCTGAGGGCCCGAGCTTTGGGGTCCAGCAGGATGCCTTCCACCCTGACTGAATCTCTTCAGACCTCTGGACTACAGATCCGCCATCTGCCTATAGGTTTTTCTGGAGCTGCACATTGGCTGTGAGGCTGCTCTGGCTTGAGGCCCTCGTGCTCCTCTCCAGCCTCTCTCCCTGCGCTCTCCCATCTCTGCTCCGCCATATTGTTCTAGCCCCCTCACTGTGGCCAGCTTACTGTCCTGCCTCCTGGCCTGGGCCCACACTCGTGCTTCTACAGGGTACACCTTCCCTCATGCTCTCCGAGCTCCCTCTCATGCCTTTGGGTTGGGCGTCTCCTCCTGAGTCCCTATTGCTGTGGTCTGATTGTGTGTGAACCCCTCCCTTCATTCTTAGTGTCTGAGGTGATGGCATTAAGAGGTGAGCTTTGGAGAGGTGATGGGGCCTTTTTTTTTTTTTTTTGTGGGACTGGGAATTGAACTCAGGCCCTTGTGCTTGCCAGGAAAGTGCTTATTCTACTGAGCCATCGCCCTGGCCCCATGATGGGGCCTTGTAACTGGGATTAGTACTCTTACAAAGGGGGCTTCAGGGGCTTTCCAAGTCTGGGCCATATGAGGACACAGCAATAAGGCACCATTTTTTTTTTTACTTTAAAAATTAATTTTATTGGTACGTACATTTT
>NW_004524683.1:6341076-6398606 GCF_000260255.1 Octodon degus | reverse complement strand
TAATTTGGTCTGCAAACTTAGGTTGTTAACCATCCAGAAATAAGGCACCATTTTTAAAATAGAGAGGGAGACACACCAGACACCAAGCCTGCTGGTGTCTTGATTTGAGAGTTCGCAGACTCCAGGACCATAGCAGTATGTTTCTGTTGTTTATAAAGTATCCAGCCTGAGGCATTTTGTTATAGCAGTTTGGACTGCATGGTCCAGGATTTGAAGCACTTGTCACTACATGACCTTGCACTTGTTTGTGTAGCAAGAAGTTCACCAGTATCTGTTTTAATTTTTCTCTTTTTGGTGCTGGGAATTGAACTCAGAACCTTGCACTTGCCCGGCAGGTGCTGCACCAGTGAGCTATATCCCTGGGAAATTTTTTTTGTTGTTGTTATTGTTGTTCATTGGTACCTGGTGAGTCAATAATGATAGCACCTTCCGCAGGTCCAGCACCTAATCATGTCCAAAGTGTTTTCCTCTTAACAAATTTCCTTCTTCAGTTTCCATGCAAGGGTTAGGAGGTAAGGTAGGATTTCCAGCTAGGGATGGTTGTGCACACTTGTAACCCAGTGCTCAGGAGGCTGAGGCAGGAGGATCACCATGAGATGGAGGCTAGCCTGGGCTACACAGTGTGTTCAAGGCCATCCTGAACTACACAGAGAAACCCTAGCTCAGAAAAAACCCTGCAAAACAAAGACAGAGAGAGAGAGAGAGAGAGAGAGAGAGAGAGAGAGAGAGAGAGGAGAAAAGAGGAGAAGAGAAGAGAAGAGAAGAGAAGAGAAGAGAAGAGAAGAGAGAAAGAGAAAATGATCTTTACATCATCTGTCAGGAGAGGAAACTGCAGCCCCAGGAGGGGAAGTAACTTGTCCAGTATCATCAACAAGCCTATGATCTTGATTTTTATTCTGCTTTGATCTTGGAGTTGTTTGTTGGAATTCCAGAGGCTATGCTTGATCTTAGCCACAAGGCTTAGGGGAGGAGAATGGGAAAACAAGAAGCAATCACATCCAGGTACAAATTCTTTATGATGAATGTGATCATTATGTATATGTAAAATGTACCAATACATTTTTTCCAATTATATAAAAAAAGGATTATAAAAAAAAATTCCAGAGGGCCAGGAGGAGGGCAGTGTTGGGAACCCTGGAGTGGCGGGAGGAGAGCCATCCTGCCCTGCCTTCCTCAGGAGGCAATGCAGGGTCACAGCCGAGGGCACTCAGGAGGCAAGCACCTGAGGCTGGCTGCTTTTCAGTGGACAGAGAGACAGAGAGGAAGGGAAGTCACTTACTTCCCTGTGTGTCCGTTTCCCCAGTCTTAAAGTGGACACAGTCGTACTAGGACTGGGCTCCTTGGGTTGTTCAGAAAATTAAGTGAGGTAATAGATGGAAAGTGCCTGCAACAGTGCCCTGAACACCTGGGAGACACGAGGCACGACTGTGGTGTGCTCTCTCCTGGCCAGGAGGGAGAGAGGCCACTCACAGTTGGATCCTTCCTCCCCTCACGACTAAGGCGTCACGTGGGAGGGGCTGGAGTGCCCACACCCAAGGAGGGAGGAGGCCAGGCTGTGAGCGCTGCGCGGTGGTGCTGAGGGACTGGCCGCCTCGCAGCTCCAAGCCTGCCTGTCCCCAGTGATAAATCACATGGGTATTTTAATGATTATTTAAAGCCCTTGGCTGCATGCCTGTCCTGGAAGGCCATCTCTGCCCTTGTCAGGCTGTGGCAGATTGAAGGGAAGCTTGCACATCACTTATCGACGTGGCTTCTTTTATTTCATTATTTTCATAATAGACTCACTGACAAAATATTGTTCTTGGCCCTAGCCGGCCCCCTCAGCTCGTGTTGAGAGGTAACAGGCTGCCCCAGCCAAGGAGCTGCCAGTAGTGGTTCCTTGTCCCAGGAGTGTTCCTTGCAGGGCTGGGAGGGAGGGAGACAGTTGCTCTGGCTTGGGCCAGGTCTGGCTACTCAGGAAAGCAGGAGGCTGTGTGTTTTTTCAGGTTCTCAGGTATTCATTTGTAAACGTTTCCACTGAGATGGTGCAACTGCCCGGCTCAGTTACCACCACACAGGCTACCAGAGCCCCGAGGGCTTTTGAGGACCACTGAGGCCAGTGATCACCAGACTGTACCTCACAGGACTGCAGGGCTGCTTGGCTGCGAAGCTACCTGGGAATCAGGGTAGGAGTGTGGAGAAGGTGCAGTGCTGTGGGCCTCACCCATCCTCAGATTTTTATTCTGCGTTAATGTTGGAATTCTTGGTAAGGCTTTATTTGGAGAAAGACTGCTGGTCAGAATGAAAGTGTAAATACCATTGCTTAACTCCTGTTATACAAAAGGGAAAACCAAGGCTCAGAGAGGGGACAGACTCGGCCCAGGTCACACAGACATTTTCACAATAAACACCTAGCTCTCGGGGCTGAGGATATAGCTCAGCAGCATAAGTGTTTGCCTGGCCAAGTGCAAGGTTCTGAGTTCAATCCCAGGTACTGAAAAAATAAAAAAGGAAAAACCTAGCTCTTGACCTCTGATTGTGGCAAGAGCTGGAACCAGTGTGTGTGACACTCAGGGTGCAGGAGGCCCTGTCTGGAGCCAGGTTTGTAGGGGTCTCCAGGTCAACAATCACCCCCAGGGTAGCCCCCATGTCTATGTGTACAGGGAGGGCTCAGAAGTACACGCTCTGCCGATAGTTGTTTTAGGCAGCTCTGGCTGCTATGATGAAGTGCTATGTTCTATATAGAAATGTGTCTTCTCAGTTATGGAGACTACAAGTCCAAGACTGGGATCTTCTGGCCTGCACGGTGGGCTTCTGCTCAGGAGTCCCTGCCTGGCCTGCAGAGGGCTGCCTTCTCGCCGTGTCCCCATCTGGAGAAGAGGGGAATGGAGGGAAAGAGGGGGAGGGAGATAGGGGAGAGAGAAGAGAGGAAGGGAGAGAGGGAGGGAGGCAGAGAGAGGAGGAGGAGAAGACTGGAGGGTGGGGAGAAGCTCTCATGTTTCCTTTTCTTTTATAAGGCCATTAATCCCACTGTGAGGACCCTACCTCATGACTGGATCCAGTCCTAATTCCATCCCAAAGGCTTGACCTCCACACGTCCTCACACTGGTGATTAGAATTTCAACATTTGATCTACAGCAAGGAAGCTTGGTTTTCTGCAGCTCAGTTAAAACAGTCTCTGTAGGCTTTCAGCAAAGGGAAACCCATGGGGGCCCAGCTGCGCTGCCTGCCCCAAGGGGCTGGTCTCCTGAAATCTCCGTGGCCCCAGGTTTAGGAACTTTGATCCTACTGGGGAGAACAGTATTGAGGCATAGGCAGGTCCCAAAGGAAACAAGGGACATGCTTGCATTGGTTCATGGCAAGGAATTTTTTTTTTTAAGTAGCAGTAAAATATGTTTAATATAAGGGGCACTTATGCCGCTGAGCTACTTCCCCAGCCCCACTTTAGCCACTTTTAAGTATGCAGTTAGCTCAGTGGCATGAAGTATATTCACACTGTCGTGCAAGCATCCTACAACCGTCACTGTTTCATCTTCCCCAAGCAGAGTTTTGTACCAATAAAACATTACTGCCATGACTCAGCTATTTGGGAGGCTCAGGCCAGAGGAGCACAAGTCCAGGGGTACTGTTTGGTGAGGCCCTGTCTCAAAATACAAAGAGCTCAGCATGAGACCCTGAGTTCAACCCCTATCACTGTACTTCAAACAAAGCAAAGCAAAGCAAAGCAAAACAAAACCACCAACTAAAGAACACCTCAGTAACTCCCTGTTTTGTTCTAACCCAGTCCTTGGTAAACCATGGGTCTACTTTGTCTCTGAGAATTTGCCTACTCTAGGTATGGACTGTTTTAAAGGGCCTATTTAGAAAGGTGTGGACAAGGCTTAGGAAAAGCAGAGAGGGATGGAACAAGGTTTTTGTGCTGGAATCTCAGTATGCTGTTGCCGCCCGGAGAGGAAGTGAGGGGATGTCAAGGAGGTGACAGAAAGCTCTGGAGACCTGGGAATAGTTCAGGGCAAGGACTGCTTGCTGATGACACCTCCTTACCTCCCAGTGAGCCAGCAGCCAGCTGGGAGAGAGATTTCTCACTCAGCCCTTGTCCCTCCACCTGGTTCTTACCCTCAGCCCTGGAGGCACAACACAGAGGAGGAAGAGTACAGCAAGGATGGGGAGAGGTCCTACAAGACAAACTAAACTGACAAGCAAGTGCATAAAGGCCTCTGAGCTGTCGAATTACACGAAAACAAGCCACAGAGGCAGCGCATGAATGAATGGCTCTGGTGCAGTTTGTATATTGCCCGTGAGGGCCAAAGAGAAGGTGCGATGAATTTCCGTTTCCTGTCCCTGGCTCCCTAGCAACTTCTGACACTCAGCAATTTGCTTGTATGTATGTTTGCTTTGGGGCAGATGATACTTTGGCTGGAGGGTGCTGCCTCGGCCTCTGGTGCTGGATTCTTCATTCACAAGACCTCTGCTTTCACAGCCTGGGCATTGCCATCTTCACCCTCCCAAGAGACAGAGTCGCCTGCTTGCTGGTGAAGAAAAAAGTCACAAGTGATAGCCTTCAGAGCTAAACTTCCCTCACCAGTACTCACCTGGGCCCTGGTGTCTGTAGATTCTGTCTCTGTCCCTCTCCCTCTCCTGTCACCCTTAAATATTCTAAGCTGAAGCCATTATTCTAAGCACTCCCCTTCTCTTACCCGCTGGTACCCTACTGCTCCATGTCTTTGTGCACCCCAGCTGATGGGTGGTTCTTGACTCCTTGTGTGTGGGGAGAGACCTCGGGGAAATCTGAGAAACTCCAATCTCTAGCAACTCCAGCTGTGCAGTGGGGAGGGCTCAGGGGGAGCAACCATACTCAGGAGCCATTGTTCCTGTTTTGCAGAGGAATAGTCTGAGGCACATGGCGGTCAGATGCCTTATCGCAGCTTACACAGCAGCCCGTCACAGAGCTCTGATTTGAGCTAAGGCAGAGCTACCCCTAAAGCTCTTTCCAACTAGCTTGGCAGCAGGTGAGTTCTGGTCCCTGGAAGTGTGTAAGTGGAGACTGAATGCCATAGAGCAGCTATAGCTGGGGAAAACGTTGCTTCATGTTCTGAAATTCCAGGATTCTTGGTTTGGATGTATATGTGCCTCTTGGGAAGTCCAGCTGTCCCCTGTAACCAGAGTTGACACATTCCAAGAACTGGGGATGTCAGGATGGTACTGAACCTCACATATACTGTGAAAAAAATATATAAAATAATATATAAAAATATATAAAAATATGTATTTTTTTTCACACACACATGCATTTAATGCCTTTTCTGTCTTAACTAAGCGTTGTATACAATGTGTCCGTGACTTTTGTACTTTGAGGCATGACAGAACACACACATATCTTTTCCCTTCTTTAGTTTTGTGAACAGAAGATTCATCTTACCATTGACCTTAGCAACTGCACTGTAAGGTTCCTTTTCCTTATTAAGTCAAGAACATCCACCTTTTCACAGAAGGGAAATTGTTCACGGTTTCTTTGGCATATCACCACATCACTGCTCTCATGCTCTGAGACCACTCTTACGCAATGAGCACAAACGCTGCTACAGTGACAGCGGGCCTGATAACACAGGTGGCTCTAAGTGCCTATGGGAGGGTAATACATGTGGTGCAGATACTCGGGACAAACGATGATTCATATCCAGGGTGGGGCAGGGATGGACAATGTACATTTTCATCACGCGACTCAGAATGCCCTGCAGCTTAAAATTTACGAATAGGTTATGCATGGGATTTTTTCATTTAACATTTTTGGACCTTGGTTGCTCTCAAAAATAGCTGAAATTCTAGGAAGAGGAACTGTAGGTAGGGGGTGATTGTAGATATTGGGGCACATGCCTCAGTGAGGCCTGGTGATAGGAGGTGGCAGGATGCTGGGTTGCAAGGGCTAGAGGGGGCTAGGCTAAAAGGGTGGCCTGCTAGTGCGAAGTAGTCAGGCAGTGAGCTCACCTCTCTCCTTCCTGTTTTTTCTTGTTGCCCTGGGCTGTTTGCTGAGTCCCAAATGGGCAATATTGAAGCATGAATTCTGTCCTTAACAGAAGTGTCACCAGGGTTGCAATAGGCTCTTTATATGTTGCAAAGAAACAAGCCCAGGGTGGCAAACAAGAGTGCTGGGTTTATTCTTATTGCTGCCACAGGTTTGTGGTGTGACTTTGGGCACACTTCCCCGAGTGCTTAATGAGGAACCAGGGAGCCACAATGCTGAGGACCCTTTGGGCGCTGTTGTGATGCTCAGGTCTTAAGCCATCTTGCATGCATGTTGAGCCCTGGCTGTATTTTGGCGCCCCACAGTGAAGGCAGAACGTGGTAAGCATTGATTGTTTTCCCTGGTCTTGTCAGCCCTGACACTCTGGTTCCATGTTCCTCCTCCTTTCTAAAGACTCCTCTTTCCTGTTTACAAAGCGATAGCTCCACGGAAGGGAGAGAGTTGGGTGGAGTGGGGTGGGAGCTCCGCTTGGGGAGCAGCTGTACGGAGAAGGCACCTGGCCCACCCTCCGCTCTCTCAGGTTGCAGCAGCCAGAGTCAGGGGCTCTCATCTCACACAGCCACGATCCAGGCTGCGGGGCAGAAGAGGGTGACTCTGTTAGACTAACAAATGGTAAGTGAGAAGGCCTTAGATCTGTGCATCAGTTACTTCTTGATTCTTAACCGACCAGCCCCAGATCGAGCAGCAGTACCACCATTTATAAAGCTGTAGGTGGGCTTAGCTAGTTGGTTCTTCTGGTCACAGCTGGGCTTATGTGGCAGCCAGCCCCTGAGATGATCCCTTATGACCTTTGTCCACTGGTGCCTACACCCTCACAAAGTCCTCTCCCACACTGTGTCGTGGTTGGCCTCTATGATCCCTTCTGAGGTGGAGTTATGAAAGGCAGAGCCTTCTGTGTTGGGTGCTCTCATCCGTGGGCTGTTTTTCTTCTTCTTGGGTCAGCTGCTTGGGAGGAAGTGAGTTACCGAGCTTTGATCAGTCCTGTGGAGAAACTCACCTGGGGAGGAACCACAGCCCTGGTCAATGCCAGAGGAGAACTCAGGCCTGCCAATAGGGAGGAGGGCATGTGGGGAGAAGGACCATGCAGCCTTTTCTTAGCCTCAAGATGTGTTTGTTCTTTCTCTGTCTCTCTGTCTCTGTCTCTCCCACCCAGTCTCCCTCTCTTCTTCCCTCCTTCTCTCCCTTTTTTTTTTCTTTTCTGTATTTAGGACAGGGTCTACAGGGTCTCACTATGTAGGTCGGACTCATAGTGATCCTCCTGTTTTCAGCCTCCCAAGTGCTGGGATTATAGGCGCAAGCGCCACCATGCCCGGTCTCAATCACAGTCTCAGCACACGCCGTGGGTGGGGCTGGCATTGCATGCTGGGCTGAACCCCAGCTGCTGCGCTCTGCTTAAGTGGGTGCTTTAGTCCTTCCATTCTTTTTTGATGGGGATCTTGCTAAGTTTCTAAGACTGGCCTTGAACTTGCTATCTTCCTGTCTCAGCCTCATTGGTAGCTGGGATTACAGGCTTCTGTCACTACTTCCCATTTGAGAGGCCCAATTTATTTTCCACCTGCAGATACCCTGGTCCAAAATCATGCAGGTAAACTGCTCTGAGACTCCCAGAAACTGTGGAAGGAAGAAAGGTTGTAAGTTGTTTGGGGGCAATTTGTTATGCAGCAAAAGTAGCTAAAATACTTACAGATCTGTGATCAAATGACAGTGACGGTTTCATTCACATTCCTGCCCAGCATCTGATTAATGGCTGGGGTGACCAGGGCACCTGGGCCATGAGTATCTCATTACTCAGAAAGTTATCTCTGTCACATAGTGGGAGGGGGTCACAGGCTTCCAGAAGCAATACAAGAAGGTAAGCCTCGTGTGTGTGTTCCGATCCTTTGCTAGCATCACGTTTGCTAATGACCCATGGGCTAGCAAAGTCCACCACCAGCCCAGACTTGAGGGGTGAGGAAATATATTTTCCTCTTGGTGGAAGGCAGGGGAAGAACCTGTGGCCAGTTTCACAATTACACAATACAAGGCCCACTACAAGCTCCCATCATCCCCAATATTCCTCCCTTCTCTACTCCTTGTACAATCTGCTTTTTGTATTTAAATCAACAAACACCCATTGAACAACTGTTACAGGGCAGAGTCAGGATTTGAACCCAGCTCTAGGCCCTCCAAGTGTGGCATTAGCTCTACTTTTCCTGTCAAAATGCTCACAACTTTCCATTTAACCTGCAGCGGATCAGTCTGGGGCAGGAGGTTTGGGCAGAACAATAGACTCCAGGGGGCGACAAAGGCCAAAGTGATGTCTACTGCTACCCCATGTTCATCTCTTCCCTTGCCCAGGGCTGTCCTCAGAGAAGAAGATGCTGCCCACCAGGAGAGGCTGAGTTCATCTTTAGGCACTAAGACACCAGGGGCAGGAGGCAGGAAACGAGGAAGTAGAGGGAACAGGAGGACAGGGAGAGAGGGGAAGAGGAAGAGCTGGATGAGAAGGAAACAGAGAGTAATAAAAGGAAAATATATCGTCAGAAGGTGTGACAATATTACCAGTATTATCACAGAGGGAGAGTTCAGTGCTAAAAAGGAGTGTCAGAAAGTAGGTGCTAATGATATAATGAAATTCACCTCCTGCTAGTGAACTAGAAAGTTGAAACTTCCTGGTACTACAACAAGGCTACTTATAAGATGCCTTTTGACTCAGGCACACTATGGAGTGGAGGAAGAATTGTCACGTTAAAGGCACATGTTTAAGAAATACAACTGGTAGCACACAGCTGTTCCTACCATTGCTCCTTCATTTCCTTCAGTGTCACAGTCAGTGTTTGAATGGACACTGGAATATCCGTATCTCCTGAACCCCTTCCAGGAACTCTGGACTAGCAGGGAAATAGTAGTCTTTTTGCATTTCATGTATGTGAACTTTATTTTTAAATAATCAACAATAGAATCTCAAGAATAGTGAAGTACATTGGTATTTTATGTGCTTTTTTTTTTTTTTGGATAAACACACAGCTCCCCTCTCTTCTCCACTGACTATACTCTATGTATCTGAAGGTTATATAGCTTTTAAAAGTATACCCTGGTGGTTTGGATAGGTACAAAGTCACGCCTAAATTATAGGACTTGGGGAGCCAGAGTTGCTGAAAACCATTCTCTGATCTATTTGGAGAGACCAGGTGTTTTTTTATGTTTGTGATACCTAATAAAGAAATTCACTGTGGGGAATCGGTACATATACATATAACATCATGATCCTTTTTCCTTTTCCTTTTCCCTTATTCCCATCCCTTCTGTAGCTCTCCAGCCCCAGATCCCCTTTCCATGTCCACAAAGTCAATCTCCCTGTTTTTTCTTACCTAACTTTTATTTTTCTCTTTAACTCATTTATACTTTGTGTTTCTTATATAAGAGAAACCACACAATACTGAACCATGTCTGGTTTATTTTCCTTAGCAGTATGACCTCAAGGTGCACCCATTTTCTTATCAATGACTCAAATTCAACCTTTTTTTTTGTGGCTGAGTATTACTCTATTGTCGATATATACACCACATTTGCTTTATCCTTTCATCTATTGATGAGCATATAGGTCATTTCCAAGGAGTTGTTTTACTATAAACGTGAGCACACATGTATCACTGCAATATGATGTCTTTGATTCTTAGGGGAACATATAGAAGAGGGAGAGCAAGATTGAATTAAATTTCTATTTGTAGTTTCTTGAGGAAATTCCATACTGATATCTATAGTGACTGTACTAGTTTACACCCCCACCAACAATGTGGTGGGGTTCCTTTCCCCCTGGATTTATTATTATTATTGGATTTCTCGAGAAGTCATTCTTACTGAGATGAGATCTTAATGTTGTTTTAATCAGCATTTCTCTAATGCCAAAGATGCTGAATATTTTTTTCATGCACTTATTGGTTATTTTGTACTTTTTAAAAAATAGTATTCATTTTAATTACTCATTTTTGATTGGGTCTTTTGTTTTTATTTATTTTTTAGTTCCTTATATATTCTAGATATTACTACTCTGTCCAAGGAGTAGCTGGCAAACATTTTTTCCCATTCTGTAGATTAGAGACCGGGTTGTTTTTACTGCTAGTAAGTGGATTGGCAAGTGGGTGGCAGGCTATCTTCCACATACACAGTAACTTTATTTTTACATGAAATAAAATATTTTTTAGGATATTTAAAGCAATATCTAGGATCCAAACTTGTGTTAAGAGTCAGCTGTGTAGTCCTCATGTAATACAACTAAAGTAACAGTGCACACACATGTAAAATGCTGGGTTGTTTTTGTCCTCCCCAGGGAGGCTGGCCCATTACTGTGATAAAGTCTGAATTTGGAAAACCTGAAGTGCAAATAAGAACAGATCAAGAAAATGATTGTGGCCAAGAACAATGGAAATAGCTTGGTGTTGTCTATCTATAAGAAAGAGAATTTTTTTGAAGGTTTTGATCATATTTAATATATTAAAACTCTTCAAAATTGTTGCTAGGATGCTTTTGCCACATTTATGCCTGCAATACTGCTTACAACCACTAGGTAGCAGTAGTATCTTAAATAGCCTACATGCTGGAGCTTTAGTCTTCTGCGGCAGTCAGATGCATGCATCATTTACACGTGTATTTAGCCAATACTTTCCCCACTGCAAGGAAAATATATACTAAGCAACATTTAAGGGGGCAGTGCACCACTGCACTCAGCCTCGTCTGATCTTTAATTCTGGCTAGCTTGGGCAAGTTAGCTTCTTACCCAAGGGGAAAGGGATTAATAACAGTGGTTTTCAAGATTGTGGTATTCTGTATCTGTAGCACTTCTTACCTTACTAAGAGCCCTTTAATCTTGCACTTATAAGTCCTACATGCTGGAATGGGATTAACGTTGGTTGCTCAGCGGTGAAGGGTGCGGGGTACAGAGCACGGCCTGTAGTCAGACTGACCCCTTACACTGGTACATTCACCAGTCCATACTCACACCATAATATGACTCTACATGTAGCATGTACTCAGTACCCATCTCAGTGCCAGTTCTTTTCATCCTCACAGCAATTCTACGAGCTCTGTCTCATTGGTATGCTCATTTACAGAGGAAGACGTCCCCAAGGGTATGGAAAGAGTACATGAGTTTCTCTGTACATTTTGCTTAGCCCGTTGCCTGGGACATAGTGAGTGCTTGTCATATACAGTGCATATGATTTGCACATGAGGAAACAGCTGCTCACAGGCTGGCTGGAGAGTCAGGCTCATTTGCTGAGAAGCATAAAGCAGCAAAACTTAAAAGGCAGCGGGGGGCACAGAGCAGTGGGCAACTACTTGGGGGCGGGGGTAGCCAGGAAGACTTCATGGAGGAAAGAGCACTCAAATTGGACTGGGAAAGGGTCGGCCAAATAGCTCAGCAGATTAAATCGTCTGCAAGCAGGTGCAGGGGTCAGGGGTGCGCGGAGACAGCAATGGAGACTGGGCGTAGTGGCGCACACCTGTAATCCCAGCTCTTGGGAGGTTGTAAACAGGTGGATCACTTTGAGTCTGATCTAGTAGTGAGACCCTTCCCTAAAATACAAACCAAAAAAAAAAAAAAAAATTGGATTGGGAAAGATGAGGAGGGGACAGAGTATTCTGCCTATTTTTCTGGTTCTATTCTTTTTTCCTTCCTTTTAATAAAATACTTTCAGATTTAGCAGAACATGTGGCTGTGCAGCAAGACACATCATCCTTTGCAACTGGGCAAGTTGTGGACTGAGTTTCCATACCAGTTGTGAGTGAAAATAAAGTTGTGTGCTACTATTTCCTAGGGGTGGAGTGTGGAGGAACACATTTTGGTCATGCGGGGAGAGAAGAGGAACAAACTAGAAAGAACCTGGGCTCTTGGACAATCTTGCAGAGCACAGCCATTCCCCTAATGCCTTTTGCAAAGGACCCCATGAGACAGCACAAATTTCTATGTGTGTGGGCTCCTCTGCCTGAAGTCTGTTACTTGGTTGGAAGCTTAACTAAGACACCAGGTGAAGAGGGATGAAGGCCTGTGGGGCAGGACAAACAACACATCCAAAGACATGAAGAGTGGAAGACCTTAGGGTGTTTTAGGAAACTTTCTCACAAGGTTCTTTCGAGGATCAAATGAGCTATTAAATATATACAAAGTGCTTAGTGCAGCATCTGCCACATACTAAACTCAAAATAGGTGAAGGATATTTTTGCTGTGTGACACAAAAGTGACTTCCAGTCTCTCATCTATCAAGTAGGGTTAGTGACACCAGTATGGCAGAAGCAGAGGTCAGGACCTTCCCACTTTAACGCTGTGAATGACCTGGAGAAACCCTACTGGGAGCAGGATGAGAAGAAAAATAACTATTGAGAGATGAATGAGTCCTGACTTCCACTGATCCACACAGTTGAACTTAAAACCTCCCTGCTATCCTGTCACTCGGCTGTGGCTTGCACGTGCCCTGCTCCGTGTGCCCAAGAAGTCTCCAGCAGGTCCTTGAACTAGTCCTGGCCATTCAGGGCTCCCAGATTCTGGTAGTGGGACCTCTCAGGGCTCTGTCCTTTAGGGTGACTCCTGACATCCAGTCTGCCCAGGCTCCCTCCTTCTCTGTCACTGTCGTCTACCCCCCCACCCCTTCCAGGGTAGGGGCATGAGTGTTGGTCCCCTCAGCACCTGGCCAGGTAAGAGCTCAGTACATATTCACTGAGTGCATGAGGTTCTTGGGCAGCTTGGGATCAGCCAGTGTGTGTGGATGTGGACACACACACACACATGCAGGGTGGGGGCCAACAGAGGACTTAAGTCAGTGTAAAACAAGCACGCATCACAAATGTTGGAACTGTGCCTCTTCGACAGTGTTAGGGAGGTCAGGGAGCTGAGGCAGTTTGCTAGAAAAGAGCCAGCACAGCAAATAGGAGCGCATTCCCCCCCGCACTGCCCCCTCCATCCTTTCCTCTGTGCCTCGTTCCAGGCGCTCCCCGCCTTTCCGTCTTGCAGGACTCAGCCCTGTCTCTCTCTCTCTCTCTCTCTCTCTCTCTCTCTCTCTCTCTCTCTCTCTCTGCGTCTCAGGGCGCCGTCCGTGCGACACAGGCATCAGGCCCCCGGGGGCCTCGCGGTGGCCCCGCTGCTCGCCACCGCCGCGGGGGGCACGGGCACCTCGCGGCCCTCCCTCCGTCCCCGCGCGCGTCCCCTTCCCTTCCTCTTCCGTCCTCCGGCGCCCGCGGCCCCTCCTCTCCGCCCGCTCGGCCGTCCGGGGCGCGGGCCGGGCGCGCGCTGGGTGGTCCCGGCCGGGGGCGGGCGGTAGCCTGCAGGCGTAATTGGCATGCACGCCGTTGTAGCCGAGACCGCTTAATAAAGCATTACATATCTCACCGCTTCCATATTTCATTACCTCACGCGGAGCCTGTGAGAGGGCCCTAATGGGAGTCAGCTGTGTTTTTACTTTCTGTTGTCGGCCGGGGACCGGCTTCTCTGTGGATTCTTTGAAATGAAATAATGTGATGCACGCCGCGATAAGGGCCGGCCGTAATGAGGCCCAGGCCGCCGGGCGGGCGGCTGCGACCGCTCCAGGTGTCGCGCATTTGAGCGCGGAGGAGCAGGCGAGGAGCGCGGACGGAAGGGGAGGGGAACGAAGGGGCGGACGCCCGCCGCGGCTGCGTGGGCGTCCTCGGCCCCGGGTTCAAATCCTACCACCTCTCCCGCCGGTGTGGCGCTGCGACGCGCGGGCTTGCGATTCTGGTGTGTGTGGGGCGAGGAATCCTTTATGGGCAGGAACCTGCGCCCGCCCCCCATCTGGGCGTGGCATCTGCCGGCCTGCGCTTTGGAAGATCGCAGCAGCCTGGTTCGCGCTAGGACTGCTGTCTCCCTCTGCCGAGGAGGAGACAGAGGGTCCGAGGGGTGAAAGGGCCGGTCAGAGGCACTGTGAGAGCCAGAGGGAAGCCCTGGCAAGGAGCAAACGACCCCGAAAGAGGAACGGAGGTAAAGCTGGAGGAAGAGTCGGTCTGCTGCCAGCTGGCTTGTCTACCCCCGCACCCTCTGCTTGAGAAGAGAGCTGGGCTCTCCCCACCCTGTCTCCTGGGTAGCCTGGTGTGGGCTGGAGGCCTTGGCCTTCTTACTGGGAAGGGACAGAGAGTGGGCAGGCCCTTGAGACAGGCGGAGGTTCAGGACTTCGTGGAGGGCCAGGGCGAGGTGGGGAAGCCCATGTCCTGAGCATCTGCTCTGTTTTAATCCCATGGTTTGGGCAGTCCCGAGTGGAACGTGGCTGTCGTGTGACAGACCCCAAACCCCCACGTCTCTTGCTTCCTCTACTCCAGCTCTGTCTCCAGCTCTCCTTTTTCCTCTAGGGAACACATGCTCTTGCTTTGTTTTTTGGTTTTGTTTGTTATTTGGTTCTGGGGATTGAACACAGAGCTAATCCCCACTTCGTTCTTTCTTTTAATTTTGATGCAGGGACTCAGCAAGTCACCAAATTGCCAAGGCTTGGGTGGAACTTGCGTTCTGCCTGTCTCAGTCTCCCAGAATGCAACACTAGATTCGGGTGAGAACAAGTACTCACTGAGAAGTTCTAGCTCCTCAAATGCACCCACTACCACCCCCCCCCCCGCAGATCTAGGTCACACCTACATCCCCGAAGTAGGAGTCTTTCCAAAATATGACCCTGCGTGGTGGCTTCTGTTCAGCCCTGGGCTCCCTTGGCTCTAGAGAACATCCAGATTCCAAACACGCCCCGCAGGCCTCTTCCTGCTCGGGCCCACAATCTCTCTGGCTTCTGCAGCACACGGCTGACCCCAATGGGTGATGTGCCCTTTCTTTCCCCCAGGTTCACTAGTGATGTGTCTGGCTGCTTGCCTGTCCTGTTCCCTGAGCTTGAAATGTCCATCCACCTGTGTGATCCCACTCCCTCTCCAAGGCTTAACCTAAGGGCTGCACGCATTCCTGGAAGCTTCTTTCCATATGCTTTTCGGCTTCCAAGCTGGATGTGTTGTTTTCCTACTCTGAACCTCAGTTTCCCTGAATCCTTTGATCTCTGAACTGCATAATGTGGTGTGGAAGATTCTTTCTTTCTTTTTGGTGGAACCGGGGATTGAACTCAGGCCCTTGTGCTTTCCAGGCAAACGCTTATTCTCTGAGCCATCTCCCCGGGCCTGGAAGTTTCTTTTTGATCGAGGAAGAGGTCCTTTGAGTTTGTAGATGTGTTGGATGAGAACCTTATCACCTGTGCCTTCTTCAGGCTGGGCAGTGCACTATGGCTTTGATTGCATGGTGTTGGAGCACTCCTGGGCTCATGCCCCAGGGACCAGGGAAGCTGAGCTCTGAAGCCAGGCTGTTCAGTTTCTGGAGCACTGCATGTATGTGCGTGTGTGTGTGCATGCATCTGCACATATGTATAATAATGGAATCTAGTACTGGTGGAGCACTTTAACATTCTCAGCATTCTCACCCAGTGCAGCCCTTTGAGGCAGGCCCTGCAGAGATCTACACCCAGAGGGGTTGGGCCAATGCCTTAGTCACACAGCTACAAGGAGGAACAGCCAGGCACACTGAGCAGGGACAGATCCTAACCTGGCAGAGGGAGCCAATTGGACACTCAAGGTGTAAGATGCTTTGTTCTTTGACTCCTATCTAACTTTGCTAGCTGTTCTTTCCAGTGACCCTACCTGCATGCTGTCTGCATCCAGGGCTTGTTCCAGAGCCTTTGCTATCCCGTGTCCCTCTTCCCAGAAGCAGGCGGAGCCATCTCTTTCTGCATCGTGCACTGTATGACGTTCTCTGGCCCAGCTCAGAGCATCCTGAGCTTTATGATCCTGAGTCCCAAGGTCAGAGTCTGAGCTCCTCCTGGCCAGCAGGGAGTTAGAGTGGAGTAGGTGCTTAGGATGTGCTTGTGGATGCCTGAGGATTACTGAGAACATATGCAAGTCCTCACTCAGAGAAAATGCCCCATAACTGGCAGTGAATAACATCGATGTTATTTATTACTATGCTCTTGCTTCAGGCCAGGTTTTACATTGCAACCTATATTTTTAATTCTCACATCTTCATGAGATTGCTATTGGCACTCCAGTCTACTAGTGAGGAAACTGAGGCTAAAAGATGCCCAACAACTTGCACATGTCTATAGAGCTAATTAGTGGCAGAGCCAGGGCAAGAATCCCAGCTCTGAGCTGCATCCTTTCTGCACACATTGCACGGATCTTATTGCGAGTGCCTTGTGCTCTCTGCCTGTCAAGCAGGGCCGCTCTATTGATTAACATGCAAATGATTTTTTGAGAGAGGGCTTAAGTGTAGTTCTGTCTCAGCCAGCCACAACGGAGATTTGCAACTCAAGCCCTGGTCCTCACCCACCCTCGGCTATCAGGTTTTCATCTCTAGAGTGATTGACGGGTATTTTTTTTCTCTCTCTGACCCAGAACGCCAGGCCTCCAGTACTACTGAAATGTTTGCACAATCTTGAAGCATTTATTTAAAAGTTGCTTTTCCCCAAAGGGCCTGGCCTCAGCCAGATCCTGAGCCAGATCCAAAAAAACAAACAAATCCTGTCTTTACAAGTTCTTCAGCTGGGCTGCGTGGGGCGGGTGGGGGTGGGGGTCCCCTGGGCCCTACCTTTGCCCTGGCTGGCTGACAGGCCTGCCCGGGGGTGAGGAGCCCGCCTGGCTGTTTACAGCCCTTTCCAATTCACAGGCCAAACAGGAAAAGGGGTAGGGGCTTGGGGAAGAGGTGCACATCAGAAATCACAAATAACACAGTTGCCTCTCAAAGCCATAGTCAGTGGAGATGTGACGCAGATATGACTGCTTTGCGTTTCTTGAATATTCTTTGGCAACTCAGTAGAGTAAGACCTTTGTCACCAAGTACTAAGGTCCCACAACTCTCACAGCAATTATATTGGGGAAGGGGTCCTTGGATAGGTCCCACGAGCTTGGAAAAATTCCTTCTTCTCTATGGCCCCAAACATCATAGTACCATGAGGCCACTGATTTCCCGCTCTGGCATCATCTGCTCTGAGTCATGGCTGCCTGAGACTCTTCTCTTAGACAAAGCAAAAGAGTGAAGAGGGCGGCTCTTGGGCAGGATTTGGTGCTTCTTGGAGGTTGTCTGGTTTAGTGGGCACACACCCCAGGTGGTGCTTGCGGCTGTCCCTTTCAGGAGGCGAAGTGTCCAGGACAGCACTGGATCCCAAGGTCTGACCCCAGCATCCCCATCTGTTGTCTCCCCTTCCCCCCCAGCAAGGCATTGATGGGTCTAGATCAAGGCCTAGTGTTCTTGAGTGACCACTGGACTGATCTTCTTTTCCTCACCCTGCTAGGCCCTCTGGGAGCAGTTTGTGGTGAGCCTGGGCTGGGAAGTTTTTCTCAGCTGTTGTGGGTGTGGGCTGGTTGCTATGGAAAAAGGTACTTTGCTCTTTTCTGTACCAAGCCCCCAGGCCCTAGCACATAGGCAGCAAGAGCCAGCCTGGGGGTCCTGGCAGGCCTGGGACCATGTCTGACTTTCTTCCTCAAAATCCAGAGCAGGACACAGCCTGGCACATGGCATGTTCTCACTAAACCTGTGCTGATAAATAAACTTAACTCTGAGAAAATCATCTCCATTCTCCAAGCCTCAGCTTTCTCATCCATAAAATGGGGCTAGTGTTACTCCTTAGCTCATACTCATCACAGGATTCAGAACAGTGGTGCATGCAGAGTACTTAGTATAGTGCCTAATGTCATGATAATGCTGTCATGCGCTTAGGGAAATGGATTCAGAGAAGGTAACTGCTTTGTTCAGTGTCATTCAGGTAGAAAGTGACAGAGCTAGACATGGCCTTCAGGCTTGTCTGGCTCCAGGCTCTGAGACAGAGATCCTAGTAGATTTTTTTTTTTTTTTTGGCAGAACTGGGGATTGAACTCAGACCCTTACGCTTGCCAGGGAAGCGCTTATTCCACTGAGCCATCTCCTTGGCCCCTGAGATCCTACTAGAGATCCTGTTGGTCTGCAGTACCTACTTTCTGCCTTTTCTGAATAAGGAAATCCCCCACATTCACGGGAATAGAGCCATCTAAAGACTTTCCCTGCCAGCCCCGACCCCAGCAGCTAGGAGTGGCATTCTGGGTTCTGGCTACTTACTTGAAGCTGTGTGTGCAGCTCCTAGGAAGTGTCCTAGCTTGTGTGTCTGCTCCCTCTCTCAGTGGATGGCCTGGCTTATGACCTGCTAGCAGTGGCACCGGCTGTCAGACAGCTCAGGTCAGGCCGTGGAAGCAGGAATGGGCCACACGTAGTAGCCTGACCGGCAGGGGAAAGCTAGTCCCTGGGGGTGTTCTTGTTCTTGAGCTCAGAGAGAAACTTTGGCCTATTGGAGCCATTGTTGTGGGTGGACATAGGTCCTGGTGCACAGTGCTCGGTGGGAGACTGCCCCTGACTAGGACGGTAGCATTTAAAGCATCCTTTTGTCCCAGCACTAACCCCTAATCTTCCTCTGCTGAGTCTCTGCTGTCTACTTCCATACCAGGCACACAGCAGGTTTGGTGACACTTTGGGGAGCCACTCAGATGAGCTGGAGCCCCATCCCCAAGTTTTTATCCCCGCCTGGTTCCAGGTCAGCAAGGGCTGAGGGTGTCTGGCTTGCGAGCTGTGGTGGTGGCTGGGAGGACAGCATATGCTGGGTGGCCCAAAGCTGGGTGTTAGAGATGGTAAGGCTGTTGCTCTTCTCCTTTGCTTATCACTCATCTTTTCTTCAAGGCCAAACTTAAAGGTCACTTCCTCTATGAAAACGCTTGCATTATGGACGACCCTCATCTGGGCTCCCACGCTGAGTAGCTTGCCTCTGTATGGGATATATAACTCAGAGCACTGGTTCTGTGCCTGTCTGTGTGTGCTGTCCTACCCCTACTCCACCAGGGTGGCTTCATTGTGCATTGTTTAGGTTGTGCACTGCACAAGAATACCCAGCTGAAGGATATACCCTGGTAGGAGGCTACATCTGCTCAGAAGGAAGAACGCATTTTTCTGAATTCTACAAAGGCATCTGCTCTCTAAGTGATGGGCTCAACTGGCTCAATCCGTTTCAAGTGGGCACTTTGCCTGTTTCTCAAACTAAGGTTCTTTGAGCTAGTGTGGTAGATGAACTAAAAGTCAACTTGTAACACCCAGCTGAACTGAAACACGTGGTTCAGCAGGGAAGGCCCACCTGAGGAATGCTGCCACAAGCACGAGAAAAGAACTATAGTGGAACATGGTATGCAGTTGATTTTCCTAGGGAAGCTTGTCATGCTGGCTTTCCTGATAGGAGCCCAGCTGTTCTCATCATGGGAGGAGCTTAGGTCCTCACTGTCACTGAGAATGGCTGCGGATCTCTTCGGGGGAGCTCTTGTCCTTACCTCAAGTGTCAATTCCTGGCTCCAGTGCAGATCCTTCAGCCTGCTGATGCAACCTTTCATTCCACTGGCCCAGACTTTCTAACTTCTACCACTGATCTTTCAGCCTTCCCAGTGTAGATCCTTGATACAGACTTGCATGAGACATTGTGGTGAGCTCCAGCTGGACTCATGCGGGACATTTCTGTGGGCTCTAGGCCATCAACTGGATTTGTGCAGGACATTGTCCTGGGATCTAGGTCCTCAGCTGGCTTCTTGGGGGCCCTGCTATATGGAAAGATCTCCTGCACTCTTCTGCATTTGACTTTTGGGGTGAATATTATTAAATAATCCTTTAAATTATATGTCCTGTATTACATCTATTCCCTCACAAGTCCTGACTACCACAGCTGGTGCTGGACACACTCTGATTCCAAGTTCCTGAAGATCAGAGTGACTTTGGGCACCTTCCAGCCCCTAGCATGACAGTGGCAGGCCCCAGAGCCTTCCAGGTGTGTTCTGAAAGGAGAAGACTGTGAGTAGCACATCTTGTTCTCTGGGCCTTGGAGGTATGCTGCAACTCACGCCTGCCTTGTGGGGAGACCAGAGTTCTGACGGTGTGGCTGCAGATTTGTTTGGAAATTCCCCAGTAAGTGGTGTTTTTTGTCTCCTGGGGACCTCAAGAGCTCACTGAAGGGCCCACAGACCAGGGCTCCTCCAAATATTGTTTTAAACTGATTGATGCCATGCCAGGCAGAGAAGGGACAGGCATTTTTCATACATGAAAGACAATACATTCTAGGGCCAAAACAAAATTATTTCACATTTGTATGATAACAGGCAGGGAGACAAAGATGATGTTTGAGGACATTTAAACCTCACAATCATTAGTCACTGTCCCAGCGGGCTACACAAATAAATGATCAATGCACAGAAAAACAAGGCCCTCTGAGGTGTTTGCCCAAGACCACTTATGTGTCAAGCAGACTTATTAGATGTGAAGGGAATGATTATTTGTACAAAGTGAAATGAACATGTGCAATAATATTGTAAAATGTTTATTAGTCTAGAGTGTGCTGAATGTTCCTAAAATATATCAGGTTCTCAGCTTGCATTTAATGTACTGTTATAAATGATATCACATCCTTCCAAGCCGATTTTCCGCTTAACGCTAAGCTGCTTTGCCGGGGAAAGCGTGTTTTCAGATCCCAAGTATGAAAACATTGTGGGGTTAAACTCTCTTTTCTACTTTCACGCCCCCCCCCCATGGGTACCTCCCTGTAAAACTTGTCCCTAGTCTGGCTGGGAGGGAAGGCGGTTGGTCAGGACAGAGGTGGTTAAAAAGGAGGAGATGAGCAGGTTATTGTGGTCGAAACATGAGACAGGAAGCACGGGGTCTGCTCATTCCCTGCTGTGTGGCCTTGAACAGTCCTTTCGCCTCTCTGGGCCTTGGTCATTGTCATCAGGAAATGGGAACCATGTCTGGAGGGACAACCAGAGCTAAACATTTATACACTCTGAGTCCCAGTTTGCTGAGACCTAAATCTGAGGGATCAGAAAGGATTCTGGAAGCAAATGAATGGAGCGCTCTACAAAATTTCTTATTTTGTTCTATGATTTTTGGCAAACTCTTCCTTATTGCTCAGCCTCTGCCCTATTGTTCTCTTCCCCTGAGAAGCCTTCCCAAATCCTTGGAAGCCTGTCAGTCTGCCTTTGCTCTGGCAGCACCTCATCCTCATGAAACTTACTGCATTCCCCGCCCCATAAGCCCATGGTGTCCTGCATCTGTCACCATGGCCGGGTGCACAGTTGGTGCTCAAGGAATGATTAGCAGGTATGGGCCGGGACAAGCGGAGCTGGCATGATCTTTGCAGGTGACACAGCACCTACCCTATATGTGAAAGCTGGGGGAGGAGGCCGGGCCAGGTTTGGCCTCTGCCTGGGCAGGTCTTGAGGAGGCCAAGACCACTCAGGCTTTCTGCAGAAGGGTCTGGAGAATGTTTTCTACAATTGATGGGGAGCAGAAGATCCCAGCTAAACCCCTGAACAGGTGGGCCGGAGAAGAATGGGCCATTCTGGGGATCAGCTGAGCCTGGTCTGGGTGGTTTCCCTCCCCCAGTTCCTCCCTGGGCTTGCTTGAAGCCCCTGATCTCCTATCAGCCTGTGATGGTCTGCAGTTCTTTTGGAGATCTCAGGTCATTGCATGCCAAGAGCTGTGCAGCACAAGCCAGATGTCCTTGAGGTCCCCTCCCTTGGACAGCCATTGCCTGGCTGAGTCGTCCTCTGTGGTGGGCTGGGGCTGTAGGAGAAGCCTCTGGTTTTACCATGAGCCATTCTTTATCATCGCCCATGGGCAGAAGCTTCTCCTGGCCGGCTGTCCTTGGAAACTGTCTAGATAGGGCCTCTTGGTCCTGGCCCTGCGCTGCCCCAGAGAGATCCAGGCCAGCTGGTACCTACATTCCTCAGTCAGGGGTGGAGCTCCAGGGTTTAGCACCTGAATCAACGTCTTGGGCTTGGGCGGCTGTGGGTGGCTGTGGGTGGCCTGGCCAGGTGAGGAGGTGGGGTGTGGGGGGGACTGGAGCAGAACAGTTTTGTGCTTTAGGCTCTGACTGCAATACAGTCCAGATTCCTTATGTACCCCTGGGGGCCTGGGGCCTGTTTACCTCTGACCCTGCTTCATCCTCCTGCTCCCCTGTGTGCCCAGGGTCTCTCACTGCAGAACAGCTGTCCCTGCTGCTGCCCTGTTACTGAAGGACATCGGAACTGCCCCCTTGAGGTGTGACACGGGAACCCTGGCCACCTTTCCCCAGCACCACACCTACTGCAGACCTGTGGTCCTGTCAGTGGCCCCTTGGAGTTGAGCTGCTTCAAGGCACACATAGATGACAAGTGGAGAGTGGGGTCCAGATATCATTCCCAGGTCTGTCCCCTCAATGTCATGGGCTATCTGTGTCCCAGCACCAAAGGCTGTCTTGTGTCTTAAGGAAGAGGACTATAAGTTCCAGCCACAGCCCTCTGCCTGTCTCCTTCAGCTGTGAGCTGCTTGGCTGCTATGGGCCCAAGTCATTGCTCTGTTCCTCTTGTTTTCTGAGCCCTCTGCACAGGGCACCCTGGAAAGAATCTCTATAGTCTCCTGAGTGTGCTGCCTATTTTTTTGGGGGATCTGAGTGACGCTCTGCCTACTGTATCAGCCTCCACATTTGCTGTTTCTGCTGTGCAAATACTTCTCCCTTGGGTCATTACATAGGCAACTACCTTTCAGCTTTGGGGTTTTGTCCTGATTGCTACCTTCTCAGGGTGGCTTTCCCAGAGAGGTGTCCACTTTTGCCAAAGAGTCCCCTTATCACATTCAATCTTGATACCATTGCCCTGGATAATGTTCTCCATTGTGTGTATCCATGATTAAACTTCTGGCTTCTTCCTTTGGACCAGAAACCTCCTGAGAGGAAGGACTTTGTTTGCTTTGTCTATTTCTGTATTCTCCAGCAACAGGCAGATGTCACAGGCTGCAGCAGGCATGGATGTAAGGGGTGAATCTGTAACTGAAATGGTCTCCTGTCCAGGTCAGGAGTAGCACAAGGGTGAATGCAGCACCAGCCGTAAATATGTGCACTCAGCTACAGGATACCTGAATGGGCACATGCAGGAAACCAGTCATTTGTGTGAGCGGCAGAGGAGGAGCACATGAACATTGCAGGGAGGCGCGACTGGGCACATCTGCAGCTTCCCTGGGAACCAGTTACTTTTGGCCCTACAGAACCCGGGGTCAGCTGGAGCCTCTGGTGTATGTGGGTGGTGGGGACAGAGCTGAGCAGCCTGGCCTTCAGATCCTGTGGCTGGGACTGGGAAAGCTGTACTGGATCAGACCCCCCCCCCATACACCCCTGGTTCCTGCAAGGTGGCAGGTGATTTGGGGCCCTTGCTTCACTGCCTTGAAGCGGCTCCTTTGCCCATCCGAGCCTTGCTGCTGGAAGGTTCTCTTGGGAAGGCCACACAGACTAGCGCTGCTTCCCAGGTGCAAATTCTGAAGAGCACCTGTGTCACCTGGAAGCAGTGGCTGAGTGAGCTGCCTCTTCTGGCATTGGTTGGGCTGAGTGAGCACGACCCTGTCCTTACACTCCAGGAGTGGGATTCCCAGGGGTTGTGGGTAAGGGGGCAGTGCAGTGTATTGAGAGCTATGCTGGGTTGCCTGGTGCTGTGCTACTTGGCAAAGGTGCCCATCTCGCCAGGAGGAGTCTTTTAGAAGAAGCTCGGCTTATGACTTGTCTATATCCCTGAGGGAAGCCCCTATAGGGCCACCTCAGAGACTTGGGGAGGGAGGATGAGTGTCCCAAGAGGGCTGAGAGGGGCAGAAGGGTCAGAATTTCCCTCTAATAGACTGGACTTGGTATCAGTATCTTGCTGCCCTTATCACCCGGCTGGAGGCCACTCCTTCGTCACAGCTGTGACCCCAAGCCTGAACAGGTGCAGTGACTTGGAGTGGCTACGCAGTCGGTGTCCATGGGGTCAGCAGTAGTCCGTCTTCTCACAGAGAGTGTCTGAGTCCAGCCATCATCCTCCCTAGGGCTTGGCATTAGACCAGGTGCCCAGTGAGAGGCGAGGGAGCCACGTCCCACTGAGTGATGCTTTTCTGCCTGACTACCATGCGTGTGGGTGTGTACATGTGATCACACACAGGAGGGGAGCAGTCTCTGCTCTGTTGTGGGTTGACTTGGGTCTTCTCAGTATTCATACATTAACCCTCTAACCTCCAGTACTTGGGAATGTGACCTCGTCTGGAGGTCGGACCATTACAAGGGAGATTCATTGAGGTTACGGGGTGACCCCTAGCCCAATATGGCTGTTGTCCTTATGAAGAAGAAAAATCTGGATACAGATACACACACAGGGAGGACACCATGTACAGATGAAAGCAGAGTTCAGGGCCTGACCCTGTAAGCCAGGGAACCCAACCAGCCAACCCCCAGAAGCTGCGAGAGGGGTATGGAGCAGATTCTTCATTCCTCAGAGGGAATCTACCTACCAGCACCTTGCTCTTGGACTTCCAGCCGGCAGAACTATGAGACAGTAAATGTCCCTGCTCCCCCCCAACCCTTGCCCCTGTTTGTGGTAATGTTGTGGCAGCCACGCAAGTGAAGGACCTCTCGGGGCTCCAAGCTGTGAGAGCTGCTGAGGTGATGAGTGGATCCATGCAGGTGCTGGAGGGCAGCCCAGCAGCCTGGCGCACGGAGAGTGCTCCTGGCGGGAACTGGAGGGACAGGTCTCAGACTTCCTGCCCTAGCAGGCACAGGCACCGAGGGAGTGTGTTACGGTTAACTAGAGGTAATCCCCTAAAGATTCTTGTGTTGGTGACCTGATCCCCAGTACACTAGCATTTGGAGGGGGGGCTTAGAGAGGTGACTGGGTCATTAGAGTGCTAATTTTCTATCAGCAGACTTATCAATTGATTGACGAGTTCCTAGCCCAGTGGGGTCTTAGGAGGTGGAGGCTTGTTGGAGGGAGGTCACTGGGGCATGCCTTTAAAGGGTTTGCCTGGTCCCCAGCCATTCTTCTGGCTTCTTTCTTCTCTGTATGCTTCCTGTGCCAAGAAGCAAGCGGCTTTCTTTTCCCATGCCCTTCTGCCATGATATTTCTGCCTTGCCACAGGCCTCAAGCCATGGAGCCAACTGAGTGTGGACAGAAACCTCTGAATCATGAGCCAAAGTAAACCATCCCTCCTCATAAACTGTTTTTCACAGGTATTTTGTTATAGCAACGGGACGATGACCAACACGGTGGGATTCTAGGATTTCTGTGACCTTCCTCTGCCCTGACTTTCCCATGTGAGGAGCTGGGACGGTGAGCCCAGAGAGGTCAGGCACCCCCTACACCCAGGTCACACAGCAGGCAAGCAGGAAGCCGGCCAGGCACCGGCCACTTGCCCAGCCGAACCTTCTTCGGTCCTCTGTGCTCAGCCCCTGGGTGGCCTGGTGCCTGTGTGGGTTGATCAGGCTCGGGTTCTTTGGAGAGGTGGCCCCTGCTGGAGGGGTGTGAGGGAGCTGCTGATGTGCTTCAGGTTCTAGCCCTGCTTGTGGTTGCGTGGGAGGAAGGTGGAGGCCTGGGGGGGCCTGTGGCCTGGGGGCTTTGGAGCAGTGTGGAAGTTGAGCACATGCTCCTCAGCCTCTAGTGTTTTCTTGAATGGGAGGCTTGATGCTCTGGTGGTTTTTCTGCCTTCTCTGATCTCCTGCCTCCAGAGCACTCTAGAACCAGCCCGTGGACTTACCCTGCTCAGCCAGCACCAGCTTGCCATTGTCAGGTGGTTGGCTCTCCAACTCGCTGCCTTTCAGCATCTGAAGGACTGAATGTAAGGCAGGTCCTCAGTGAGGTGTTACCAGGTTCTGCCCTTGGCCAGGGCCACGTGGCTCCTCCCAGGTAGAACCAGAGGGGGTGGGAGAGGTGCCGTGGATAGTACTGGGACTTAGGAAGGTTCAGCATTTGGGAACCTGGGTTGGCCAGTGATGGCCTGCGAGCTGGGTGGTGAGGCCTGTCTCTCAGTTCTTTGTACTGACAGAATCTGGAAGTCTTAGCATACCCAAGCTCTGTGTAAGCCGAGTGCCCCTGAACACAGAAGAAAATCAAGGCTGTATTCATGGTGTTGGCATGAAGAGAGGTAACAGATTCAGCAAGGAGATAGCAAGACTTCTGTCACTGACTCAGCGGGTATCTGCTCAGCTAACATAGGAATTCTGCTGGCAATGCTGTAGGAACCAAGAGGTCTCCTGTTCAAGGTTGCTGTGTCAAAAACATTTCTCAAGGCCCAACATGGTGCCATATTGTACTTACCTCTGTCTGACATTCATTAAGCTTCTATGCTCCTCCATCCTCTGAGAGTCTGACTTGCAGACAGTGACCTCATCTTTCTCTAGGGAGGACCTTTCCTTCCTTCTCAGTTTTTCCTAGGACATGGCTTAGTAAGCCTTTCCTTTCCTGTTGTGACGCACTCTAGTGTTTGCTCACTGACGCTTGTTTTAAACTCCACACAGAGCTGAGTGAGGCCATCCTCCTCCTTTGCTCTGATGTTGCTACTCCTATTGATGCAGCCAGAGGTGGGAAGCACAGACACGGTGAACTCCTAAGCCTCAGTGACCCAAGCTTGTAACCCGGGATGTTCATTCAGCAATGACTCATGTTCTCCAGGAGGGGCTTGGAGCAAGTCATACAGTGAGCTAGAGTTGTATTCCAGTTTTGGTCCCATCCTGCCTATAGCCTTTCTTCTTCTCCCTTGTACTGAAATGGACCCCTCCCCAGGCTCCCTGATTAGGGCTTTCAAGTTGAACCTGTCTGCACTGCAAAGGCTTAGTAACTTGGAGCGCTGTAGGGCCCAGCTTACAAAATCCCTTTCTCTCTCTGTGACTTAGTTTACTCAGTTGCAAAATGAAGGGACAGTCCACTCACTCCTGGGAGCCTCCGCGAGCCCTGATACTGCTGTGCTGAGTGCATAATGTGGGCATTTCCAGTCCCATGACCTGCGGCCGGGCCAGTGGCTCCGTGGCACCCCTCGCATCACACACGTGTGGTTGGCTCTGATGGCCGGGAAGCTGGTGGGAAGAAGGTCCTGCTGGCTCTTCCTATGGATTCCAGGGAGAGGCCCCAACCAGTGGGAGGCAGGCGTGAGCATCTGTGTGATCCTCATTGGAGGTGTGCAGATCTGCACATCAGAGGCGGAGGGGCGTGTCCTGCTGGTGATGCTCCTTGGCAGGGGTGCCAGGCTCCATCTTGGCAGGAGGGGCTCCTACTTGGTCAGGGCTGAGTTCTGTGAGTGACTGTAAATTCTCAGCGAAACAGCCCCGCTGGGCCTAATTTCCACCACTTAACCCAGAGGTTGCTCTCCAAGTGTTCTGCCAAATGCATTTGTCTCCAGCTCGGCTCAGGAGAGCCCCACTCCATTCGCCTGTGTATTCAGCAGCTGCCTTGCGGCTGGCCTGCTGTTCTCACCTGCTGTTCCCACCTGCCTCAGGCAAGCTGGAGACTTGGGTGTCCTGTCCCTGCCTTCCTGCTCCTCCACTGGCCGGCAAGGGCAGGTCTGTCTGTGTCAGCTGTCCCTGCTCTTGTAGAGACCACATGGAAAAGCCCAAAGAATGCAATCAAACACTGTCAAGTTGACCAAAGAACAGTCAAAATGAATAAGTGCCAGTGAGCTTGCTCAGCAGCATAAGCACCTGCCTGGAAGTGCAAGGCCCTAAGTTCACTTCCCAGTACCAAAAAAAAAAAAAAAGGGATAAGCAGGGTCCAAACATCAGCCCAATGGCTTATCAGTGTAGCCAAAGAATGGGTACCTTCCACACAGTGGGCTTAAGCCCTTAACACATCAGCAACTCAGTTTGAATAACGTGTCAACTTGGTCAAATAATACCAAAGCAATTGTTCAGTTCAGCCAAACAACTAATCCCCTTGTTAAAAAAAAAAACAAAAAACAAAACTTCTCAAGCAGCCAGTCTTTAGAGTTAAACAAAACACAAACCCAACCCAACAGCTAGCCTATAGGTCAAACAATGCCAGAACAATGGGTCAGCTGGGTCTAATAATATCAATACACCCAGACTCTTATAAACAGCCAATCAGCGACCTCGTATGATGTCCAAATATTTGGATTAATTCACTCAAGCATCCAGTCAGTTCAATCAAACCCAGTCAACTCAGTAAATGAGTGCCAAACACCTATCCAACTTAAACAGCCAGTCAAGTGGGTCTAATGGTGACAAAACAACTGGTCAAGTTGGTGAAACCACCAATCACCACAGCCAAACAAGCAGTCAAGCCAGTCAAACTATGCAAAAGCAATAGGTCACACTGGTCACCAAGCAGTAACAAAACACCCACTCCATTCTGTCAAACAACCACTCAAGCAGAGAGTCTGTGTCTAAACATCTAGTCAACTTCATAAAGAGGCAGTTGCCTTGAAACTGTGAAACCATAAAAACCTCTTCACTTGGTCGAATGAGACCGAGTACTTTGAGGGGCGCCCTTAGCCCCTGCCTGGTGTTCTTAGGCCAGTGACTTCCTCGAGGTCCTCCACTGAGCCAAGTGAGTGCTTTATTCCTTGTCCTTCAAAATGTCCATCAGCCCAGCCCTATGACATCCAGGAAGACATCAGAGCTGCCTCTTGTGTGGGTAAATAAACTTTCTAACCAGGAGATTGAGTTTCTCAGGTCAAGAGACTGGTCACGGATGGAGGGAGGGATTTGAGAAGGCTGCTTGTACCCTTCTCCCCACACTGCAGTGGGGAAGAAAGAAACTCTCCTCCGAGTCCCCTGCTGCAAAATCTTTGGCTTGGGGATACTTTCTTCCAGTGAGCAGACTTTGGAGGGGTGAGTTGCTCAGCACCCGCAGTAGCTCAGTGACTGCTAGGCGGTGGCCTGGCAGGTTAGGCAGTTCTCAGTGCTAGCGTGATTTCCAAGGTCCAAGCCCTCAAGTGTGGGAACACTGGGAACCCCCAGAGCACCGTTGTTCAGAGCCTGCGACGGTAGCGTAATTCGGTTCTTGCTGTGCGCTGGCAGCTTCCATTCACCTGTACATTTGTCTTTACAAAGGTAGTTCTCCCCATTTACCAGATGAGGGTCATGGGTGAAGATGAAGAGCTGTCTAAGGTCATAGAACTACAAGTGGCAGCACTAGGATCTGAAACCAGTGCTAGCCTGAGCTGCCAGCTGTGCCTCTGAAATATTAGCTGAAAGGAAAGAGAGGAATGAGTTGGCTAGCATAGCCTTGCACTGAAGGTATAGCCCGAGAGTGCACAGAGGGCCCCTGTGTGGCTGTAGGTACAGTGGGGACACTAGAAGAGGTGCTTCATTCCAGGGTAGGTTTGGGTGGAGATAGGTGGCAAGCCCAAATTTCAGCACCTTCTCAACTTACAATCCACCCTGGTGCTAAACCCTCTTGTCCAGGAATGCCAAACAAGTGTTACTCATGCCCAGGGGCCAGTGGGACCTGGCCTACCCTGGGCCCTCTGGGGATGGTGTATAGCACAGGGGTGAGAGCCGCCCTAAGATGCACCCAATCCTGCCCACAAAGCCCCAGGGGTGCCTGACTCCCATACCTGGGCAGCAGCCCTGGCCCCACTGCGGGGTGCAGCGCACGGACACCCTCCCTCTGCTGAGAAGAGTGGTGTTGATTCTGCGCCCTGCACTGGGCACACAGTGTTTTATTGAATGGGAATGCAAATCACGTGGGCAGGAAATGTCGTAAAGAGAAAAGTAATCTTCTGACGGAAAAATAAATTATCAGCCGTGTTCCGAAGGAAAAGAAACATTCTTAAATAATTTCTCTTGCTGTTGGTATTGGCTGGCAGTGTGGGCCAGCCAAGCAAATGGTAATTTCCAAATTAGATTATACATTATGTCATATTAGTTTTATATTAGAAAAACAAACGGGATCAGACGAGAAGTGCCAAGGTTGGCGGGCTGTGCTGGCCACGTGACGGCTGCGTTTCCACTGCAGTGTTTAGTGATTCCAAGAGGAGAGGAGGAGCAACTCTCTGGCCACCTTGGGGCATTGGGAGTGGTGACTCAAGGCAGGCTGTCCCTGGGAGGAAGGCACAGCTCCTAGCCCAGGACGCTCTGAGTGTGGGTATCACCAGGATGGAAGGAATGGGGTACTACCCTCACAACACGGTCTCACTCTCCGTTCTCCAGGGAGCCAGGCCCCCACTGGAGGGTTGGCCTGAGCAACAGTTTTGGAGTCAGGCCACAGTGGACAAGAGCTGTCCACAGGAGCAGTGGGTGGGGGGAGCCATGCATCAGTCCCTAGGCAGGGACTTGGTGATCAGATGCCTTTGGGGGTTGGGAAACAGAGGACTGGAAGTTGCTAGCCGAGAAGTACCTGCAGCTGCGGGGCATCGGACCTCTCACGTTGAAGCCTCTTGCTACCTCAGACTGTGCTAGGACACTGCATGCCTGCGGATGTCAGCAACTGTGAGCTTCCCGAGGGCAGGGAAGAGGTCTTGCTCTGAGAAATTTCTACCACTACAGAGCTTGATACTGCCTTGGGTGGTCACTACGGAGATATGAGAAACAAGAAATCTAGACGGTTATAGCAGAAAGGGCTCTGGGGACGCAGAGGCCCAGGTCAGGGCTAATAGAGCCAGGGTCCCCCAAATCAGCAAAGCTGCCTCCCACCCCACGACAGGCCAGCACCTCTACCCTCAAACACTTTCCCAAGTGGCCGCTGCTAAGCAACCAGAGGTGGTACTGCCAGGAAACCTATATGCCACTCTAGGTTTAGTCCACCTTCTAGGTACAACTGAGAAGGGCAATAGTGGAGCGGGGGGAGAGTGGCTTGTCTAAAATACCACAGGCAGTGAGAGTCATCTGGAGCCCACCTTTCAAGGCAGATAAGTGAGAGGAAAAGACTTAAAATGAATCCATAAGTTTCTGACACGAGCGTGTACCTAGCTCTGTCTGCATGACTACACTGAGGATAAAACAGAGCCTAAGAACCACTCAGGCAGCAATGCAGACTTAAAATCCTCCCAGCGTTTTGGACATTCCTGGCCTTAAACTCTTTTCCCTGTTTCTCAGGAGAGCTGAGTTTTAACCCCTTTGGCAGTCTATGTGCAGTCTCTGGACCTCAGTTTTTCCATCTGATAAATGGGAGCAGGAACAGTGTGCTCAAACTAAGATATAAAATCCCTTTTCTATGTCAGGATTTTGTAGTCTTAGAATTCAGCCCAGCCTACCAAGACTCAGCTGCTTCTTGGGAGAGTCTGGCCAAGGGAAGCTGCAGTAATTAGTTGGGGCCACGAGGGGGAGAAGGAGGCATTCAGCACAGTTCCTGCTTAACTTCTGTCTGAGCCCCCTGCTGCCCTGGAGGGTTACTGCTGCTCCTTGCTCGATTCCTCTCTCTCCTTGGCGTCTCCTGGGGACTATCATTGAGCTCTTCCTCTAAGCCAGGCCCCCTGCTGCGTGCTAGAGGCCCCACCTCTGCTCTAGGAGGACTCCAACAGTCTAGGGGTGGCTGGGGCAGACATACGTGCAGACCACCCAAGCACAGCCTGTGGTATGTGAGGGCTATGACTGTGTAGTCAAAAGATGGCAGGAGAAGCCTCCTGGGAAAAGTGCTTGCTCAGCTGAATCCTGAAGGACAAGGCTGAGTTCAGTGGGAGGAGCTCCAGGTGGACGGAGTGGGCAAAGCCAAGGCCCTGCTGAAAGGGGCAGAGTGAGTACCCGGTTGTGCTGTGGACTAAAGGGACCGTGTATGTACGGAGGAGGGAACAGGACAGGCATACATTCACTCAACACTATTTGCTGAGTATCTATTGCAGGCCAAGCCAAGTTGTGGAAGGCCTTGAATGACATTCCCAAATCCTGAATCATCTCTTCCCTGGGGTCAGGCCTGAGTGTCCATGACATCAATAAGAAGAAAATTTGTTCTGAATTTAGCTAATCGTTGTGTGGTTTCCCCATCTCCTCATGGGGATAGATAACAATGCAGGAGGGAGTTGGGGTGGGAAACAGCTCAGGACTGGCAGTAGCGTTGGAGCCATTGGAGTTTGGAGGGATGAGGGCACAGGGCAGGGCCCAAGGGTGCCGCCTGGGCTGGCCTGGCCTCTGGGGGTGTCTGTGCTTCCCCTTCAGCTGTCCTTGTCTTTCCTGGGCACAAGACTCTGTGGCTTCACTCTGCCCAGGGCCACCCTCTCTGTCCACTGCCTATAGCTGGCACACGTCTGGTTGTGTTTGTTCTGGAGAGGGTGTGTGTGTGCTTGGTGGGGAGCATTCCTGGTTGGTGTGGAGGCAGAGTGTAGCCGGGTGCAGAGGCTGGAGTGGATGGTGGGATGGCCTGTGGGACAAGAGCCCCAGGAAGGAGAGTCCCAGCGTGAGGAGGTGGTAGTCTCGGCAGGAGACAGAGCCCCACCACTACGGCCCCAGACTCTGGGGAGCAGACCCCAGGGCAGCAAAAGGGAGCTGCCATCAACTGTGCCATGCCAGGAGCTGTGCTCATGTGATCTCACTAAAATGCCCCCCTCAACTTGTGCGAGAGGGTCTGACCTCCAGGTGTCTGTTGGGTTTGACAACAGCACAAACATAGAGCAGTTAAGTGTTTTGTCCGAGGTAACCCAGCCAGAGTGTGGGGTTGCTGAGAGCAGAACTCATCTTTCTGCTGGCTTGCCACATGTCTCTTTCCAGTGTGCCACTGAAGCTCGTGCCATTTCTTGCTTCCTCCTTTCCTGGATGCAGTGAGCCCCCATTCCTTGTCTTCCTCTGGGTGCTGACCCTTGCTTTTGTCTCTCTTTACATGGCAATGTTCCTCTTTTTCAGGTGTCTTGGGAAAGGTCCTCTGACTCTTTTAGATTTTATTTTGTTCCTCACTCTCTTCTCCGTCCATCCACCATCTCTTCATCCCTTAGCTTGTTCTGGACACTCTCTGGCTGTGCACACAGACGTTGTTGCTATCTCCCCTGCTGCCCACAATGCTTTGCAATGGGCAAGGGCCACCTTCCTTTCAGTGTTTGAGTCTCCTCAGCCCCATCAGCCTGGGAACTCCCAAGGGAGGGTCAGACTTGATGCATTTGCGCCCAGGCACTGCCCAGCACAGCACCCACTTCCTGTTCCCCTTCTCCTTAGCTCCTCTCCTGCACAGGAGGTTTCTTGCATTTGGCCTATTTTGCGAAGAAGAGTTGGCCATGTCTGATGTAAGCGGCATTGAGACCAAGAGTCATTTTAGGGGGTGCTAAGAGATATTCATAAATAGCTATAGGCAGAAGGGGAGAGCCAAGCAGGAGAAGCACAAACAGGCCCTTCTTTGCTATCCCTGGGGACCACGTGGAGATCTGAGGACTGTAGCGTTGGGCATTTCAGGGGCCCTGGGCCTATCTCATTAGCCTGAATGTAAAAACCATTGCTCAAGACTGAGGGCAACGTGGAGGCTTGTTCTGTCCCCAGCAGCTATGGAAATGGCACTTGAGACATTTGTCTTATCTCTGGGTGGGGATGGGCTGAGGAGTTGTTCTCAGTAAATGACGTTGTATAGCAGATGCACCGTGGCATGCCCCAAGTAGGGGATTTACAATAGTAAGTGTTGACTTCTCACTCCCATTATGTTTCATTTGCGGTGGCTGTGGGTTGACTGGCTCTATCCATGTGTCTTTTTTTTTTTTTTCCAGGATCCTTGTGAAGCAGGTCTGTATACTGGAGACATGACTTAGAGCAGAGAGCCAAATCAGAGAAGCCTGAGCCCCACAATAGCTTTTCATGTCTCTCATGGTGGATCCGACAAATCAAGACCCAAGACTGTGCTCCATATAGCTCTACCTGTGGGAAGCTGCCAGAGAGTGTGTGGGGACACAGGGCCCTCTCACAGGGAAGGGGTGGATGTAACTAGGAGTGAAAGCCAGAACCATTATGTGGGCATGCCCCAATCCCTTCCAGCAACTATGCATGGTCTGTTGTATTGGCAGCTTTCCCATTTCTGCGACAAAATTCCAAGCATGCTGCAACTTAAGGGAGGAGTGGTTTATTTGGCTCCTAGTTGCAGGGGCTTCAGTCAGTAGATGCTGGCTTCTAAGCAGAAGCATCATGATGAGAAAGAGTGGCTCATGGCAGCTGGAGTAAGAGAAGAACAGCCGAAAGAACGTGATCAGGAGCCAGCAGCAGACATTCAGGGCAAGCCTCCATGACCCACTTGCACTCCCCCTAGAGGTACACTTCATCAGCCCCTCTGGTGGCTCCTGTTGTATTTCATTCTCACACCCATGTGTGGGCTTTCTAACTTTCACAGCCTGTGGTGCCTCTGGGGAAAAATTGTGCTGGGGTGGACATACATGTATGGCTCAGGCTCAGTGGAGAGGACCCTTACTTCCACTCCTGTCTAGCAAGCTCCTCTTCTTCCTCTATAGTGCAATTAGTGCCTCTTCCTTTAAGAAGGCTCCCACTACCCCAAGCTGGCTAGGTAGCTTTGACTTGGCCACGGGGTGCATTGTTACCTCCAGAAAGCAGCCAAGACTATAAGAAAGGACTGTTTTTGACCCAGATGGAAGTTGTTGGATATATTTGCCACCAGCCACTGTTCTGTGGAGGACAATGAGAGGGTCAGGGCCTGCCTTTCTCATCACTGTCTTCCTGTGGGGCATGGTGTGGCTATGGCAGGTGAGGGGACAGGAATAGGTCGCTGAACTGCAGAGTGGAGTGGAGCATGAACGATGCTGCCTGGGTGGATTTGGGGTTCCTGCCCATGCCTGTTTGTGTGTGCCCAGCCCCCTTCCTCCAGGTCCTGGCCCTGTGCTTATTGCCCCAGGGCATGTTGTGAGAGGGCAGAGCACAGGGGGCTGCGAGCCTTTCTGGCCTCTGTTCTCCAAATGTCTAAGCTTCATGGAAAGTGGTGGAAGTGCTTGTGGAGGAAGAAGGGAGAAGGATAAACAGTGTGTTGAAGGAAGATCCAGGGCATGAGAAGCAGAGTCAGCCTTGGTCTCTCAAGCTGCTTTGCTGGGGAGGCGACAGGAGCTCCAGGACAAAGGGCTCTGAGTACATTCAAGAGAGAGCCCCAGGGAGATGGCAGAGGAGGCCAGACAAGCAGGCTTAAGAGGGGCTTCTCAGGTACAGTCAGGGTGGGCCAGTGCTCAGGGACTGAATGTACCCTTCCTGGGCCCTGATGTCGACATTGTGAAGATTCCAGAGATGTGAATGACTCTGGGTAGTTGGAGTAAAAAATTACATTTTAGGAAACAAAGGCAGTGACACTTTGTGCATCTTTCTGTTCCTGCATGAGCTCCTTAGATGGAGACCTGAGACCTCCTGCCACTCACACATAGTTTAGATCAGAGATTGGCAAACGTTTCCTGGAAAAGGCGCTACAGTGAGCAGCCTCAGCTCTGCAGGCCATATGTTCTCTGCTCAACTGCCAAGCTCTGCTGCGGCGGCAAAAAGCAGACAGGAACAATGCACAAATATGAATGAGGGTGGCTGTGCCCCAATAAAACTTTATGGATAATGAAACTTAAACTTCATATAATTTTCACGCGCTTCGAAACCTTCTTTTGATTTCCTCCTCAAACATTACAAACTGTAAAAAGCCATCTCAGCTCATAGTCATGGTCATCTAGCTTTCGGCTGCTGATCTAGATGGCTGAGCAAGGAGTGGGTCGGGAAGGCTAGGTCTGGGCACCTGGGGATGGCAGGACCTCTCACAGAGGGGCATCTCTTGCTGGCTCCACAGCCTTCAGTCTTCCTGAAGGCTCCCTGGGCCCTGGCACCATCTGCAGCCATCCTTGGTGCCTCCCTGCTGGAAGTGGATCCTCCCGGGGAGGGTGGCCAGCAGCTGGACTTGGCAAAGTGGGCGGGCGGCCGTGTTCAGTCTCCGGGAAATGAGTGTGGACATGGCGTGGCCCAGTGGGGCTGCCCACCCTGGTCTGCCTGGATCAGGTTCCCAGCGGCATCTGAGCACTGTAAACACAGCAGCTGGACAGGCCATCTCTCCCGAGGTCCTCTGAAGGCAGCTCTGCCCAGGAGGAAAGTGGGCTGGGGGCTGACAATTTGACATAAACCATGGGGCAGTGCTCATGGCTGGAGAAGCCCAGCAACCCCCTTCTAAGCTCCATATTTCTTCTAGTGGCAGCTGCTCCCAATTATCTTTCTCTGGAGCCAGGGGTCTTTGGAATGGGGAACCCCTTGGAGCTCTTCCAACTCTGACACTAAGTTTCTGGGATTGAGACATGGGTGGAAAGATTGAAGTCTACAGAGGAATGGTCACTTATGATATTGTGAGGGCTGGGGCAGTCTGGGGCTAGAAGCTGCGTGTCTGGCTTCCCGAGACATGGCTCTGGGTCCCTCTCAGGGCCACCTGAAGATGAGGGGGCCATGGATGGCAGCTGGAACCCTGCCCCTCATCCTTCAGCTGCCCCTGGGAGGATCTCCTTGGTACCAGCAAGGAGCGTGATGGAAGTCACAGTGAAACCACATAGGGTGGCTGTGACTGCACGGGACTGTCACACCTATGTGCCACTTGTTCTGCCTGCTGCCACTTGCACTGTTGACAAAGGAGATGTGGGCACACAGATGTGGGAGCACTGCACTGTACACAGAATTGTGTATTTATGTGCCACTGCTCCAAGTGAGCTAACACATCAGCGCCTGTGCATGTCCCAGAATACTCTTGCCTGGGACACACATGTGCTCATATGTGTTCCTGCATGTGCACACTGGCACCCATTAGTGCTCACATGCTTCTCTACCAATGGCTGTAGTCTGTGCTGCTGCTGGACCCAGATTAGCAGGTCTCACAGGGTCTTTAGACTTCTTGTTCCCATCATATTTCACAATTTTATGTAGCAATCAGATCTGAGGATGGGGATCCGGTGCTGAGAATGGGAAGTGGGCAATTTGGAAAATTCCTGTTAGATTTGTACTCTTCCTGAAAGCACCCAGAGTAGCTATAGTAGGATCTGCAATGTTGAGCATTAGGCCAGCCCTGCCTGGAACAGTCCCCATCTTTCCCATTAGGCCTTGACAGACTTGTTCACTAACATGGAGCCTACCATACTCTGGTGGTTTTAGCCATCAAGGGTCCTGCATAGGAGAACCTGTACTGTAACAACCTGTAACTCAGTTGTGTCCCAAATTTTCTGATCAAGGAGATTATGGGGCCACAGAGGAAAGTGATCAATGATGTAGAGTGTGCCTAAGGAGACTCACATGGAGAAAAAACACTCTCTCAGGCTTTCACAGAGAGCAAATTGGTCAAGCAATGGCCATGACTCATCTATATGGCTGACGCTGACAAAGGATCTACAAACTGTGGTAAAGGGTTTCAGGCTAAATCTTGAGGGGATTTGACTGACCTTGTCAGATACAAAAGTTATATTTCTTGTTATATAGGTCTTGCTTTATCTTTTTTTTTTTGTTTTGTTTTGTTTTTGTTGTGGAACCAGGGATTGAACTCAGGCCCTTGCACTTGCCAGGGAAGCACTTATTCTACTGAGCCATCTCCCCAGCCTCTCTTGCTTTATCTTGGTCTTAACCATCCAGCAGAAAAGTATAAAAATGAAGTATAAAAAGTAAAGCTATATTAATATGCTGAACTGTAAAAGGCTCAAGTCAACAACTTCTGACATTGCCAGTCCTATGGATAACCTACTACTATTATGGACTACTGGACTGACTATATTGGATTATTTTGCTGAATTCACGTACCTACAATATTTAAATGGCAACAGAATACCCATCTCTGATGAAACTAAACAAAAAAGGGAATACAAATGAAGGACCATTTTGTATCTGTATATTCAAAATAGGATAGATATACAGCTACTTTCTCTTAATTCTATGAATAGAAAGATGTGTACTAATAGTGTTTGTGGACAGGATATTATGTCTGCATCTTGTACTATGAATAACCACTAAGAAGACAACAATATGCAATGTATTAATTATTGAAACTGCCCTACTAATCGGTTTTGAAACTGTCTCATTACTATTTGTTTCTCAATAAAATTATTTAAAAAAAGACTGTAACATCAAGGGTCCTGAAGGAGAGTGCTGGGTGTGTTCAGCTCACTCTGGCCCCTGCAGGCCCACTCCTACATGTATACGCCCTGCTGTAGGTCCATAGTGACAATAGGTGTCATTGAATGCTTTATAAACATGAATTTCTTCTCATAGCAAACCTATGTGTTATAAAATATGGCTCTGTCCCTCCTACAGACAAGGAAAACTGAGGCACAGAGAGGTAAAGCAACAGGGCCCAAGCCACACAGTTAGGAGGTTCAAAAGCCAGAATACCATCCTAATAACGTGGCTCCAGAAGCAATGTCTTAGTCACGGAACTCTGCTGCCCTTGGCTCCTATGTTGACTCAGAAGCACCAGGACCCAAGAACTCCAGGAGGAGGGAACTTGTACCCTGTGGGCCTACTGTGTGCCAGGCCCTGTGCTGGGGGCTCCCAGGCTTGCCTGTCCCCAGACTCCAGCTGCAGAACGCTCTTCCATGTTGCATGGGGCCCTGCCTCTGGTGTCCCCAGTGGGTAGAGCTTCCCCCAGCACCAGCTGCATGGCACAGGCACAACTCCAGGTGCACCCCTGGCTGTGGGTGAGAACAGGCCCCCACAGGCTTAATGGTGTTGCCCTCTGTGGTCCTGTGCAACAGGGGACACAGTCCCTAATCCCGTTCCTTCCCTTGCACATCCAGTGGGTGCTTTAAACGTTCCCGCCTCCTACATGATCTTCCTGCTGTGGAGTCTGCAGCCCTCTACCCAGCCTTCAAGCTGCCACCTCTCCTGGGAAGCCTTCCAAAGTCACATGGCTGGAGTCGGTGTGCAGCTTGCTAGGCCAGTGGCTCTGGGCCTGCCTTACCACACAACCGTGTGGCTGCTGGACCCACACTTGGAGCTGGTTCCACAGGTGTGCATTGAGGCTGCCGTGTGCCAGCTGTGTGCTCACTGTCCTTCCTCACTGGGACAGTGGGGGCTTCATGCCAGCTGAGCCTCATTAAGTGTATCTTGTTCCCAGAGCATGACCAAGAAATGACACACATAGGTGCTTAGTGCATGCTTCAGAGATGGGGTTTGTCATCTTGGTTCTAGACCATTATCATGCTTAAGAAAACAATAAATAAATAAACAAACAAATAAATCTGATTTACCAATCTAATTAAATTTGGTTTGGGAAGAGAGGGCCCCAGGGCAGGGTGAAGGCACCAGACTCAATCCCAGGCTAGGCTGTGGGGTGGCATTCCTGCAGGGCTGTGGCTGTAGCTGCAGGAAGGGACACATCTTTGTGTCCAGCCCCAACCTGGCAGTCTGCCCAGGCTCCCGCCTGCCCTCCACATGGTGGAGAAGCACTGAACAAGGACCTTCCTGTCTTCCTCTTTTCCCCGTTTCTAAAAATAAGCTAGAGTGGTCTCCTCATCTGCCCCCAATTTTCTCCTGCTTGACCCCAGTGACCCTGTGCCCTCAGATGAGGCCACATGTGTGCCCACTGCTGGACAGATGGGCCGGCCTGAGGTGCAGATGGTGGGAGCAAGGCACTCACCCTGGCCTCTGCCCCAGCACAGCTGGCCCCTCCAGCTCGGCCTTCCTGGGAACAAAGTGCTGGGGTGGCCCTAGGCTTCAGATGGGGTGGGGTGGACTTGTTTGCAGTGGGAAGCTCTCCCTGGCCTTTATGAGCTGTTATATCGTGATAATCATCACCCACATTTGTATACACTGAGTGCTTTCACATCTGTCATCCCAAGTCCGTGCAGCAAGTCCTTGAGATTGGACTGAACAAATGAAGCCAGAGAGGTCAATTCACTTCTCTAAGACTGCACAGCTTGGAAAGAACAGGAAAAATTCAAATCCAGGCCTCTCAGATTTAAAATTCTGCCCTTTTACACTCTTTCTCTGTGCTAATGTCTGAACTAGGCAGTGTTTTTGCGGCTTTGTGCCCATAAATCTTCAGACTGTTCTTTTAGTTGCCACTTGGCGAGTTCTTCTGAGCTGGAAAGGCCACCATGGTCCTGAATTGTGGAGAAAGGATTTATTACACCCGTTTTGGAGGAGCGGGTGCTAAGACTCAGGCTTCCTCATGAACCTTGTCAAGGCCATTCCTAGTGAAGCTTTATCAAGGCTTGGCCTGAGGGCTGCCTGCCTGACAGTTCCCAGCAGTGGAGAATCATGTGTTTTGCTTTTCATTAACTGTCTGGGCAGCTGTCTTTCAAGTGAATGCTCTGCCAAGCATAGAGACCCAGGGATGGGCACCATGCGCAGCCCCTGTGCCGTGGGCTCTGTGTGCTAGTGGAAGACATATGTGTAATAGCTACGGTGGCCCATAAGGATAAACCACTACAAGCCACAATAGTTCTGTGAGGGCCTCTGGCTTACGGATAGTCTTGTTAGACACTGGCCAATTCTAAATTCTCCTGTGAATGACCCAGTGGCTTCCCTTTGGCTGTGGTGTCTTGTATGAGCCTCCTGGCCTGGCATTTGAGGCCATGGAGCTGTGGCAGAGCCCATCTCTCCATCCTCAGCTTTTGCCTGCCTCTCACACAGTTGCTGGAGGTTCCTTGTTCATCCCAGCAGGTGGGGGTAGCTTTACTGTGTTGGGCCTGCTGGGAGCACCTGCCCTTGCTCACCATATCTCCTCCTGGGGGCCTCATCTTACAAACCTTACTCAGATGGTGCTGTGTCCCAGGTTGGGGGTGGGGACTGGGAGGTGGTGGTGAGCTGCTAGTGGAGTTGTGTGGACCATGGATGAAAAATCAGGGCAATGAGGCAAGTGACTTTGTGTCTGTGGACCTTGTTTCCTCTTCTCTAAAGTGAACTCAGGAATAAGATGTAGCTACAGTAAGATAGAGACCTTGTTAGATAGAGGTGCAGCAGCCTGTGGGCACCAAGAGGAGGCACGTAACCTAGTGCCAGTGGAAGGGATGCTTCTTGGAGTGCAGTGTTGATGGTATAATGGTGAGCACAGCTGCCTTCCAGGGAAGCTTCTTGGAGGCCTTAGAGGCCTTGGCCTCGGCCCTTGCCCATAATTACTGATTAATAATCAATTATTAATAATTGGTATTATTAATAGCTGATGCTGACATATGCTTTTGATCACAAGGTGCTGTTAATTTTTGCAACAAGTCTAGGCGAAGTACTATCATTTCTCTTATTTTTCACGTTGAGAAATTGGGGCACAGATAGACGAAGGCCTTGTAGCTAAGAAGGGCCAAGCCTGACTTCTAGCCTGGGCTCTTGCTCTGGGTCCACGATGTGATACTCTTGCAATTGCAAGTAGGTGAAGAATGGTGGGGCTGAAGGGCACTCCCACCCTGGGACAGACTGCATTCCTCTTACAACCGCTCCCTCCCGGTCCATGCAGATAGGGGATGGTGGCTCTGACCCCCTCACTGCAGGGCAGCCAGCACCATCATTGAGTGGGGCCCACAGACCAGCAGGTGCCTCCTCTTTCCATAGGCAGTAGGAGCCTGCCAGGGCAGCAGTGGCTGAGCTGGTACTGCTGCCGGTGACAGTAGCCTGGAGTGCGGGCCTAGGAAGCACTATGCTCCCTTCACTGATGAAAGGAGCAAGAGCAGAGAGAAAATAAGGACTGGGACTGTCTTGTGGTAGAAATCTGAAGGCCAGATTTGGGGTGCATGTTGCCTTAACCCCCAGTGTGCAATGGGGCTGTTCCTGGGCCATAGTACATGGGGAGGGCGAGGTCTTAGTCACAGGTGGAGAGCCAGGCTGCCAGCCTTGGCCCCTCCTTCACCTTCCCTTGGTGCCCACGTGGGCGAGCCTTGAGTGGTGATTGCTGCAGGAAGGCCCACTCGCCAGTGGCAATGGACTCTTCCTGGTTCTATCCCGCAGGCTGCCGTGGGTTGATGAGCTGGTAGCATCGGCTCCACTCTACCCTGTCTCCTCCTCATGGATCTGGAGCCCAAGGAGAGGCACAGCTGGAGACAGGGTTGGGTTGTGAGGGTGTGTGTGGGGGTACTGTCTAGTGCAGGTGGCACATTTTTGGCCAAAAAGAAAAATATATTATAATAATGTGTGGGTCTTTTGAAGCAGATTTGATGTTAGGCTAAGGCTTCCAGTGTGCATCTGGATGCAGCAGTCTCTGGCTGCCTGACTGCTCACATGGGAATGATGCCGATGTTTCCATGGGCTTCTCAACCATTGCACTACAGGACTGCCCCAGGTGATGTGAGCCCCAGTGATGCCCCTGAGCCCAGTGCCTTACACCAGACTGTTTGTCTCCGCTCCACACCGTCCCCTGTATCCAACCTTGCAACTTCCACATGAGTGCTGGGTCCAGGGTTCTGCTCTGACCTAGTGCTCAGATTCATTTCAAGCTGGGGTCAGGGCCTGACTCAGTGAGTGAGGAGCAAAAGAAAATGGATTTTTTTCCTTTTTCCCATTGGTGGGGATTTTTGTGTCTTAAAAGCACATTTCTTGTCTATGATCAAAGCCCATTTAAAATTTTTTTTTTTGTTTTATTGAGAAGCAAATATCAATGAGATAGTTTCAAAGCTGATTAATAGGACATTTTCAATAATTAATACATTGTACATTGTTATCTTCTTAGTGGTTATCCATAGTACAAGATTCAGACAGGATATCCTGTCCAAACACTATTACTACAAATCTTTCTTCTCATTGAATTAAGCAAAAGTAGCTGTATATCTATCCCAACTATTCTGTATATGCAAATACAAAATGGTCCTTCCTTTGTATCCCCTTTTTTTGTTTAGTCCTGTCAGAGATGGGTATTCTATTGGCATCTAAATACTATAGGTGCTTGAATTCAGCAAAACAATCCAACACAGTCCAGCAGTTCACAATAGTAGTGGGTTATCCACAGAAGTTGTTGACTTGAGCTCAGCATATTAATATGACTTTACTTTATATACCTCGTTTTTATACTTTTCTGCTGGATGGTTAAGACCAAGATAAAGCAATACCTATATAACAAGAAATGTAACTTTTGTATCTGATAAGATCAGTCAAGTCCTCTCAGGATTTATCCTGTAACCCTGTACTGCAGTTTGTAGATCCTTTGTCAGTGTCAGCCATGTAGATGAGTCATGGCCATTGCTTGACCAATTTGCTCTCTGTGAAAGCCTGAGAGAGTATTTTTTCTCCATGTGACTCTCCTTAGGCACACTATACATCATCAATCACGTTCCCCTGTGGCTCCATAATCTCCTTGATCAGAAAATTTGGGACACAACTGAGTTATATGATGTTATAGTACAGGTTCTCCTATGTCCTCAGTCTTCACTGACTTTGAAAGGCTAGGGCCAGAATGTTGGCTGACCTTGCAGCATTTCCTTTTATCCATTTTCTCCAATGTTTGATCAGCAAACTTAGGTTGTTAACCTTCCAGAAGAGAAGCTTAATTACCCTGCAACATATGCAGTTGGGTTTACCCTATCTGTCTAAATATCAAATATCTTAGGCATAACGTGGAACAGGTATTTTCCATCAAGTATTGCTGTGTTGAACTTTGAGTCCTAACAGAATATGAAGAAAAAATAGGAATAAACACATTTTTTTGCACAGAAATTTAGAAATCTAACCATATACAGCACTGTAGCAGGACAGTCCTGTGACTTTTTTTTTTCTTTTTCATTTATTACCCATTTTTTTTTTTAAAACTTTTACTTGTGAGACAGTATGGTCACAATTGGTATGTCATAGCAAGACCAGAAGACAGGCTTTCCAAGCATGACCCTTCTATTACACATTGCTATCTTCAGTGCAGTTGCTTGGTTCACAGGTATCAGCATTTATAGTCAGGTTGAGAATCCTACCAATTAACTGCTAGTTTCAAAAACCTGCCGATGTTTCTCAGGATCATTGCCTTGCCCATCTTGTGTGTACAAATGTATGGCTTTGTCCCTGTCCTGTTTCCTAGCTTTTCTCCTTACCCTCTCCTCATTGTCCAATCCATTCAAGCCAGCTATCCGCCTACTGGGAATTTTCCCACAGGAACTGAAAATTTCATATCATAGTGATATATGTATACCTATGTTTATAGCAGCACAATTTGTGATAGCCAAATCTTGGAAGCAACTAAGATGCCTGTCACATGAGGAATGGTTGAAAAAGATGTGGTATTTTTATACAATGGAGTATTACTCAGCTATAAAGAATGATAAACTTGAAGCATTTATATTGAAGTGGATGTCACTTGAAGATATACTCATAAATGAAATAAACCAGACCCACATGTGTAAATATTGTATAGTCTCCCTAGTATGAGAAATCAAAAGAAGAAATACAAATAGAAAGGTATAAAACAACTAAGAGGAAAGCCCATTTTTATGGTAGAGAACAAGGTGAGGTAAGGGAAGTGATTTGTCCATGAAGGGGCCAGAATCCAAGATCCTGACCAAGAAGCCATGGCTGGTTCCCTCCCTGCCTCTCTGCCTTTCCTCTCTTTCTCCCATAAATATTTGTATGAAGGAAAAGAAGAATGGGAGAAAGGAGTAGGAAGAGTGATGAATAGAAATTGTAAGCTTTGAATTAGGGTTCTTGGCTTAACATTATTTTAACTAGATTACCTTAGACAAGTCATATACTACTTGGTCTTCATCAGGCATTGTGGCACATGCCTGTCATCCCAGCACATGGGAGGCTGAGGCAACAAGACTGCCACAAGTTTGAGGCCAACCTGGACTATATAGTGAGTTCAAAGCCAGCTTGAATTATGTAGTGAGACTATCTGAAAAAAAAAAACTTTCCCCTAGAAGTCATTATATCTCTTAATCTTGGGTATTTGCATTAGTAAATCAGACAAAGGGGCAGCTACTTCTAGAATAGTTTGCAGAATTCTTGTAATAACCAATCCAATGAAATATTTCTTTGTTCTTTTATCCATCCATCCCTCCATCCATTCGTCCACTGACCCACTCACCCCTCCGTCCTTTCACTCATTTATCTGTTCATCGATCTATCCATGTATTCCCTTATCTGATGCCCATTCACCCAGCCTGCTATCTGCCTGGCCATCGTGTCATCCACCTACCCATCCATTTTCTTCCTCATTTTCCATCCCTCCTATCTGCCCACTCTACCCATCTACTCATGCTTCCATCCATCCGCCCATCCCCTGGGGCTCCTGCCTGGTGCCAAGCACAAGAAAAAGACCACTGAGGTGAAGTTCAATTGCTATGTGCTCCAAGTTCCCTTGTGGAAATTGGTGGCCATCGCTGTTTCTTTTTGGACAATCTCTCTCTCTCTAGTGTCATACTCCTCCACCTGCTTTTATTCATAATTAGTTGTTAACCAGAGGGCAAGGACTGATTCAGCCACCAGTGTCCTGAACAACTAGGCCTCAGTGCCACCTGAGCATCAAGAAAGGTCCTCTGAGATCACAGCTGTTGAACCTGTTCCAACTCAGCCCTGATTTATTCTCAGCTTTCCAGGAGAGCTTGAATCAGTATAAGAAGTCTGGATCTGAACAATAAGCAGTTGGCTCCGGTGCTCTCTTCTCTTTGGACTCAGTGTAATTTGCTGGACAGAAGTGTTTTCGTTCCCTCAGTGCCGAGAGCCAGGGAGGCTGAGTCCAGCCCAGAGTTACACAGCAAGCCCAAGGGAGAGGAGCAGTTGAAGCCTAGACTTCTCAGGATAGTGAGCAGTTCTTGCTCATTGGGAGCTGTTACGTGAGCCAGCAGGAGGCGGAGGCAGCTCTGAGTGCTGGCTTCCCTCTCCATCTTTCTGTCCGTGACCTGCCTAGCCAGCCCAGGCTGCCCTGTGTACCAAGGCCCTCTGGCTGTCCTGGCAGCACACAGGGGCTGGGTGGGGACTGGAAGGCAAGGTTCATTATACTTGGGTTCAGGCCTTTCCAGAATGGCCAGGCCTCCACTGGCTGGCTGGCCTTACCCAGGCCTTCTCTGGCTCCTGCCAGCTGTGGTGGCCCCAGGGCCACTCTGAGTGACAGGAATCACACCTCCGCTGGTGCCTGCAGTGCATTATGGGTAACTGTGAACTACTCCCTCCCTGGCTCCTCTGCTCTCAAGGGCTGTCCCTCCAGGGACCATGCACTGCTTAAATGAGCTGTCAGCAGAGGTGGTCTTGCCCCTCCCTTTCCTTCTCCCTCCCAGGCTTGATAGCTCTCAGCCACATTGGAAGAATTAGGGAGTGGCTGGTGGAGGGAGGTGACTGGTTCTTATGGTGGGGACCATGCATAAGTCCTACCACATTGGTGCTGCGTGTGTGTGCTGGCCATTGGAAGTGGGCCTTGGCCATGCCATGCTGTCCTGGGGGCTCTGCAGGCAGGGCCTGCTCAGAAAACTTTTCTTCTTAAGTGGCTTGAAGGCCTTTCTGAGCCTCAGCAAAGCCTCTAATATTTTTCTCTGTGCATTTGTTGTAGATTCTGTGCTTTGTTAGTGGACTGGACTACCCTGGGGCCTGGCTCTTTGACCCCAGGTTGGAAGGGGCTAGGGTGGCTCTCTGTGGGGGAGCCCTGGCCCCTCCTGAGCTCTGGCTCCTGCTTGGTCTCATATGGTCACTGGCAGCATGGGGGGACCAGGTCCTCACAGCTTAAGAAGGGCCATGCCAACTGTCTCCATGCTAGGTTATCTTGTGAGCCACTTCTCTCAGGCTCATCTTTCAGAATAGGACACGGAGTTTCAGAGGTCAAGGTGTATGTGGAGGGAAGCCAGGCCCATTGTATTCTAGGGCACATACTCTTCTGACCATTCAAGGTCCTTCTGGGACCCCAGGGTTGGACAGTTCTCCAGTGCTGCTGTGTGCCCAGTCCTGTAGGGTTGCAGTAGGTGGGCAGCAGATCCAGGGCACAGTCAGTACCACCCCAGGGAGTCTCCTGTGCTCACAGGACTGGGAGAGTGGCTTAGGAGCAGGTGTGAGCACAGTCCAGGGCCCCCAAGGACTGACACCCTTTGGTGAGGGGGGGCTTTAGATAATGCCAGGAGTGATACTGAGGCAGAGGGGGCCTGCTACATGATCCTCCCCCTGTGGAATGCCGGGAAGACATTTGCTTCTTCTCTTCCCTTTTTGTGATAGTTTAATAAGACCTCTGTTCCCTTCTTTATATCATTAAGAAGCAGTAGTTCTGGCAGTGCACAAAGTGATAGGGTCCAGCACCCTGGGGAGCTGAGGCAGGCAGATGGCAAGCTTGAATCCAGCTCAGGCAACTTAGTAACTTAGCAAGACCCTGCCAAAAAAAACCCAAAAAACAAAAAAACAAAAAACAAACTGCTGGGGTAGTCACTCACTGCGAAGGTCATGTGTTCAATCACCAGTACTACCAGCCCCCCAATCAAAAAACTAAAATCATATAGGATGTCACCTACTGCTGTGACTGCGGAGAAGCATGCTGTGCTCCAACTCTCACTCCACACTGTGAATGAGGTCTTATGATTGCCCATGTTTTAGAAATGAAGGGGTAGACTCAGGGGCTAGGGATGCCTCAAAGTCTCACTGCTGTAAGTGATAGTGCAGGGATTTGATCATGGCTCTGCATGGGATTATGTTATTTTCTCTGTGCTGGCCACTTTCTGGGAGGCAGGAGGAGCAGGAGCCACTGCAGTGCTTCCTAGCCCTGCTCAGATAGCAATGAGACAGTAATGCTTTGAGGGGCAGGAAGGAACTTGGGTCAGGGCAAAGGGCACCCCTAGACCTCTCCCTCTTCCTCAGGCTGCTCTCTGTCAGGTGGGCTAGTTTCCATCTCCTCTCTGGTCTCTGTGGTTCCCAGAAGGCATTGAATGGCTCTGCTGTATCAAGAGGTCTGGTTCCAATAGGCCAGAGACCAGATGAGGAAGGAGTAAGACTGTCTCTGGCTGGTGTGACATGAATCCTTTGGTGTCAGTGTGAGCATCCACAGCTCACCTCGCCCAGCACCAGGCTGGAACTGGCGACACATGGATCTGATCCTGGGAAATCTGTGGGGGAGGAGGGCTGGTGCAGGAAAAAGGGCTAGAACAGCTGATCAGCCTAGAGTAGCAGTGCCTGGAATTCTGAGGGCCTCAGGGTGTTCTACGTTTGGTGTGGTCCATAGTGTTCTTTAGGGTAGGCATCCTGCGGTGGAGCTTTTTGCTGGCTTGGGAAGCAGCATTGCAGCAGCATGGGGGCAGGAAGACCTCTCTGGCTTACAGACCCATGCAGGAAGGGAAAGGCCCTATGTTCTCTGGACCCTTTGAGTATGTCTTGCCCTAGCTGTCTGGAAACTCTTGCCCTGGCCATGTGGCAGTGTGGATTGGATGCATTTGGATGAGTCTAAATAGTATAGTGCTGTATACAAGTCCATTGTCATTGGTAAAAGGGAAACTTACCCTGGGCAGGGGCCTGGGGTGAACCAAAGCCTTTGCTGATGAAGTTTATCACTTCCAAGGCCTCCCTGTAGTGTCCAGTCTATGCTTGTGGATGCTCCCTTCTGGTTCTTCATAAAAATGCTTTCTTTGAATGAAATAAAGCCAGAATAGTCCCACCATGGATGTACTGATAGCTAGGGAGCTTTTGGTCATTGGAGGTATTCAAGACAGAGCTGGACTTTCCCTGATAAGGAAATCATCTATGGGGAAGACTTGCTGTGAACTTCTGACTGTGCACCCAGCCTTGTGTGCACTGCGGTCACACCGCGCCTGTTCTGCTGGAGAGGTGAGGCAGACCTCGGCATTGCTGCCTCCGAGTGGTCTCTTCTGGGTGTGCGCGAATGCTTGCCCAGGGCCTCACTTTCCCCACCTGTGAAACGAAGGTACTAATGCTCCTCACTCTAGCTTTACAGAGCAAGGTAGGGACCAGAACGTATGGCTCACTGACACCTCAGAAGTCATAGAACCCTCTTCCATTGTTCTCCAAGATGGGGACTGCTCAAGGCAATAACCAAGGGCACAGATAGCATGGTGGTGGAATGAATTTTTTCATACAGGTGTCTCAGTGCAAAGCACACTCGGCTCCTGAAGAGGTCTGTCACCAGCAGACATGAGTGTGGGGCTGTTTTTCCACATCCTGGCTGTGTGGCTTGGGGCAAGTTATGCTACTTCTCTGGGCTTGAGTTTTCCTATCAGTACCTGCTGACAGTTTCCTAAGAGTTACTTGGATCCAATCTGGTGGGTAGGGACCAGACTCTGAGGAAGAGGGTGGTGTGGGAGAGGCAGAGCAGTTACGCTGTCAACAAGACTTCTTCCCAGAGGGTCTCTCTTTCCTCTTGTTTGTGATACATCATGACCACTTTCATTGCAGTAGGCCAGTGGGACATGTACAGGACACATCTCACTTCTTTTTTTATACCTCCTTGTCTTCCTGCCCATCTCCTGGTCTCCAGCCATGACACGCTGCATTTGAGAGCTGTGCTAGCCGTATGACCTTGGGTGAATCACACTTGAAGCCTTCATTTTCCCAACTGTGAAGTGGGCACTGATGCCGCCAACCTCATGGTTGTGTGGAAAGATGAAGTGGTTTGATACTCGCGTATAATAGAGGCCATTGTTGGTGATGATGGCAATAATATCTGTCTGAGTTACTTTTCTCATTGCTGAGACAAAATACCCAACACAAAGTTAAAAGAGGAAATGGTGTAGTTCAGTCTGTAGAGGTTTCAGTTCATAGTCGGCTGGCTCTGAGGCAAGGTGGTGTGGCAGAGGGGCATCGCAGGGGAGAAACAGTTCATGGTAGGAAGAAGGCAGGAAGATATAGTGAAGTAATGAAATACCAATGAAGCAAGCAACGAGCAGCAGGTGACAGCAGCATCCCTTTTTCTGTCCCTTATATTCTATCCAGGCTTCCTATCTCTAGGGCAGGTGGCATCCATCCCCAGGGTGGACCACTCATAATCCTAGCATTCCATTGTGATCTCCCAGGAGGCAGGCAGTGTTTGATCCATTTCTGTGTCCATGGTGCCTAGCAAGAGCTCAGAGAAGGGGCATAAAGAGTTTGGGAAGAAGGATCACATCATTAATCCCAGATTCACACTCTAGATCCAGCCACCTCTTAAAAACCCCACCTATTGCTGCAAGAAACTTTGGGGAAAATACTTATATAGGAGCTATATCAATACCCACCCTTCCTCACTCCCTCCTTCCCTTCTTTACTCCCTACCTCCTACTCTTCCTTCCTTCTTCCCTTCCTCTTTTCCTCCCTTCCAAGATCTTTATGCCCCTTCTCTGAGCTCTTGCTAGGCACCAGGGACACAGAAAAGAAACACTCCCTGCCTCCTGGGAGATCAGGCTAGGCAGTCCACCTGCAAACCTGCAATTTCAAGCCCAGAAATTGTGTGTGTGTGTGTGTGTGTGTGTGTGTGTGTGTGTGTGTGTGTGTGTGATCCTATCATATTCAGGGGCACACAGAACCAGCCTGAGAGTACCAGGAGGAGTCAGGGAAAGATTCATGGAGAAGGAAGCGTTGGCATTGAAGGATGACGGAAAGGTCGTCTTTGGTCAAGTGGATAAGCTGGGGGGATGTCACCTGGGCTAGGGTGCAACGTATGCCATAGGTTGGAGGTGGAAAGACAATAGGGACCTTAAGCAGGCTGGGTTCCTGGAACATAGAGCTGAATCTGGATCCTGGCCCACCAGGGTATCAGGACCATCTTCTCAAGTGGCTGTGGAAAGTCACAGCCACAAGGGCCTCCCTGCAGGTGGGCTGAATACTGACGGCAGTGATGATGATGTGATAGGGCTTTGATGTTACTGGTGCACTTTCCAGGCCCTATTCTCTGAAGACCGCCACTTGCAGGTCTTCCTGAGGTTTTGTGTGCACAGGTTCTCCTGGGACATAGAACTGCTGGGTGTTCATGGGAGGTGTGAGGGAGCTATGAAGTCAAAAACCCCGGGGCCCACCTTCTAACCTGGGAAGGCCCCAAGGCTGCTGAGCTAGGCTGCATCTTCCTCTGTGTCTCTGGCGCCCATCAGAAGGGGCACCGGCCAGATGTCCGTAAATATGGTGAGGTCAGAGCCCTTCATGGCCACGTAGATGGAGAAAAGGACCCTCTGAGAGGGGTGAGGGTCACACAGTGAGACAAAGTGGCTCTTGCCCACATCTACTGTACCTCCTGCTAGTCTGTACCCTCCTGTCCATCCGGGCCACTGCTCTAGCTCGGCCTTCAGCCCGGTAGACACAGCCCTCACTGGCAGCTGGACGCGAGGTCACCTCTGCTATCCCCCAAGCACCCTCACCCCGCCTTTGGGCAAGCAGCATCCTTCCCAGGACTCCTTGAAGCCATCCCTGTCTACTTGACGAAAGGCATCTGGGGCCTGCCAACCCCTCCTCCTACTGAGCAAGGAAACACAATACCCCGATAATGATCTAATATTTATACAACGCCTTTCTACCAGATGCATCCCAACAAGGTTTACAAGCTGTCCTTGCGGCTGGCCGTCGCAATGTATTCCAGACCCCCCCGCCCCACCCTCGGGCCCCTCCTCAGTGGTGAGGCCTGATGCCAGCAGAGACTCATAAATCCACCTGAGAGACAGGAGAGCCCAGCTGGCACCCAGGGACCAGCCACTCTTGTACCCTCCCGGGCCACTGCCCTGTGAGAGGTCATGTGTGCACAGGACTGGAAGAGACAGCCATGGAGGGGAGGGTGGGGCTGCTGCGCCTAGGATTTGAGGTTTGGCCAAGACTGACAGTACCCAGGAGGCCTCTGCCCAGCCCTCCCCAGCCTCAGACCTGTGGGAGGGACCCAGGGAAGGCCTGGCTGGCCGGGCACACGTTCCTCCCACTCACTTCCTCTATGGCGGCTTCATGAATGAGGATTTGTGTTCGTTCCCTCCCCGTAAATTGCCCTTGGTCACCAGGGCCATGTTCTGTGTCAGAGTCCCTGACCACCAGCCTCGGACAAGCCCTGCTTTGTGAAGTCCGGGTGGAAGACAAACAAACGATTATTACCTTTGCTGTCCCCTCCCCCACCTCCTTTGCTTGGCCTGGAGCTAAGACCCTTTTTCTCTGTCAACAATCTTGACTTTGTTCCCTGCGAAGGAAACGGCTCCAGAAGGGACTTGCAGAGATGCTGCCCGGGAGAAAACGGTTCAGGGAGGAGGGTGAAACAAGACAGAGGTTACAGGAAATGGCAGACATTTTTTGTTGAATTAAACCATTAGGAGTGACCCCCAAACCAGAGCCAGGCAGAGGGAACAACTGGATACATTTAGGTCAGGACGAGCAGCCAAGTGAGGAGCTGAAACCAATTACCATAAATGAATGTTTCTCTTTTATTCACGACCACCGTGCCTGTTCCCAGGATGCTCTTGGGCGTCTTATAAAAACAGATGAACTCTCTGGTTTTGTTCGGGGAGTTATTAGCTAATGCAACTGTTGGGCAATTTATCAAACATTAGCACATGCTGAGATTAATGACCCAGAGACGTCACTGCCTGGTCCTCTGCAGCAGAAGCTGCAGGATGGACTTCGGAGCTCAGGATAGTGCCTTTTTCTTGGTGTGAGCATTTATGGAGGGTGTTGGTGCCCTAAAAGCAACATGTCAACCCCCCCCCCCCCGGTCCTTTTGGTGGTGACTTCATAGCCATTGGGGTGAGGAGATGGTACTGACACCCTGGTGAGTTTGGGGTCCAGATTCTACTCTGTTCCCAACACCTGACCTGCTCCAGCTTCCTGTAGCTTTTCTCCCACAGGACCGCGGTAGCTGCTGTGCCCTGGGCCTGGGGTGGCTTCCCCCAGCTTGGCCACCTGACTAAAGTCCACTTCTTCAACTCTCAACTCCAATGCTTTCTTCTCTGTGGAGATGTCCCCGAGGCCTCCACTTTGCCTGAACCCACACTTAAATCATAACTTGCACTGCCTTAGGCTGGAATTTCAGTTGGGTTGCCCAGACCAGTGATGGAGACCCTTTTAGCACTTTTAGTGCTGCAAACATGCCACAGGTTTGCCACCACTGGCCTAGCCTGTGACCTCAGGTGTCAGGGAGTGTTTGACTCTTTCCTTTATCCCTAGCACCTAGTAGGACCTCAGAGAAGGGGTGTGTGCACAGGCTTTGAGTTGATGGCTGAGTGACTGGCTGACCACACTCTGTAGGGCCCTCCTCATAGGCTTTCCCAGTCTAGCTGCCTCCTACTGTGGGACTTCAGGAAATCAAGATCAGTGTGAGAGCCACCCAGGGTAGGAGGAAGACCTGGGTTTGTAGCCTGGAACAGCTGTTTGTTCTTTTCTTTTTCTTTTTCTTTTTCTTTTTCTTTTTTTTTTTTTTTACTTTAGGGAAGGGTCTACAGGGTGTTCAGAGTCTCACTACTAGATCGGACTCATAGTGTGATCCACCTGTTTACAGCCTCCCAAGAGCAGGGGTTACAGGCCTGTGCCACCACGCCCAGTCTCAATTGCTGTCTCCGAGCGCCCTGGGGGTGGGGCCTGCACAGCAGGCCTGGGGCTCAAACCCCAGGCCCCTGCCCCTGCTTGCAGGTGCTTTAATCCTCTGAGCTATTTGGCTGGCCCTAACTGCTTGTTCTTTGTGGGCCTCGATCTCTTAGTCTGTGAAGTGGCCTAGGGGACTCATTATCAGATCTTCCTGAGAAGAAAGTTGTCAAAGGCTGCACGATTTGGGGACATTTTCAATCCAAAGAGAGAGAGAGAGAGAAAAAAAAAAAAAATCAAACTGAATTAAAATTATTCGACTGCTTACCGGCAACTTGAGAAAAGCAATGCTTCTTTATAGAATTTTGGCTAACGGGCACCTCTGTTTTGTGGTAGGGAAAGAGCTGATCCTCAGAGTCAGTCCAGCCCTGCTCAGCAGGGTCTGGTTCACACCATCTCTTAGAGTCTGAGTTTCTGAAGAGTGAGACAATGGCACTTCACACCCTGTGGGGGTGTCGGGGTCTGGAAAGTGCTAAGTCCAGCCGCTGACCCAGAGCTAGAACTCATTCAATAGTCACTGTAATTATTGCTATTAATTACAGTAACAAGCTCTGCCAGGTACAAAGAATGGGAGGAATGGGCCTTGGGTTGCCATCTTTCTTGTCGATATCTTGGACAAGTCTTGGTGTTATAGAATTAACATTTTCCCCCTTCGCTTAATTCTATCCAGTGTGTTCCAACCCAGCATCACCCCTCTGCCAGGCTCTGCAGCTGGCTTTTCCCCACGAGCTGTACCATCCCAGTTGGTGGAGCTGACATCTGCCAAAAAAGCAGACCACCTTCTCGGATTTTCCGTTCGCAGCTGGAAGAGAGGCAGGAGGGCGGGCTGGCAGAGAAATGATGAAGCAGGCACCCGCTCCAGTTCCTGCCTGTGTGGTGGGAGAGGCGCTGCCAAGGAGTTGGTCTCTAGTGGGTCTGAAGCAGCAGGCATCCATCACTAGGGCAGTGGTGGTGAAGCTATGGCACATGTGCTGCAGTGGGCTGTTTTTATCTCTGAAAACTCCTAAGAGGTCCGCCATCACTGCAGGAGGGAGGGCATACAGAGACCCCTGGGCTGAGGGACAGAAGAGAAGGACCGGTACCATGCAGAGGGTCTTCCTGTCTGCCAGGAGAGGCTAAGGCCTGGCTATGGACTTGGATTTGAGGAAGGTTGTTCTGGCTTCCTCAGATTTGGTTAACACTATCTGTAAAATGGAAACAATATAATTTCACAGTCCCTTATAGGACATGTTAGGGCCAGATGTGTTTGGAAGTCAGAAGTTTTCAGGTTTTTAGAAAGTGATGCCCTAATTCCATATTTTACAAAAGAGTCCTGCAGCCAGGCAAGGGAAGCAGCCTGTGAGCAAAGTGATTTCTGCACTGGAAGGCGTGAATGTGGACACTGCATGGAACTAGTGAAGATTCTAAGGAATGTCATGTGGACTCAGATCAGGATTTTCAATGCCAAATAAATTTGTTATAAATTTCTAGAAAAACTCTCTATTGTAGATCTTAGATTTTGGAATGAAGGAAGAAAGACCATGGACCTGTAATGTTGACACCATAGGCCTGCGATGGTGATGGCAAAAGATGGGAACCATAAGGCTGCTTGCAGATTTAAGCTTCCCCAGAGTGGTTGTTCTCAGCCTAGGGTGCAAATGGGAACTTCCTGGGTAGAGTCCTGAAGAGCTATGGACTCTACTCTCCTGGCATCCTTAACTCTGGAACTGTGGGCTGTGGCCTAGTAATGACATTTCCAATTATCCCTTAAATGGTTCCCCACCCTCCCTCCACCCTTCCTTTCTCTCTTCTCTTCCCTTCCCCTCCCCTTCCTTCTTCCCCTCCCCTCCCCCTCCCTTTTCCCTTCCCATCCGCTCCCCCTCCCTTCCCCTCCTCTCCCTTCCATTCTCTTTCTTTTCTTTTCATGAAATGGAGACATACTACCTACAGACTATCCACATAATCCACATACTATCAATTCACCTATTTAAGCTGTGAAATTTAATAGCTCTAATACATCCAGAGTTGCACACCCATTACCGCTGTCAATCTGAGAGCACTCCCTTACCTCACAGAGAGGCCCATACTCTTTCACTCTTACCCTCAGTCCCTGCAGCTTCTCCCAAGCAGCCATGAATTCACTTTCTCTTTCCATAGTTTTCTTGCTATGGACATTTCCTATAAATGAAATCCTACAATATGTGTTCTTTTGTGACTACCATCTCTCACATAATATTTTTAAAGCTCAAGGCTTATCCATGTGGTAGCAGGTATCAATACTTTATTCCTTTTTATGTCTGAAAAGCAGCAGTTTGTTTATCTGTCATTTATTGATAGACATTTGGGTTGTTTCTACTATTGGCTATTATGAATAATGCTGATATCCATCCATACATGTGTTTTTGTGTGGGCATGCTTTCTGTTGTCTTGGATGTGCTTAGGAGCAGAATTGCCAGCTCAAATAGTAACACCATGTTTAACTAAAAAAAAAATGTATTTAGTACAGGGTCTACAGGGTCTCACTATACAGATTGGACTCATAGTGATCTTCCTGGCTTCAGCCTCCCAAGCTGTAGGACTATAGGTGTGTGCCTCCATACCCATTCTCAGTCACCGTCTCAGTGTGCCCCTGGGAGTGGGGCCTGCATGGCATGCCAGGGATGGAACACTGGTCCTTGTGCCTAAGCAGGCACTTTAATCCACTGAGCTATCTGGCTGACCCAACTTTTAACTTTTTGAGGAAATGTCAGATATTTGTTGGCTTCTGGCTACCCTGCACCAGTGGAACCTGCCTGTCCAAGCCCAGGCGCAACATGGGTGAGACCCTCTTCCACCCCATTGGGAACCCCCCACCACTCCGCAGCACCCTCCCACCCTGTCTGCTGAGTGAGAATTTCTGCTGCATTCTGGGGATCCCCAGATCCAGTCCTAGTCCAGGCTGCGTGAGTGTGTGGGAGAGTTTTCTCTCCCTACGACTCCACCTTGTTCCCTCCAGACTCAGCTCAGGCCTGGCATAGAGGCCTGGGATGAAACACTGCAGCTGCAATCCCTGCAAAGAGTGTAGGGGACCAAGCCACCCAGCTACTCCAGGAGCAGACCATCTTGCCAGAGGGGCACAACAGGATCTACTCCCAAGAGTGGCAGCAGGAGGGAGCTGAGCACAGCAGCCAGACCCAAGCCAGGCACAGCTGGATAAATCCAAACACCATAGATCTGCACCTGAATTTCAATAGGTGCTAAGATTATAATTGCACCAAAGCTCTACACAAAGGTCAGAAGACAGAGCTACACAAAATGACAATGAGAAGGAGCAAAATGCAATCTCAGACCCCAAGCCCACCCATAACAAATGCAGAGAACACTAACACAGAACGAATTGGGAACCACACAGCTGAAATCAATGAATCAACAACTTCTGAAATAAAGAAACAACTGCAGAAAGATATAAAGGAACTCAGGTTGGAAATGAAAAAAGAAATCCCTGAATTAATAGCATCTGCAGTAAAGAATCAAATGCAGAAACATGGAGGAAACCCAATGCCCACCCAGAACAAGTGCAAAGGACACTAGCTCAGCTCAAATGTATGAATTAATAGCATTGATAGTAAATAGGCAATAGCAGAAAGTTATAGAGGAACTCAGAGCGGAATTCTTTTCTATTAGCTTAGCTCAAATGTATGAATTAGTAGTGTTGATAGTAAATAAGCAACAGCAGAAAGTCATAGAGGAACTCAGAGCAGAATTCTTTTCTGAAATAAAAAAAGAATTCTCTGAACTCATAGCATCTGAAGTAAAGAATCAACTACAGAAACATAGGGAGGAAACCCAATCTAAAGAAAACACCACAGTAAAAGAATTAATAACTGCTTCTAAAGAAGACATTGATAAAAAAATAGAGATTAGAAAAATGATGGAGGCCAGGGAGATGGCTCAGTGGAATAAGCACTTCCCTGGCAAGCTCAAGGACCTGAGTTCGATCCCCGGTTCCACCAAAAAAGAAAAATGATGGATTCCTTGAGTGAGCAATACAGGAAAGAAACAGATCGCATGAAGCAGAGACAAAGAGATACAGAGGAACTTAAAATCTCAATCACAAGCTTGCAAAACCGTTTGAGTGAAAGTAAAGACAGAGTTTCAGATTTTTTTTTTGAGGGACCAGGGATTGAACTCAGAACCCTGTGCTTGCCAGGGAAGCGCTTATTCCACTGAGCCACCTCCCTGGCCCCTATAGCATTTCAGATCTTGAAGATGCTGGTGCAGCTAGTGAAAAGGTAAGAAAAGATCTCTTAAAAACAACTAGGATGCAGGATAAAATAATTCATCACTTGCATGACTATGCAAAGATGAACAATGTGAGACTAATAGGTATCAATGAGAAAGAAGGAGTCAGTACAAAGGACAATTAAAAAATATGGGTAGAAGTAATAGCAGAAAACTTCCCAAATATGAGAAAACAATCTGACATTCAGGTAACC
>NW_004524683.1:6313191-6333433 GCF_000260255.1 Octodon degus | reverse complement strand
CAAAATTTAAAGACCCAGTTCAGAAACGGGCATTTGAGATGAACACACACTTCTCAGAGTATGAAATTAAAGAAGTGAATAAATATATGAAAAAATGCTCCACATCACTAGCTATCCATGAAATGCAAATTAAAACAACATTGAGATATCATCTCACCCCAGAAAGAACGGCTATCATAAAGGAATCACCCAACAACAAATGTTGGAGAGGCTGTGGGGAAAAGGAACCCTTCTCCACTGCTGGTGTGAATGTAGACTGGTGCAACTGTTATGGAAATCAGTTTGGAGCCTCCTTAGAAAAATTGGACTGGAAATCCCCTTTAAACCAGCTATTCCTCTACTGGGAACTTTCCCAGAGGATCTGAAAATGTCATGTCATAATGATATATGTGTGCCTGTGTTTATAGCAGTACAATTTGTGATAGCCAAATCTTGGAAACAACCAAGATGCCCATCACCTGAGAAATGGATGAAAAAGATGTGGTATTTTTATCAACGGAGTATTACTCAGCTATAAAGAATGATTAAACTCGAAGCCTTTATATTTAATTGGATGCCACTTGAAGATATACTCATAAGTGAAATAAAGCAGACACACATAAGTAAATATCATATAGTTTTCCTAGTATAAGGACTCAAAAAAAAAAAAGAAATACAAATAGAAAGGCATAATGCAACTAAAAAGAAAGCAAGAACTTGAGGACTAGACAATGAAAAGAGAGCAAGGAGAAGAGCTAGGAAACATGACAGGGGAAGCCATACAGTTATATGCAGAAGATGGGTAAGGCAGTGATCCTGAGAATCTTCAGAAGATTTTTCAATCTAGCAGTTAATTGGAAAGATTCTCACCCTGACTAACTATATATACAGACATCTGTGAACTAAGCAACTGCATTGAAGATGGTAATTTGTAATAGTAGGTTCATGCTTGGAGTGCCTGTCATTTTGGTCTTCTGAATACGGGCTGCTTGTCATGACATGCCATTTGCTGCTGTGCTGTCTTTCAGGTAGATGACTGTTCAAAAAGAAGGGAGCGGTGAATGAAGGCAGGAGACAGGAAAAGGAATGTTGCGGGACTGTCCTGCTACAAGGTTGTACAGGGTTAGATTTCTGAACTTATGTGTAAACATAAGAATTATGTAATTCTTTATGCCTATTTTTAAAATATATTTTAATTTTTAAAATGTTTTTTCATCATATTCTGTAGGGACTTAAAGTTCGACATATCAATACTTGATGAAAAATACCTGTTCCATGTTATGCCTAAGATGTTTGATATTCAGACAGATAGTGAGGTTAAGCTTAACAGCCTAGGTTGTATGGTAATAGCAATAAGCTTGTTTTCTGGATGATTAACAACCTAAGTTTGCAGACCAAAATTAGAGAAAAAGGAGGGCCGCAAGGAAAGCCAACATTTTGGTCCTAGCCTTCTAAGGTCAATTAAGACTCAGGACATATGAGAACCTGTACTGTAATGTCCTGTAACTCAGTAGTGTCCCAAATTTTCTGATCACAGAGATTATGGAGCCAAAGAGGAAAGTGATCAAAGATGTAGAGTGTGCCTAAGGAGAGTCACATGGAGAGAAAACCTTCTCTCAGGCTTTCACAGAGAGCACACTGGCCAAGCAATGGCAGTGACTCATCCATGTGGCTGACACTGACAAATGATCTACAATCTGAGGTACAGGATCTCAGGATAAATCCTGAGGGGATTTGACTGACCTTATCAGATCCAAAAGCTACAACTTTTGTTGCATAGGTCTTGCTTTATCTGGGTCTTAACCATCCAGAAGAAAAGTATAAAAATGAAGTATAAGAAGTAAAGCCATGGTGTTATGTTCAGCTGTAGGGGACTCTTGTCAACAATTTCTGACACTGCCAGTCAAGTGGAAGATCCAGTACTTTTATGGACTACTGGACTCTTTTAGAATATTTTGCTGAGTTAACACTTGTATAATATTGAAATGATGGAACTGAACAAAAAAGGGTATACAGATGAATATCCATTTTGTATGTGTGTATTCAAAGTGGTTAGGATAGATATTTAGCTACATTCTCTTAATGAATAGAGGGATTTGTTCTAATGGTGTTTGTAAATAGGATATCATGTCCGCATCTTGTACAGCAATTAACCACTAGGAAGAGAGTATGCAATGTGTTAATTATCGAAACTGTCCTACCAATTTGATTTGAAACTTTCTCATTGCCATTTGTTTCTTAATAAAATTATGGAAAACAAACAAACAAACAAACAAACAAAGAACATACCCAGGTGAACAAAGCACCCAAGATGCGCTGCTATACTTACAGAGCTCATGGTTGGATTAACGCATCCATGAGCTCCCCCTCCCATACTGGGATAATCCTTGCTGAAAAGGAACAAATTGTTCCTAAGCCAGAGGAGGACGTTGCATAGAAGAAAAGATCTCCCAGAAGAAACTGAAGAAACAAAAACTTACAGCATGGGAATAAATTAAGCATAAAATAAATGCAAATTTTTAAAAATGTAATGATACTTTCATTGCACATACACATAATTACCTTCATTAAAATAGCTTTGATTGATTGATTGATTTAGAGACAGTGTTTCACTGTGCAGCTCAGGCAGGCCTTAAACTCACTTTTCAGCCCAGGCTGACCTTGAACTCTCAGCAATCCTCCTGTCTCAGCCTCTTGAGTGCTGGTATTGCAGGCATGAGCCTAAAATAACATTATTTAAGTTTATATATTTATGAGTATTTTATAATCCAAGTTCTATGAAAATATTTATTAACAGTTTGTCATTTTATATCTCAGATAAGTACATAATAATTTCCTAAACTATTCAACTTTGTAATGGAACAAATATCTTTATTAAGGGTATACAGGTCAGCTTAATACAGAGTTTGAATCATTTAAAGTTACTACTTGTAAGGGCTGGCCAAATAGCTTAGCAGATTAAAGCACCTGCTTAGGCAGTGCGTAGTGGCTGGGGTTCAATCCCCGGCCAACCACGCCAGCTCTACCCCCAGGGTGTGCTAAAACAGTGTTGGAGACTGGGTGTGGTGGCAAGCACCTATAATCCCAGTGCTTGGGAGGCTGAAAACAGGGTAATCACTATGAGTCCAATCTGTGTAGTGAGACCCTGTAGACCTTGTACTAAAGTACAAAATAAAGTAAAATAATTACCTGTAATAAAGCCTTTTTATTTTTTAGAAATCAAAACTTTGTAGTTTGTAAACACAGCTCTCTTGCACAATGAAGTATTTGTATGTGAATGTCATGACATTTAGGGTTTGCTTCAAAATATTTATTCACCACCTGTCTCAAATAATGAGAATAGCTGGCATAAGACCAGCAAAAATGTTACGACTCGGCAAAGCTGAATAATGAACATCTAGGGATTCATTACATTGTTCTCTCTTGTATATGTTTGAGGTTTTCCACAATAAAAAGTTTTCTTAAATGTAAAAAAAAAAAGATATGTTTTCCCCAAAATGATTTACCATTTTACATTCCCTTCAGCAGCACATACTGATTTACCATTTTACATTCCCTTCAGCAGTACATGACAGTTCTGATTTTTAAATATCCTTCTTATTATTGGCAGTTTTTTGGGTTTTATTTTTTGTGACTAGCTCAGCCCACCCTGGGGACAGCATGTGGTGCTAGGGATTGAACTGCAGTCCCTGTGTGCTTGCCTAAGCTTGTCTAACCAGGTGCTTTAGACCACTGAGCTATCCTTCTTATTACTGACTTTTCATTCAGAGCCATTCCACTGAATGTGAAGTAGCATCTTGATTTGTGTTTCCCTGATGACCAACGCTGTGGAGCACTATGTGCCTTTGAGTGGGCCATTTTTATTATCTTATTTGGGTAAATGTCTTTTAATATCCTTAGTCATTTTATAATTGTTTTACTTTTTTATGTATTTGGTACCAGGGTCTCACTACACAGCTGGGACTCATCATTATTCTCCTGTTTTCAGCCTCCTCAGCACTGAGATTACAGGTGTGCACCACCACACCTGGTCTTGGTGGCTGGCTTAGTATACCTGGGGGCAGGAATGGCATGACATGTGGTGCTGGGGATCAAACCCTGGTCCCTGCGCTTCCTAAGCAGGTGCTTAGTCCGCTGAGCTATCTCATTGGCCCTGTTTTACTTTTTAATTTAGTGAGTTTTCAGAGTTCTTTATTGGTTCTAGATATAATTTTCTTATGTGATATTGACATAATATTTGGTATATGATATAATTATTTATTCTGTAAATTGTCTTTTCACTTCTTTGATAGAATCTTTGGAATCACAAAAATTTTAAATTTTGATAAAGTCCACTTTATATATGCTTTTCTTTTTCTGTGCTTTGGGAGTCATACCTGAGGATCTGTTACTAAATTCAACGTCTTAGAGGCTTATGTTTTTCTCCCAAGAGGCTTTTTTATGTTTTTGAGACAGGGTCTCATTATGTAGTTTAGGCTAGCCTTGAACTTACTAGGTAACCTAGTTTAGACTCAAACTGGGAGAAATCCTCCTGCCTCAGCCTCCTGAATGCTGGAATTACACCACACCCAGCTCTTCCAAGAGTTTTACAATTTTGGCCCGTATATTTGTATCACATCTATTTTGAGTTAATTTTTGTGTACGGTATGAGGTAGGGGTTCAACCTCATTGTTTTGCACATAACTATCCAGTTGTTCCTCTTCCAGTAATGCATATACAGTTTGAGAGCCACTGTCAACTAGGGAAGGCAGAATTCATGTTTTCTGTGTTCCTGGCGCCAGCCACAGCAGGAGAGGAATGAATGGATAATGCCTAAGTGGATAGATAAATAATGTCTGTAATCCTGACTCCAACGAGGGAAGATGTAGCACGAATCAGGTAAGGACAGGGCCAGGTGCTGATGGAGCCCAACTGCTCTTCCTGGAAGGCTTCGCCTTGGTACAGCAGCGCTTATCTAAGGCTCTTCTAACACAGTTCTAATGGTGTGGAACAACAGCCTTATAAAGCAGGTCTAGGAAGAGCACATGTTAATGTGAAGGAAAGACAGCGCTACAATCCACCTTTGTGTAGCTTTCTGCTCCCCTCTTGGCCTTGTCTCTGCCTTGGAACACCCCTCAGTGCTTCTGCTTCATCACGCTGGGATGTCCATGAAGACTGACAGGATCAGGATGGCTGCAGCTTCCTTTCCAGCAGACTGAGCTGTACCCATTTTCCATGGGGGATTTGTATAGCCCTTCACACCCTGGCTGCCTCCCCTATGTCTATCCCACCATCCCTGTCCTACCCAGGGGCAGGCCCCTGACCTAACAGGCCACAAGGGGGCACCTTGCCAACTGGCTCTTCTCTTTCACTCTCTTGGAACCCTTGATTTCTGTTAATTAGCCTGAGCTCACCTTAGCTTTTTTTTTTTTGGTAGAACCGGGAATTGAAACTTTAGCTATTTTTTGATTGACCCCAACACATAGCTCCTTCAGATCTTGCTTATAACGCTTAACAATATGAGATAAAGAAAACCACTCTAGGGGGCTTGAGGTAGGCAGAGTGTAAGTCCAAGCCCAACCTGGACAACTTAGTGACCTAGTGAGACTCTGTCCAAAAAAAAAAAATAAAAAAGAGCTGGGGATGTGGTTCAGTGTAAAGACCCTGAGTTAAGTCCCCAGTACCACTATAAAAAGACAAGTAGTGTATTATTTTATTATAGTATATTAATATTTTATTATAATACTGATAACATGTTAGGATATATTAATAATGATGACTATCCTCTGTTCTTTACTATGTGCTGGTAGTGTGCACAGTCTCCTTACAGAAGCAGGGATGTTCTGATTGTCCCCATTTAGAGAAGAATTAGGTTCCAAGAGGTTAGGGAGCTGACCCACGGCTGCAGACCTTGGGTATGAACTTGGGTTTGCCTGCCTACACAGGTCCAGCTTTTTGAGTTCTTTGCTCTCTTGTCTCCTGGGCCTGTCCTTGTACAGCTGGTGTTGAGCCTGGCATCTTTCAGCCCCTCCAGCTCACTCAGAGCCTTGGATCCTGCCCTCACATTGTTGCTTCTTCTGCAACCTTGGGCTTCCCTTGCTGTTTCTGGCCTGTAAAAGTCTAAGCAGGGATGAACAGAGATAGAGTCCTCACCTGGTCTCCTGCTCCTTAGAGGTAAGGGACTGGATGGAGAGCCCCACCCATAGACACTATGTCTTGGGCTCCTGGTACCTGAAGACACCGTCACTGTCACACCTTCCTTTTCTAGGTGCGCAGTTTTAATCAGAGTGTGGTTGCCAGGCACACAAGCCTACCTGCCTCTTTCAAGGAGGGTACAGATGGGGCTGAAGCCAGCCAGAGCAAGGCGGCCCTGGTCTGCAACATGCTTCAAACTCCACCCTCAGGCACCTGGTGTTCTTGTAGTGTGGCCTTGCCCAGGCTGGTGGCTATGGGGAAGCTGAGAGGAGCTTTCAGAGTCCTGGGAAGAGGACACCCATGAAGGAACATAGCCCATGGAGCCTGTGTTAGTTGCCTTCTTGTTGCTGAGAAACAATACCTGGTGCTCACAACTCAAAGGAAGAGAGGCTTATTTTGGCTCCAAGTTTATAGAGGCTTAGGTCCATGGTCTGTTGGCCATTGGCAGGATAGTATGGCACAGGGGCATGGTCGAGGAGATGCTGTCTATGGCTTGGGAGCAGGTATGCAAAGAGCAGGAAGGGAAGGTGGGAAGGGAGCTAATGCCTTCCAGGCCACACCTCCAGCACTCACCTCTTTCAACAAAACTCCACCTCCTGCCATCACATTTATGTAAGGAGCATCATACTCCTGTTTTCTAGGCTTCTTCCGAAATCCCCTTGCCCTATGATTGCACCTCCCCATGAAGCTGTAAGGGGGCATTTAGATATAACCCATATAGAGCCACTTCACCAGGTCAAAATCCCATTAGGAACCTTTTCAAGTCCCATGTGGGTCCCAGGAAGTGATTGAAATAAGCTGCTAGTTTATTTCCAACTAGTGTAGTCTGACCAGTGTGACGCACTGCAGTCTGTTACAATGAGCCAGCGAGGTAGCACCCACTGTGCTCAGTGATTTTTGTTTACTCATTATTTTCTCATTCATCCACTTTACCAGGTCCTCACACAAGTCTACTTCTTAACCTCTTTCTTTTTCCCAAATGTCACAGTACTAGTGAGGTCCTGTATTTCAGTCCACCACAAGAAAAGCCTTTCAGAGGCTGGGGAGATAGTTCAGTAGAATAAGTGCTTCCCTGGCAAGCGCAAGGGCCTGAGTTCAATACCCGGTTCTGCAAAAAAAAAAAAAAAAAAAAAAGGAAAGCCTTTCCTTCATTTTAACTTTTTCCATGCATCTGGCCAATACACTACCTAATTTACTTACTAGGTTCATTCATTGCTGACTTGGTTGAGCATAAGAAGGGATTTTTATCTATTTCTTTTGTTAGTTGGTCTTCAGTGTCTAGCATAGCAAAATGGTTTTGGTATTAATAAGTCCACTTATTTATCCAATAAACACAGCACCAAGAGTCAGTGGGAAACAGAATTGTTTTTGAAGAGGCTCAGAATCCAGGACAGGTGCTTGGGATGGGGTCCTGAAAACTGAGATGTGGAGCCTAGGGATGTGCACGCGAACAGAGCTTGGATAGTGACAAGCAGAACAATCTGGGTGCTGGGACACTTGGTACAAGGCAAGTGGGAAAGTGCAGAGCACATCTGCAAACACGTTGCTGAGGCCTAGTGGCTGGACTTGGTGAATAAGGGCGTGGGGGTGAAGGGAGGGACGCTTTGGAAAAACTGAGGTTCTGTGTTGCAGTCTTGGTGGAAGGGGTTATTATTAGCCAGGGGGCTTCTTGGAGGTTTCCAAAAGAGAAGGAAAGATGATGACTTCAAAATTCCATCTCAAAATCCACTTGCAATTATAATTTGAGCCACTTTGTGTTTTGTTGATTTTATTTTTGATTCATTTTGTCCACTTCTTCCAAACAGCAGAGAAGAGGGTGTCTAGCTACCTCATCCATCTCTCTGTCTTACTTCTGGGCGTGTGTGAAATGTGGGGTCTTGGTACAGACATGGAAGGAACTTGCATGTGGGAGACCCACCCAGCTGCTTTCATTTGCCGTGGTCAGCATGGGCTGCGGCAAGACTGGGATGCAAGCCTAAGCATTAGAATTTGACATTTGGGCCTGGTCGCCTCCAAAAGATTGTCTGCCTGTGGAAAATTATAGATAAGCCTGCTGTGGGATTTGAGCAAATATCAGTCACAGCTCTACAGCTATGGAACTTATGTGAAATTGCATTCAGAAGAGGAGGATGAGAGAGGGAAACAGCTAGGAAGACTTTGGGGGCGGCTATCTCTGGGCAAGTGAGAGACCTTCTCTTTGAGGTGCCTGTGGGAGAGCCCAAGGAAATGGATCTATAGCATGACAATAGATTCTCCCCAGTCAGACATCTCCAAGGATGGAATGAGTGGTGTTTGACATAGTGAAATGTAGGGTGCAAGTAGAGGCTTGATAGTCAATGGTGTAGACTGCAGAGGGGCATCTTGCTCTGAGTGGGTAACTGGAGTGGACTCACCCCTGAGGCACTCTCAGGAATCACATCCTAAGCTGCTAAAGGACTTCAACAATTAACTATGTCACATCATCGCCATTCCCCCAGCTCTGACATCTCCCTCCCAGACCTAAAACCATGTCCTTCAATGGTGAAAATTAAAGCATCAATAATAAGTCATTAAAAAAGTATTCCAACTAACGAATGAAAAAAAAAAAGAATTTGGTATTCCCTGCCATTTTTCAATATCCAGCAAATTAATAGATCTTAACCATGAGCATCAATAGCTGCTGACAATCCCAAAAGCACATGTGGCCAGACATGACTTCCTGATGAAAGAGTATAGCCTACCTAATTGTCTTGCTAAAGGGGTTTGACCTACCTACATATTCAGCTGCTGCTTGGAAGGTGTTATGGTTTGGACCTAAAATGGCCCCAGAGCCTCATGTTTTTGTAAGGTGATTGGACTATGGGGAACTATAGCTGACTTGCTGTTAGGAGGTAGGGACTGTCTAGGGGCAAGTCACAGGAGGCATGAGATGTGAAGAGTATATTTCTCTCCCTGCCTCTTCTCTTCACCTCCTAGCTACTGTGACATGGGCAGCATTTCCTCAGCTATGCCCCTCTGTCACGCTGTTTCTATTTTGGAATCAGTTAACCATGAACTAAAACTATGAGCTAGTAAAAGAAGGCTCTCCTGCTTTAAGATGTGAGTGTCAGGCACTGTACCTAGTAGCAAGAGTGACTAAGACAGGTTTTGGTATCAGGAATGGACTCCTTGATATGAATATACTTGACCAGGTAGCTTAGAAGCCTTTGAAACTGTTTATTTCTCTTTTTTTCTCCATAATTTATTGAGAAACAAATAGCAATGAGACAGTTTCAAATCAAATTGGTAGGACAGTTTCAATAATTAACACATTGCAGACTCTCTTCCTAGAGATTATTTGCTGTACAAGATGCAGACATTATATCCTATTTACAAACACTATTAGAACAAATCCCTCTATTCATTAAGAGAATGTAACTATATATCTATCTTAACCATTTTGAATACACAGATACAAAGTGGATATTCATCTGTATCCCCTTTTTTGTTTAGTTCTGTCATTTGAATATTATAGATGTGTTAACTCAGCAAAATATATTCCCAAAAAGTCCAGTAGTCCATAATAGTATTGGGTCTTCTGCTTCACTGGCAATGTCAGAAATCGTTGACCTGAGTCCCCTACAGCTCAACATAACAGCATGGCTTTATTTCCTATACTTCGTTTTTATACTTTTATGCTGGATGGTTAAGATCAAGATAAAGCAAGACTTATCCTCCAAGAGTGGTAGCTTTTGAATCTAATAAGGTCAGTCAATTCCTCTCAGGATTTATCCTGAGATCCTGTACCTCAGATTGTTTGTCAGTGTCAGCCATGTGGATGAGTCACAGCCATTGCTTGGCCAATGTGCTCTCTGTGAAAGCCTGAGAGATTGTTTTCTCTCCATGTGACTCTCCTTAGGCACATTCTACTATTTTATTGATCACTTTCCTCTTTGGCCCCATAATCTCCGTGATCAGAAAATTTGGGGCACTACTCATAAGAGGAGCTTAGAAAGTTTTGGAGATGCTGGTTGGAGAAACCCTAGAATACTGGACACAAAATTTGATGGAGGATTCTAGTCAGAGCTCAGGAAACTAGAGTGCATATACAAATGCAGAAGGTAAAGACTGGCTTAGGAGGATTCAGTTGGGAATAAGGACTCTATTGGCAGCTGACTTGTGTGTTATGCACTGGAACAGAATTTGTCTTTATTTTGCTCATGTTCTGAGACTGCAGTAGACTGAGATAAAGGGTAGTGGATTAATCTGGTGAAGAAAATTTCAAAGCAGTCCAATATTCAAGCTGTGGCATGGATAATGTGGCTGCTTCTACCCATCTTTATAAGAATCAGGATCAAAAAACAGAGATGAATAATCTGAAAACTTCTAGAAAGGAAGTCCCTATAAAGATGGAGTTTGTAAATCTGGACCCAAGCAAAGCATAGATGCTGAAAAGATTAGCATTAAAAAGAAGCCAAATGCTTTGGTTTGAGATAATAAGAAAAATGCCTTGAGGGTAGCTCAAGAATCAACAAGACTCCATTCTTTACTGGCTCAGTGGTGTGAAATTATAAAGATTTATTTGAGAAGATAGCCCTTGTATTGCCTACTTGAGAAGTGCCACCTGGAGAGTAGCTCCCCAGGATCGATCTAGGCACTCAGAGTCCTATGCAACCATGATGTAAGAGAGCCGATGTAATGCATGAAGTTGTGGGAGATTTTGGCATCATCCACATGGTGGTTGGGAGATGTGGGTTTGGGGATATCTACCCACATTTCAGAAGAAGGCTTGGGAGGCCAGCTAGTGTGCCCCTGAGAGGGCAGTGTGTGAAGCTGCAAGTGTAGCAGAGATTCTAGGAAGTTGGAGAAGTCAAGGACATAGAACCTATGATGAGGCAAGTTACAGGCAATGAGGAAAGTTATGCAGAGAAAGAAGTCATGCGGTCTACAATCTGCAATGTTGTAGGGCTGGAGCCACCAAAGCCCCTTGGAGTTCACTTATGGGCACAACTTGGCTCAAGTGCTGGAAATAGTGCTACAGGATTTAATGTTTGCCCTGATGGGTTTCAGTCTTGTCTTGCCACTATTCCTTGCTACCCCATATTTCTCCCTTTTGAAATGGGAATGTTTACCCTGTGCTGTTGTACATTGGCAGTGTTTAACTTTCTTTTTAATTTTTACAGAAATTCACAGCTAAGAGTTTGCCCTGAGTCTCAGAGGAGACTTTGAACTTGGACTTTTCAGCAATGCTGGGACTATTTAAACTGGTAACTGTAGAGATGGACAGAAGTCTTTTGGGGACCAGGGGCAGAATGTTATGGTTTGGACTTGAAGTGTCCCCCAAAGCCTCATGTGTTTGGAAGGTGGTTGGATTGTGTAGGCACTATAGCTGACTTGCCATTAGGAGGTAGGACCTGGTTAGAGGCAGGTTATAGGGGGTGTGACCTGGAAGGGCATTTCTCCCTTTCTTTCTTTTTTTTTCATTTTCTGTTTCCTGGCCACCATGATTTAAGAAACTTTTCATCTGCTTTCCCCTCTGCAATGCCATTTTGCTTTGGGGCCAATCAATCATCAGCTATAACCACTAACCAAAATAAATCTCTTGCCCTTTAAGGCACTGGGGATTATATCTCAGTGGTAGGAAAGTGACTAATGCAGAAGGGAAAGCAAGACAGATACTCATGGAAGATGGCATCAAAAATAGGCTATCAGCAACATCAGGACTGTAGGAAGCCTCTAGGTCAAAGAGCTAGGTCCTTCTATCATTAAGTTGTCAGCGAAAGCAAGAGGTGGAGGGGAAAGCTGGAGATTAAAAAAGATCCAGAAATAGGTATCAAATATAGAAGTTGATGCAACTCAATAATGTTACCAAGAGAGGTGCATGTGGGTGACAAAATCATAAGGGAAATCAAGAAAATAAAAATTATAAGAGGTATGATTTGTTGTTCCTTTTAGGGAGGGAAGAAACTCGTGAGTGGACTGAGGTTCCAGAAGGGACTTGCAGATGGTCCCCACAGCCTATTTTTTAAGGATACTTTCCTTATAATCATTCATTACATAACACTTTGCAGGATCTTCTGTTACTTTACAATAAAATGTTGCAAAGACTAGGTCCCAGTTGCAGCATTTGGTGTGGCCCCTCCAGAGCCTGTGCACACTTTGAATTAGATGGCCCTTACTAAATGATCTCTTTCTTCTAGCTTCCCTAACACCCTTAAATGTCAAGATAGAGAGATAAAGGAAGTGGAGAAAAACCTATTGCTCTAAAATCTCAGCAATAGGAGCAGCAATAGCAAGGAGCCCTGTGTACAGTTCGCAGGTCTCTGGTGAGAGTAATATATCTTTGCCTAGCTGTCCCTTGTGGTGGGGACTAGTATGGCCCCATTGAGAAAGTGGAAGTAGAGGTGGGCTGTGTGCCTGTGAGAGACCTGAGGCCACCTCATCCCATCTATCCCTGGGCCCACCCTGCCAGGTGATGGAGCTGAGAACCTTGGTGGGGCCTGTACCTCTTGATCTCATGGGAGAGGTGTTTATTGATTTCCTATGAGCTACAGCACAAGGACATATTTGGATAGAAGCAAAATTAAGTCACAACCCCCTGGGAAGTGTTTCAGTTACTCTTTTCTCATTGCTGGGACAAATGCCTGACACTCAAAACTAAGGAAAGAAAAGTTTATTTAGCTCACAGTTACTGGAGGTTTCAATCCATACTCAGATGGCTCCAAGGCAGAGTGGCACATGGCACAGAACAACCTTTCATGGTGACAACAAAAAGCAGAGAGCAAAAGGGAGGAGTAGCAGCAACAATGGCTACAGAGAATAAGCCTGTCTCCTTTAAATTGCATTCAGGCTATCTGTCCTAGGTGGGGTATAGCACTCACACCCATAATCCCAACAGCACTCACACCCATAATCCCAACAGCACTCACACCCATAATCCCAGCAGCACTCACACCCATAATCCCAGCAGTGGATCATGAATTAATCACAAAGTCTAAAAGTCTGCCCCATGACTGCATGAGGCTTTGGGGAGACAACTAGACACAAATCATAACAGGAGGTAGTAGGTCATGGGCCTACTCCATATTGAGCCTGCTCCATATTGGTGAACAGGGATCCAGGCCCTTGTCCTCTGCAGATAGCAGCCACCAGGGTTGTATGTGTGTACATACATGTGTGCTCACGCATAGGCCCATGCCTGTGTTGCATCCCCGGAAGGAAGAGGGCTCCCAAAGAGCTCCCTGGGATGGGTCAGTGTGGACAACAGCAGAGAAGCAGCTCTGGGAGCAGGAGCTGTCTTGAACTCCTTGGTGTAGCTTCAGGGAAGCAAGTGTGAATTCGAGCCCTCTGCTCAGCCAACTAAAAATGATGGACGAGAATGAGATGGCTCGGGAGTCCTGCCCTGCTTTAACAGTAAAGGGGATCTGAACTGTAAACTTTCTCTGGATTGCATTTCTTAGACCCTTCTGCTGGGTACCAAAGGGCTTTTTTTTTCTACTGGTGTGAGCGCTTTTTTTTTCTACCGGTGTGAGCAAGGTTGTGTGAATCCATGTGTGCATGAGTGTGAGCTGCATGGTGATGATTGCACATGTGCAGTAGCATGTGGGAGCAAGACTATGAGTGAAGGTGAGTGTTCATGTATAACCACACATAGGTGTTAGTGAGTCTCCGGTGTGTGCACAGCCAGGAGCAGCGCACAGGCAGGCAGGTCTGAACGGCCAGACCTGCTTTCTGGTGACCTGGGTCCCCCACCAGTTGGTGTGCTCATTTGCCATGGGTGGCAGGGAAGTGGGGGAGGCTGAGGGTTGGCAGAGGGGGAGCAGGAAGCGGCTGCCAAGCCCTCCTCCTGGCTGTGGGGATGAGGCCTACGGTGCTGCTGCCTCCTGCTAGGCCCTGACTGCAGCCGCTGCTCTGACTGCTACACCCCACGTGGAACTGAGCCCACAGCCGGGCCAAGGGGCCCAGGAAAGCCTTGCCCCCCAAGCAGCTCCCTCAGAAGGCTCAGCCTGCGACCGCTGGTTGGGCAGAGCTTCATTCCAATGGGCTCTTTCGGTGGAAGAGAAAGCGGAGGACTCAGGACAGGAAACAAAATACAACTTTGACTAGAGAGCAGGAAATATGGTCCTGCTGCTTGGTGATCTTAAACAAGCTTCTTGGCCCTTTTGGGCAAGGATTAGTGTGGATGCTGTCTCTCTTAACAGCTGAGAGCTCGGGGAGGCCTGTTTTCTCCAAGCTCCAGAGGCCAAGTCCTGGGACTAGGAGGGCAGGCAGTGCCAGATGAACGGCGGTGGTGTCTGAGCCTCCTTAGGAAAGGGCCCTAGGTCTGTGTTCAGGGGCCTGAGCTAGGGGTCAGACCTCAGACCCAGGCTGCAAGAGAGAGCTTCAGAAAGATCCAGAATGCCACCAGTGAGAGCTCTGGGATCATCTGCAGTGCCCGGGCAGCCTCACTGCGGCCTGAGTGGGACTCTTTTTGCATCCCTGAGCAGCCTCAGAGGTCAGAGCTGCCTACAGAGCGCAGGGCCAGGCAGGGGTCGGGAGCATTTGCCCCACGCCTCATGTCGCCAGCCTTGGCCGACCTCTCGGAGCCAAAGCCAGGCCGAGGATTTCCACAGTGCAGCTCCCCGAGAGAGCGGGATTAAGGGGAACTGCTCGGGTGGGCCGAGCCAGGGGCCAGGGGGAGGCCGGGCGGAAACCCAAAACCTCCGCAGCTGTTTCCAGTTTGCCGCCCTGGCTGGGACCCGGTGGGCTGCACAGGGCACAGCGGCGGGGACAGAGTACGCGGAGCGTGCTGCCTAGCTCTGTCTCTTTCTGTGTCTCCTCCACCTTCCGAGAGACTTTCTCCTACCCTCTTCCGTGGGGGCTTGATCTGGGCTTCCCTCTTTCTGACTTTTTAAAAGTTTCACGGATTCAAGGAGATTGTTGGTCCCTGCGAGAGGGGGACACTGGGTTCTCCTGACCACACAGTGTCCTGGAACTTGGCCCTCGCCCCATCCTCATCCCTGCAGGAGGTAGCTCATTAAGCCCAGAGCTCAGGGGCTCGAGCTCTGCACCAGAGAGCAGAGGGTCCAGTAGGAAACCGCATGGGCTTTGGGGACACACGCAGCTTCCAGCAGGATTGGTCCTCCAGGCACATGCCTCTCTCTGGGTATCTCTTCCACCTGCTTGCTTTATGCACAGATTCACAGCTTGGGAGTTACCACTTGCGGCGGGAGACCAGTAGTGACTTCATGGCAGAGCAGAGGCAGAGAAACACAACTGCTCCATGGTCTCCAGACTGGGCTCCCAGGGAGTGTGCGGGCGTCCCCATCCCCCGCTTAGGAACGGGGTTGCAGGGCAGTGGAGGAGCAGTATCTGCTGCTCTGCAGCCAGACAGTCCTGGATGCAAATCCTGCTTTGCTGCGCTTCCTGGAACAGAAACCCGGAGCCCCAGCTCCTGCAGCATGAGCGGCAGGCACAGTGCTCAGCGCAGCAGAGGCTTCTGGGGGAGAGTGCTGCTCCAGCCCGCTCTGTGGGTCTAAGGTTCCATTATCCCATCAATCTGCTCTGTGCCTGTGCTCACCTCTGGACCAGGCCATAATCCAATCCCCTGCTGTTCAAACATGCCAAGAAGCAAATTAATTCTCAACCTAAAAGTCCCAGCGGGCAGAAGTCACTGAGGGCTGGTAGTGTGGCATTCTGGCCAGTGTTAATGAATTTCATTTTCTTTAGTTTCTTTAGTTCCAAAAACAAACTTCTAAGCAGACGCTACTTCTATTTCTGGAAATTTAAGGCTTTTTAAATGACTGGACCAAGATTATAGAGAGAGCGGACTTGTCCGAAGTCACGTAGCCAGTTTGTGTGGGATGGGGGCTAGGCCTGGGCCCGCTTCCCCTTCCTCTCTCCCTAGTGCCGCAGCCTAGACTTTGGGCTGCCTTAACATTTCCTTCAGCAGATTAATTAGTTGACCACTCACGTGCCCCACAGCCTCAGGAGATGAGCAAAATACAAACCAACAGTTGCCTATGGAGTCCTCATTCCCAGCTGAAACCTCCTGAGCCTGTTCTCTCCTGTCTGCATTTTCATCAACATTCTGGTCTTCTCTGACCAGAATCTCCCACCACCCTCGGCTCACCACATTCTAGGGCTCTTCTAGGCAGCATCTCCAAACTCCTGCTGTGAACAAGCTTCCAAAGCTTTTTGTTTCTTTGTATAATTACACTGGATATATATGTCTTTTTTGGGGGTGGTACTAGGGATTGAATTTGGGACCTTGTGCTTGCCAGGTGCGTGCTTATGCCACTGAACTATATCCCCATATCCCTGACCCTCAAAAGCTTTTTTTTTTTGTATTTTAGGGAAGGGTCTACAGAGTGTTCAGGGACTCACTACTAGATTGGACTCATAGTGATCCACCTGGTTACAGCCTCCCAAGAGCTGGGATTACAGGTGCACACCACCAAGCCCAGTCTCAATTGCCATCTCAGCATGCCCTGGGGGCAGGGCTGGCACAGGCCGGCATGGCAGGCACAGGGATAGAACCCCTGACCCCGTGCCTTCTTGCAGGTGCTTTAATCCATTGAGCTATTTGGCCCACCCTCCATCAAAAGCTTTTTTAAAAAACTATTAGTACATATTTGCAATATATAGTGATTACACTTAGTATGGGGGAATTTTATATGTATAGAGTATATCTTGGTTCTTTTATTTTTCAATCCTCAGCTCTTCCTCTCCCTCCATTTCTTATTCTCCTGTCCATTTGAAAAAGATTTCCCTATGTCCTCCTTAATCTATTTTCGGTTTTGTTCTGTTTTTGAATGTCTCACATAAGAGAAACCATGTGATGTTTAAGCTTGTTACAGTTGAGTGGGCCAAAATAGTACCGGATAAGAAAAGAATTTCAAAGTTTACACTTTATAGTAAGCAGTAAGTAGCTACAGTTTTTGAAGATCATGTGATGGTAGCAGCAGGAACAGGTGGAAGGGCAAAGGGAGAGGGAGGAGCAAGAACCACGGCCCCAGGCGAAGCTGCTGCTGCTGGGGAAGTTCTCTGTGAAGGCAACAGCGGCAGCATTGACAGCGATAGGAGCACCGCTCACCCAGGCTTAGTGCTGGGCCCTGAGGAGGACCCTCAGGGAGTCTAGCCCAACTCGGGCTTCCTGTGTCTAAGGGCTCGGACACCTCCAGCTCCAGCTGTCTCCATCGGGTTTCTCACTGGTGTCATGATCTGCCGCCTCAGCCATTATGGCCTCCCAAGCTTCCACATGGACAATTCTGAGGGTGGTATTGTATTTATAGTTGAAGGAGGAGGGGGCAGTGGCTTCTTCAACTGCCCTGGACAGGTTTCCTTATTGTACTAGGCTTGTAGGTCTGATTTGCTTCACTTAACATTAGGTTCTCAAGCTGTATCCATTTGCTTACAAGTGGCTCATGTTTATCTTTCTTTATGGCAGAGTAGTACTCCATTAGGTGTAAAGACCACATCAGTCCTTCATCCATTCATCCACTGTGGATTTATATGCCAAGAGCTAGTCTAAACTATGCAGTTACAAACTTGGGTATGCATGTATCCTGGTAATACAAAGACTTTAACTCCTTGAGGAAGATCCCCAGAAGAGGAATATCTGGATCAAAATAAATCCTTTTGATTCCCATAGAGGTTGCACTAGTTTACATTCCTACCAACAGTGTAGAAGGATTTCTTTTCCCCCATATTCTTACCAGCTTTTGTTATTATTTGATTTCTTGATGAAAGTCATTTTTTTGGGAGGGTAAGATGGAACCTCAGGGTCATTTATTTTGTATTTTAGAACAGGGTCTATAGGGTCTTCAGGGTCTCACTATGTAGATTGGACTCATAGTGATTCTCCTGTTTTCAGCCCTCCAAGTGCTGGGATTGCAGGCTCGCACCATGGCCAATCTCTCAGGTTTATTTTAGTTTGCATTTCTCCTATGGCCAGTGATAGTGGACAATTTTTTCATGTATTTATTGGCCACTTGTACTTCTTGTAAACCACATGGTCAGGTAGGCATGACAACGATCCCACTCCCCAAATCTGTCTTAGTCACCTTCTAGCTGAGACACAATACTGGATGCCCACAATTTACAGGAGGAGAGGTTTAAATTGACTCAGGTTTTAGAAGTTTCAGGCCCCGTTTGCCGGAAACAGCACAGTGGAAGGGCTGAGGTGAAGGGTGGCCATTATCATGGCAGCCAGGAGGCAGAGAGAGGAGGGAGGAACTAGGAGGGAAGGTGCCTTTCAGGCATTGCTCAGTGGCCGCCTCTTCCTACCATACTCCACTTCATAACATCGCCAGCCTTCTCACCTCCAAGCCTGATCAGACGCCCACGGGGGACTCTTAGGTATAAACTGTAACACCTGGACTCCCAGGACAATGCTGATGGTAACACCCTTGCTCTGGTGTCACAAAGATGAGGGCGGCTGAGGAGTGTGTGACCATTATTTTGGAGCTCTTACAGCTTGCTTGGTGCAGTCTTTATCTCACTTGAGCCTTGAGCCATCCTAGATGTAGCCATTTCTTGGATCCCTATTTGAGTTGAGGTCACTCAGGGTCATCTTAGGTGCTCATCTCTCCAAGCATGGAGCCTGTGCACACCTCAGTGTGGATCCCACACCCCACATCTGACAGAGCTGCCTTTGTAAAGGATCCTTGTGATGCTGGGCAGCTGCGAACCCCTCTGAGCCTCTATTTTTTTGTTTCTTTTTTTTTTTTAATTAAACAGATGACAGACTGTGATCCACCAATGTGGATAAGTGGAAAATACCCTAAGCACATGGACATACTGAGCCTGCTCTTGCCCCTGGCTGAGCCCTGACCCTATGTGGGTCACGGGTGGCCTCAGGGGTTCTTGGAGAGCAGGTATGCCATGGCAACCTCTCTTGGAGCAAATTCTTTTGTCCATGAAGCACTTTCTTTTGTGAGTCTATAAAGTTCATGCATATTTTTACTTAGAATTTGGAAAAGGAAATAGATTCCATGTTTCTTCAGAAAAATGACACCAAAATATCTGTAGTCAAAGTCTTTTAAAGTTACCATTAAATGTCTAAGGCTCCTGTCCTCAACAGCAAAGCAGGTAGTTTGTCCTCTGGCTTTGAAAATGGTTGGGAAGGTTGGCTTTTATCCTTACTTCCAGGGCTCTGGGGTATCTCAGGACTTGGCTCCAGGGTCCTTGACTTTGGCCAAGTTGATCATGTGTGAGACTGTGTTGCAGCAGATTGTGTGCAATATGTGTGCGTGGGCTTGTGCGTGGTGCAGGCAATGTGTAGTGCCTGTGGGAGGACCTGGCTGTACCTGGTGTTGGGACTGTGTGTGTGTGTGTGCGTGTGTGTGTGTGTGTGTGTGGTACATGGGTCACGGAGCCCTGTGTGGGATAGGTGGCCCCACAACTCTTGAAGCTCTATGTTATGAGAGTTTTAGGGGCTTGTGGGATTGTGGAGAGTGCCATGATGTGAGTTGGGACTGGGTAAGAAAGCTGACGAGGACCTGATTAGGACACTAAACAAATACAAGAAACATATGCTCTTCTAAATCACCCTAAAATGAGATTTGGTTGATGAAAAGGCAGCAGTTGGAAACAAGACCATCAAACAAGGCCATTTTGACCCACTTTTGCATTAAAAAAACATCACCCCAAATGACAGTGCAATAGATACATAAGTCCTGGCTTTCTCAGAAAAGGACATCTCTCCCGAGGGAACCCAGCACACAGTGGCAGCCACAGAGCCATGCAGAGGCTGCAGGGCATATGGATGACGTGGCAGTGTTGAGTCTTGACTCTGTCTCTCACTGTGAGTCACTGACACCAGGAGCGGGACGGTGCCACCAGCTGGGTGGGAGAGTCCCGGCCCCCATCTCCTCGGTCCACGAAGCAGGTGACCGCTCCTGAGGGCGGCAGTCAGACCAGGTGCGAGGAGATTAGAGTGAACGCAGGTGTTCTCAGAGAGATAAAGGGAGGTGCTGGAACCTGATGCAGGTCCACGTGATTGCTGGGGAGAATCAAGAGAAAGGCCTGCAGATGACAGAATTTAGCACGGAAAGCCTTCACTGCGGGAGCTTTGGAAAGATATGTTATTCTAAAGAGGAGAATAAACTCAGAAAGAGGAAAAGTTATGCAAAAAAAGGTAAAGAAAAGT
>NW_004524683.1:6310182-6312931 GCF_000260255.1 Octodon degus | reverse complement strand
TGGAGCCTATGATATAAGGTAGGAGGACAATTAAGTTGAAACACGTTGAAGTCTTTGTATTGTTGGGGAGGAGAGAAAGTGCTGTTTAACTTTATTATAGGTACAAAAAATTTAAGGGTAATTCATAAAAAATCAGAAATAATATAAATGAATTATAACCAAATATGAAAAAATGAATTAAAGGGAGACCTTGAAAATTCAGGGGACAGAAAAAAAAAGTCTGTAAAGTAGAAAATGAGAAGCAGAGTGAAAAGAAAATAAGATGGTAAATATAAATTGAAATATGTGAGGAATCCAAACTAAAATCTCCAGTTAAAATGGAAGGATTTGTAGACTGGGTAAAATGAACAAATAACTCTTTACTCCTACCTACCCTGGCTATATACTGTTTACCAAGGATTTGGAAAAGCTAAAATAAAAGGCTTGAAAAAGATCTTGTGAAGATATTTATATTGATGAATGATGCTTGAATTACCAAATCCATCAATGTTCACTAATAATACATGTGACTAGTTGTGTTTATTTATTGTGTTTATTAGCACAAAGATTATTTCCATATTGAATTCTATTAGCTCAATCCCAAATATTTATAAATTAAAAGAAAAATGATGATCTCAACTGAATCAGAAAAAAATTGGTGAGATTCTATATTATTTGTTTTTTTTAATGTATTTAGTACAGGGTCTACAGGGTCTCACTACACAGATCAGACTCATAGTGATCCTCCTGCTTTCAGCCTCACAAGTTCTGTGATTCTAGGTGTGCACCACCACGCCCAGTCTCAATCGCCCTCTCGGGACACCTCGGGGTCAGGGCCAGCAGGGCTGGCATCGCACACTGGGGATTGAACCCTGGTCCCTGTGCCTGCCTAAGCAGGGGATTTAATCTTCTGAGCTATCTGGTCAGCCCTCTGTATTATTTTATAATGCTATTGGTAAACTAGATTTATAAAAGGGTATTCCTTAACCTTAGAATTCCTACCAAAGACTTACAGAAAGCATAATGTGTTGGAGAAAACTTGATACTTCCTTTAAAATCAAGAATGAGCCATGTTAGCTGCTGTCACTGCCTTAATTCATCATTGTTGTAGAGTTCCTTACCTGTATAGGAAAGCAAGGTAAAAAGGCAGGGTGTGGCCACAGCAACCATTGAAAAAGAGTAGCCATGGCCCTCCGCTATCCCATGGCCATGGGCCTCAACAAGGGCTACAAGGTGACTAAGAATGTGAGCAAACCGAGGCACAGCCGCCGCTGCCGCGGACGTCTCACCAAACACACCAAGTTCGTGCGGGACATGATCCGGGAAGTGTGCGGCTTCGCCCCCTATGAGCGGCGCGCCATGGAGCTGCTCAAGGTCTCCAAGGACAAGCGTGCCCTCAAGTTCATCAAGAAAAGAGTGGGGACGCACATCCGCGCCAAGAGGAAGCGTGAGGAGCTGAGCAACGTGCTGGCCGCCATGAGGAAGGCAGCTGCCAAGAAGGACTGAGCCCCTCCGGAATAAAGCTTTGCAGAAAGTTAAAAAAAAAAAAAAAAAAAAAAGGCAGGGTGTGATTATCTTAGGATATAATGATTTATGCAGATAACTAAGAGTATCTACATAGAAACTATTAAAATGAACAAAAGCTCAGCAATGTCCTGGACATAAATGAGATCAATACACAACATTCAGATGTGTCTCTACATACCACAAGTATATTTAAAACATGAAATTTTGAAAAGATAATATTTATAGCACAAACAGAAAACACATGGCACCTAGGAAGAAATCTAACAAAATATGTAAGGGGCCTTTTAGAGGAAATGATAAGAATTTATTTTGAGCTATAAAGATCCAAATAATGTGTTGCAGCACAGGCCTTGTTAAAATAAAGGCTTGCTTTGGTGTCCTTTTTTAAAAATGTATTTGGTATAGGGTCTTACTATGCAGCTCCAATTCAGAATGATCCTCCTGTCTCAGCTTCCCCATCTCTGGGATTACAGGTGTGTGCCACCATGCCCTGTTTTGGTGGCTGGCTCAGTGCTCCTGGGAGTGGGGCTGGTGCAGCATGTAGTGCTGGGAATCAAACCCAAGTCCCTGTGCTTGCCTAAGCAGGCACTTAGTCCACTGAGCTGTATCTTGCTGGCCCCTTGTGTCCTTGTTTCAAAGAAATAGATACAAGTAAGTAATCATTATCAGATAGAGTCAATGCTATAAATGTTATCAATTTTCTCTAAATTCATAATAAATTTATTAAAGTTAAAATTGAAATGTCAATATCTCTTTTTATGTATGTATAATTAAAAACATTCTAAAATTTATATGGAAGACTTTAGGTTCAGGAGCAGTAAAGAAAGAATTAGAAGAAGAAAGAAGTTATGATTTGCCCTAGTAAAATTATGACTTATTTTAAAATCTTCCTAATTAAGACATGTACATCTGGAATAGATATGGTTGTGTAAATCAGTATTTTTTCCTTAGAAATCATCCAAAAGCAACAAAAAGAATAAAAATTTTAACCCTATTTTTGGCAAAACTTGAGGATAAGTATTACCTAAAATCCCCAAGTATGTGTGAGAACAATCCAAAGAGGCTCAGATTAGGGGAAAAAAAATAGGAAAAAATGAAGAGAAAGAAACTCAGAGAAAGATTTATTTGATGAGATAGCCAGGTAAAATATCCTCCTTAAAAGCAAAGGGCATAGAGATGTGAAACTTCTGTCTCCTATTTTCAAAAACATATGAAATAACTATTGTGAATGGGCTAAAGGGAA
>NW_004524683.1:6277634-6304907 GCF_000260255.1 Octodon degus | reverse complement strand
CAGCTGGTAATGCAAGGGGGCAAAAGAAAAGCACCAGCAGGGTAAAAGCTGGGATGCAGTTGTCGTGTTTTGAGGATGACCACATTCCTGGGAAACCTAAAGAACCTACAACAAAAACCATCACCAGCCCCAAGAGAACTTAGTACAATGGATATATGAAGTTATTGAGGAAGAATACATTATTAAGATGCATTTGTATGGAATTTTACCATTTAAAATAAAAATAAAGCAAGAGGACAGATCACATTCACAAGAAAGCAGCAACAGACAATGAGTTTCCTTGCAATAAATGTAGGAGCGAGGGCCCCAAAAAGAAAGTGTTGAAACACTTCTGAAAGAGAGCAAAGCTGACTCAAACAAATGGAAGGACCATCCTTTTGGCTAGGAAGACACAGCATCATCAAGGTGCCATTTCTTTCTAAGTACGTTTCTGAATTTAATATGATCCCAATAAAATACCAAGTGTTTTTCTTTAAACAGACAAGCTGATTCTAAAATTCACATAAAAAAATAAACAAAAAATTCAGGATAACTCTGAAAAGAAGAGTAATATGAGGGGATTAGCTTGACTAGGTATTAAAACATATATTAAAAATCTCAATATCTGAAGCAGTGAGAAATTGATGCATGAACAGCACGACAGGCCAATCGAGCATAGCATGTAGACAGACCAGAAATAGAGCCAGCTGCACATGTGGGAGGTTAGGAATGAAACTATTGGCCACTAAAATCAGTGGGATAGGGCTGGGGAGATAGCCTGGAGAACCTGTTTGGTAATCACGAGGACCTGGGTTCCATCCCTGGCACCATACGCTGTGCTGGTCCCTGAACCCTGGGTGAGCCATGCTGCCCACTGAAACTGGGTGTGCATGCCTGTAATCCCAGTACTGGGGAGACTGAGACAAGAGGAGCACTATGAGTCTGAGCTGCATAGTAAGAGCCTATGCCAAATGAATAACTAAAAATTTAAAAAAAATCAGTGGCTAACTATATATACTGATACCTGTGAACTAAGCAACTGCACTGAAGATGGTAATCTGTAGTAGTAGTTTCATGCTTGGAGTGCCTGTCATTCTGGTCTTCTGAATACGGGCTGTTTGTCATAACATGCCAGTTGCTGCTGTGCTGTCTCTCCGGTAGATGATTGTTCAAAAAGAAGGGAGTGGTGAATGAAGGCAAGAGATAGGAAAAGGAATATTGTGGGACTGTCCTGCTTCAAGGTTGTATATGGTTAGATTTTTGGACTTAGGTGTAAACATAAGAAGTATATAATTCTTTATGCCTATTTTTAAAATATATTCTAATTTTTAAATGTTTTTCATCATATTTTGTAGGGACTTAAAGTTCAACATATCAATACTTGATGAAAAATACCTGTTCCATGTTATGTCTAAGATGTTTGATATTCAGACAGATAGTGAGGTTAAGCTTAACAGCCTAGGTTGTATGGTAATAACAATAAGCTTGTCTTCTGGATGGTTAACAACCTAAATTTGCAGACCAAAATTAGAGAAAAAGGAGGGCCGCAAGGAAAGCCAACATTTTGGCCCTCGCCTTCCAAGGTCAATTAAGACTCAGGACATATGAGAACTTGTACTGTAATGACATGTAACTCGGTAGTGTCCCAAATTTTCTGATCAAGGAGATTATGTGGCCAATGAGGAAAGTGATCGATGATGTAGAGTGTGCCTAAGGAGAGTCACATGGAGAGAAAACATTCTCTCAGGCTTTCACAGAGAACACATTGGCCAAGCAATGGCTGTGAGTCATCCACAGGGCTGACACTGACAAAGGTTCTACAGTCTGAGGTACAGGATCTCAAGATAAATCCTGAGGGGATTTCACTGACTTTATCAGACCCAAAAGCTATAACTCTTGTTGCATAGGTCCTGCTTTACCTTGGTCTTAACCGTCCAGCAGAAAAGTATAAAAACAAAGTATAAGAAGTAAAGTCATGGTTTGTGTTGAGCTGTAGGGGACTCAGAACAACAATTTCTGACATTGCCAGTGAAGCAGAAGACCCAATACTGTAATGGACTACTGAACTCTTTTAGAATATTTTGCTGAGTTTACACACCTATAATATTTAAATGATGGAACTTAACAAAAAAAGGGAGTACAGATGAATGTCCATTTTGTATCTGTGTATTCAAAATGGTTAGGATAGATATATAGTTATATTCTCTTAATGAATAAAGGGGTTTATCCTAATGGTGTTTCTAAATAGGATATCAAGTCTGCATCTTGTACAGCAATTAACCACTAGGAAGAATGTATGCAATGTGTGAATTATTGAAACTGTCCTACCAATTTGGTTTGAAACTGTCTCATTGCTATTTGTTTCTCAACAAAATTATGGAAAAAAAATCAGTGGGATAAATGATTAATTGTTCAATAAATGTAGTTGGGGGAAATAACTGATTGGTCTTGTGACAAAAAGATACAGTTAGGCCCATATCTAACATCATAGACCAGGGTAAATTCCAACTAAGTCAAAGATTTGAAAAGAAAAAAAAAAAAAAAAAAAGGAAAAGAAAATACCACAAATATACTAGAAGAAAACATGAGACAATCCTTGTATAATCTTGGGATAGGGAAAAGCTTTCAAATTGTGACTCAAAATAGAGAAGGTAGTAGAGAAAAACATTAAAAATTATGCCAAGGAAATCTTTATGCAAAAATTTACGGTCAAAAGATAACTCAGTGTAATATAATATTTGATGCGTTCATTAAACATTTAATTTTTTCTCATTTATAAAGTGGATCTAGAAATCAATGAGAAAAGAATCCACAGCTTAATTAAAAATATGCAAAGGATATCAAGAAATGGTTCATAGAAAAATGTTCTACCTCACTAATAACTAGAATTTATACAAAGATACTAGAAGAGTGAGGAAATTCTCTATATACTGACATCAAAGGACCCCCAGCACATACTATTAGGCAAAAATTCTAGTTCAAATATTAATTACCACTTACATAAAAGAGGAAAAATATGGTTTTCATATTTTCTTGTTTTTAATTTGTTGAGAAATAGTATGGAGGATGAAAGTAGAACAGCCGCCTTTTGTTTTATACCTTTTATTCTTGCCTTGTATGACTTTATTGCTTGTTCAAATAATTAAGTACTTTAATATAATTTTTAAAATCCTCATAAGTAAACCAGTATTCTTGATGAACATAGGTGCAAAAATTCTTCTTCTTCTTCTTCTTCTTCTTTTTTTTTTTTGCAGAACCGGGGATTGAACTCAGCCCTTTGCGCTTGCCAAGGAAGTGCTTATTCCACTGAGCCATCTCCCCAGCGGTGCAAAAATTCTTAATAAATTACTTGCAAACTAAATTAAGTAACAAATTAAAAAGCCCAGACAGCAGGATCAAGTTGACTTACATTCCAAGGATTCAAGGCAGATTCAAAATAAGTGAATCACTAAACATAACACACCACATCACAGAAATAGAAGCAAGGGTAAAAAGTCATGTGATCCCCTCAATTGACGCAGAAAGACTTTGGCAGAATTCAACATCTTTTCATGGTAAAAGCCCTGAAGAAATTGGGTGTTGAAGTAGTATTGTTCAATATAATGTAGACCATGTATGACAAACCCACAGCCAACACCCTGCTGAATGGGGAAGAACTGAAAGCATTTTCTCAATCAGAAACGAGGTGAAGATGCTCACTACTCCTCCTCACTATAGTTCTTTAAATTTTATGTAGGGGGCTTACCGGTTAGCTCAGTTGTTTAATGTGCCACTTGGGCAAATCCAGTCAGGTGCAGGGTACCATGGTTTGACTCCCAGCTCCACAAGGCTTACTACCCCTGCCCTTAAGGCAGCCTGAACTAGGAAAAAAAAATCCTTCTCTAAATTTTATCTGGAATGATTAGGCAAAAGAAGGCAGTGAAGTGGATGCAAATAAGAAAGGAATAAGTCATATTACCCTTGTTTGCAGATGATGTGATCCTTTACTTAGGAAACCCTAAAGATTCTATTGAAAGACTTTTATAGTTGATAAGTTCATCAAAGTAGCAAAATGAAAAATGAACATTAAAAAAGCCAACTTTAACTTTTCTATACACCGGTAATAGACTAGCTGAGAAGGAAATAGATTCCTAGGTATCTGTATAACTTCAAGAGGTGAAAGTCCTATATGATGAAATTTCTAGGAGAGTGAAAAAAGAAATTGAAAACACTACAAGATAGAATGACCTCCTGTGCCCATGGATTTGTAGAATCAGTGTCATTCAAATGACCATACTATTGAAAGCAATCTGCAGTCCAATGCACATCAAAACACAATGAGCATTATTCAGCCATAAAAAGAACAAAAATTTGCCACTTGCAGTAAGACAGAGGGATCTGGAGGGTATTGTGTGGAGCAAAATAAGCCAGCCTCAGAAAAATATTGCATGTTCTCCCTAACATGTGCAATCTAAAAAAGATAACAAGAAAGTCAAGGGAGATTGTATTAGGAGGGAGGCAAAGGAAACAAGAATGTGGTCAAACTATTTTATATGCATTGAAACCCCCATGTGAAATTAAGGGGGAGACTGGGGCAGGTGAGGTGACTAGAAAGTAGTTACGCTATGTTATGTACAGGTACAAACCCATCAGAATGAAACCTATTAATCTGTAAAATCAATATGCACTATTAAAACTGTGAGAAAAATCCTGTAAGTGAAACAGTGCAATAGTTGGCATAGGTTTACAGAAATAGAGCAACAAGTCAGGATATAAAGCCTAGAAACAGAGCCTTACCTACATGGACATTTCTAACATGACAGGGGTGGCACTGCAAACCAGCAGCAAAATGGCAGGGAATTTAATCAGTTGTACTGGGACAGCTGTTATTTGTATTTAAAAAGGAAAATTGGACTAAGCCTTACTTTGCACAAAATTAATTGCAGTATGAATATAGAACAGAGCTTAACACTTTTAGAAGAAAACATAGGAAGAGGCTAGGGAGATAGCTCAGTAGAATGAGCGCTTGCCTGGCAAGTGCAAGGGCCTGAGTTCAATCTCCAGTTCTGCAAAAAAAGAAAAGAAAAAGAAAACATAGGAGCTCTTAATTACCCCAGGATATTAAACAGTTTTTTAAAACAATTCACCAAAAGAATGGAAAAAAGATAGATTTAACTATATTAAAAATTAAACATTTCTGTGTAGGAAGGACTATCAACACTGGAAAAAGAAATGTTCCATAGTGGGAGCAGACATTGGTGACACAGAACCAAAAAAGAGATTAATATTCCGAAAAGAGAAGAGCAGAAATCCAATGAAGTAGAGCAGAAGACCCTACTGAAAACAGAGCTGAACTACACAGAAAGCAAGAAGAAAAAAATGAAAGGCTAATCCATGGTGGAGACTGTGCTTAGCTGCACATAGAGAGCAAACACTAAATTAGAATCACTCTATGATTATTTTATGCACACATCAGCTTTGCAAAACTGAAAATCTGACAGCCTTATGGGTGGAACCCAGCAACAGAGTTTCTCAACACTGCAGATGGAACATAAATTTGGAGAGCTGCATAATAGAGCAAGTTGGTGACATCTAATGATTTTCTCTCTCCCTCTTTCCATTCTTTTCTGAAATTTTCACAGGAGGATAGGCGGGATAGTCCTTGTAACATTATTTGAAAGAGGATCCCCCCATCCCTAAATGTTTAGCAAAAGCAGAACTGATTGATTAGTTGTGCTCTAACTACATTTGAAGCTGCCATAATGTCAGTGAAAAGTTAAAAAGTGAAACCAAACAAGAACAGAGCTGTATAAATCAACAAGGTAAGAATCTCAGGAACAGCATGGAACTGAAACAAAATAAGAAAGCAGAGAGTAGAAGGACATACAATATAACATTTTCATGAAGTTCAAAGGTAGAGAAAAAGATACTATGTAATGTTTGTGTTTTGTAGGCTCAAAAAACATACAAAAAGATACTACATATAGAGGCATATAATAAGACATAAACCTATGAAAGGAAAGGATACATAATTTCAGGGAATATGATTTCCTTTATGGGCAAAGATGGAAATGGGGCTGGAAGAGGTTCCCAGAGATCTTCAGCATAATTTCAGTTTATTCCTAGTTGGGGCAGTGAGTACATGGATGCTCTATTGGTATTCTTTATACGTTCCGATCTCAGGTATATTTTGTGATTCCAAAGATTAGGTCACACACACACACACACACACACACACACACACACACACACACACACATTAATAGCAAAGGAAGCTATAAAATGCCTAGGAATCAACTTATGCTATTAAGAACATAGGGGCCTAGAGGTATAGCTTACTGATAAAGTGCTTGTCTACCATGTGTACAGCCTTGAGTCTGATCATCAGCATGAAGGGAAAAAAGTATGAGCTTCATGAGGAAAAATGAAAAACTGGTAAAACTCTATGAAAGAAATCTTAATAGCTAGAAATGCCATGTTGATAGATTATGGAACTGTTAATTTTTCCCCTAAATTAATGAAAAAGCTTAATGTAGCATCAAATAAACCCCCATTCTTTGATGAGGACAACTGTGCTTTCTCAGTAGGTTGGGCTAGCCTCTCTGAGGCACTGCGCTCCTAGCTTCCCACCCAAACGCAGATTAAATGGAATGGCTCAGGTGGCTCAGGTACACCCTGTGATGTGGCCTCTTGTACTTTGGCTTTTCTGAAGATCTCTCCCAAGGTCAAGGTCCTATGGATGTTACTGGAATAAACACTAGACTGCTCATTCAGTGTGTGTGTGCATGTGCGTGTGCGTGTGCGTGTGCGTGTGCGTGCGTGTGTGTGTGTGTGTGTGTGTGTGTGTGTGTGTATGAGAGTGTGTGCCTGAGGACGCATGGTTTGTGAAGTGTGGTAGACCTGTGAAGAGAGGGCACAGTGGGACACTGAGAAGGTCAGACAGCACTGTGTCCATCTGATGGCTGGCTGGAGATAGCAAAGCTCCTGCTGTTCTCCTCTTGGGGACACCTCCAGCTCCTCTTGGAAGTCCTCACGGACACAGAACTGTTTTGTCACCTAGTGCAGTGGGGCCCTTGAACCAGTTAGTACTTTCAAGTCTGATATCTCCCAGCATGCTCATGGGAAACCAGCAGTTTTTCAGTGATTCAGAAATACAATGTCAGCTCCTGGGAGTTTCTGTTAAAGCAAGATTGTTGAAGATGGTAAGGAAGAGGACCCCTGGGGTGGGGTTTTGCAGTGGCAGAGAAAGGTGGTGTTCAATCCTACACAGAATCAAGACAACTGAGGAGTCATAGGCAAGGGGCAGGTTGGGGGCCAGAGGATGGAAAATCACCAAGCAGAACATCAGGGTGAGAGCTATACGTGGCTGAGGGCAAGCAAGGTGATAAGATAATGGGGATGGGGGATGAGGAATTTGATCACTTACTGAGGCTGATTTGATACCAAGTGTAGAGAAGGTTTTTATTTTTTAATGTGTTTGGTTGTTACAGAGTCTTACTATGCAACTTGGACACATGGTGATCCTCCTGTTTTCAGCCTCCCCAGCACTGGGATTACAGGTGTGCTTCACTACACCTGGACTCTGGTAGGCTCAGCCTGCCCTGGGGGCAGGGCTGGTGTGGCATGTGGCACCAGGGATTGAACTGTGGTCCCTGTACTTGCCTAAGCTTGTCTAAGCAGGCACTTTAATCCACGGAGCTATCTTGCCAGCCCAGCAAGATTCTTTCTAAAGAAGGCGCTCCAGGCCTAAGACAGGACTCTCCATCAGCTGTAGTATCCACCTCTGTACTGCCACTATGTCTGCTCCTCCTCCATTGTACCCATACTCACAGGAAGTGAGGCCAGCTGTCAGGCTGTCTCAGGCTGTTTCCTTGACTCAAACGGGCCATTCTCAATGGGGAACAGAATCACAGATGGAGAACAGACAGTGTGCCCATAGCTGCCCAGGAGATGGCTTGTTTCTAGGAGAAGATGGGATAGACCAGAGGGTAGGAAGGGGCACTGATTTCCTTGTGGTGCTCTGGATTCTGCATGTGGTTTACGAAGTGACTCTGTAAAGTGAGCATTGCTAATTCTAGTTTATAGAAGGGAAAACTGAGGCTCACAGCTGCAGACATGGAATTAACATAGTGTTTGGGGCCCCTGGTAATGGAGTCAAAGTTGGAACCTCAAGACATATGAGGGCAATATGAGTTTCTCTTTCTGCGACTGTCCCATGATGCTTCGAGGGACATGGCAGAAATGATAGAATTGTTGTTTAGAAAGGAGGAATTCAGAACCTGAGAAATAAGTTTGGAGCCAGAAAAGAAAGGATGGATCTGGAGCAGGAGCTGGGAGACTGTGCTGGAAGGACTCTCAAGAAGGGATCTGGTCCAGGTCTCAGCCTTAGGGCTGCTATCTTGGAATACAGGGTCACTGGGTCTTGTCTGCCCACTATCCTTCTGGATGGCAAGGGCTCAGGTCCGTGGCTCACAGAGCTCCCCAGAACATTAGCTGTTCCCATTTAAATGCATGTTCGTCACATCCCAACTGTCATCGCCCTTGGGTGTCAGACCTTGACCTTTGGCCTGGCTGCTGACCCTAACCTCAGGTGTTTTCCTCTCTGATTTCCACCATGACCTGTTCCACTAAAGTGGATGAAATATTTTAAAGAAATAGTGCCTGGGGACAGGCCTCTAGGCTTCAGGTACACCAGCACTTGGATGAAGGCCAAATGCACTCTATTACAAATGATCTCCGGAAATCTGGGAGACTGAGACAGAAGGATTTCAAGTTTAAGGAGGTGAGACTTAGCATCTTAGTGAGACACTATCTAGAAAGAAAGAAGAAAGAAAGAAAGAAAGAAAGAAAGAAAGAAAGAAAGAAAGAAAGAGAAAAACAAGTATTATGGTTTGTGTACAGGTGTACCCCCAAAGCCTCATGCAGTCATGTGGTGGCTTCTGGAGTTTGTGATTGATTATTATGGATGTGGATGCTGCACCCTCCCTGAGGCAGTTGGTCTGCATTACAATGTGAGGAAGGGAGAGAGGCTAGCTAGCTTCAGTGTTGCAGCCCCTCCCTTTGCTCTTTGCCACCACCCTGAACTGCTGCCCTCTGCCATGGGCCACTCTGCCTTGGAGCCAGCTGAGTATGGACTGAAATTTCCACTATCTGTGAGCTAGATAAACCTTTACTTCCTTAATTTTGGATGTTGGGTATTTTGTCCCAGTAATGAGAGAAGAGTAATGAAGAGTAACTAAGACAGAAAGAAAGAAAAGAAGGAGAGAGAGAGAGAGAGAGAGAGAGAGAGAGAGAGAGAGAGAGAGAGAGAACAAAGAGAAGAGTAATGGCCAGGGATGATGTGTAAAGGCCCTGGGGTCAGCCACTAGTACTGTCAATAAATATCATTATTTCTTGTATTTAATACCCATACTCACATCCCTGACTCTGGTGCCACCTGTTGTGTGTGTGTGTGTGTGTGTGTGTGTGTGCGCTTGTGGTGGGTGTGTGCAGTAGTTTAGGCTGTGTGAAGTTCATCTTCATCCTCTTGCACTTGTCCCTTGCATGGTGCAGTTCCATAGGAAGAGCCACAAACCACTCCAAGGAGCCCAGCTTTCTGTAGACTGCACCGCCCCCTCTCTATGGGGGGGGGCGTAGCCTCTGCATCTCTTTGCTTGTCATACCTAATTGTAGCCTTTCCTACTCACCGTCCCTGGGTATGCCCTCTGCACCCACCATGCTGATTCACCTCCATGCTTTTGTATTGAGCCTCTGCTGCAGTGTCCTTCCTCCTCTCACATCTGTCCGACGCAGGCAAGATCCACTTCCTGCAGGAAGTCCCCCAGCCCCCGACCTAACAGAGCAGGCTGACTACACTGACCTCTCGGCACTTTCTCAATTTACCTCATTGCTGCTGCACCTTCAAGGCCCATTTCGGTGTCTCGCACTCCTGCCCTCGACAGTGACCTCCTGGCAGAAGGTAGGTGTAAGCCAGCAGGGTGTTCCTAGTTCTACATCCTTCATGATGTTGGGGTGCAATCAGTGATGCATGAATGAATGAATCAATGACACAATGTGGGGTCACAGATCTCTTCATCACAGGGTCCTGAGGTGGCCCTGGCCTGGGGTCCTGCTCCCTGGCTTAGAATCCCTCTTCATGTAGTGTGCATGACTGTGAACAACAGATGAAGCCTCCTGTGTCTTGGTTTTCTCTTCCATAAACTGGGGGTGGATAAGGTAGTCTACTTGCTGGCATTGTTGTGAAAACTCAACCAATCATTAGTGCGTGAAAAACACTTAAAAGTGTGTACAGCCCGTGGTGAGTGGCAGGTACGTACTAGTCATTGTTTGGTTATACATTCAATCATCGCACCTGATTTCCCCCAACATTGCATCTAGTGCCTTTCCTGTGCTGGGTGTTGGATGAGACACAGATATGAATCCGACAAGTCACAGTGCCTTCAAAGTGGACAGGAACTAAGGGAGACAAAAGCAGGGGATGCCTGTGATTACATCTTCAGGCCGTCTACTCCCTGAGTACACCTGCGCAGAGGGGCATAGCTCAGGCCAGCAGACAGGTATCCCTGGTCTGGGTCAGCCAAGCCTCTCTTCTCACAGACCTCATTGGGGACAAAATTGTTCTAGGTAAAGGGACAGGTGGCAAGGCCTGGAAGTCTGCAGGCTGCGGGAGCCTCTGCACAGCCTTTATTGACAGTTGAGTCTCCAAATCCAGGGGCTTTGATTTTTTCATTGACTAATACTGCATTTCATTGAACAGAAGCTTCCTGTTAAATCAAAACAGATGAGGCTTTAAAAATAAATTTAATTGATTCCATCCCTAGCATGGAGATCAGTGGTTCTCAGATGCAGCCTAGAGGGGAGGGTTGTGTGCATGTGTGTGAGCGTGTGCAGGCACAGGTGTGCCTCAGGTAGATTGTGCTCACTTCAAGTCTCCAACAATGTCTGTCCAGGGGTGAGGCATTTTCTCTGTGTTACTTCATTTAATCCTCATGACTTCCCTATGAAGCAAGTGCTGTCATTAGCCCCATCTGAGTTGAGAGAACGGAGCTCAGAGGGGTCAGGACTCATGCCGAGATGAGGAGATTAGCAAGTGGTAAGCCATAGAGTCAAGGCTTGAGCTTGGTCCTTTCTCAGTTTAAATCTTTAATTCCTCTAAAGTCACATCACTACTATATGTTTCTAATTCCCAAGTCCTTGCTTCTTCATGGATAGTACATTCATTATATGCATGTGTGACAGAGAAGTGTGAGTGGTGACCTTTTCTAAAGATAGCATTTAGGTCTTACACTTTGATGTGTGAGCTTCTTGATTCATTCATCTATTTGCTCCATATTTTGCTCTACACCTTCCCTAGGCTCAGACTTATTTCAAGTGTTGGGGACATCTGACCACAAGAAGTCAGACCAAGGAGCAGGACAGGTTCACCACCAAATTAAGTCACCAGGAAGACTCCATTCAGCTGAAGAATGGCTATTTTGGGAGGTAAATTTAGGAAGGGAGAGGCACTTACCAAGACAAGAAAGAGCTGATCCCATGATGTTCTCCAGAGAGGCATTCCAAGCAGAAGGGCAGCCATTGAAAAAGTCCTGATACTGGACCAAAATTGGGCCAGACTTAGACCCACTCAGTCTAAGGACTCAGAAAGGAGGTCAGGGAGATTGGTGTGTGAGGGTGAGAGGACAGGCAGAGATGAAGTCCACAGGGCTGGTGCCTGGATGAACTGGGGTCTTTCCAACTAGCAAGAGGAAGTTGGGTCTTATTTTCATTGCAGTGGAGGAGCCAACTGCAAGTTTTAAGCAAAGATTTAACTTGACCTAATACACATTTATAGGACTGCTCTGGCCACAGAGCCCAAGCTACCGGGGGAGGAGATGGGGTGATGTGTAGCAGAGAAACCTACCAGGGAGGTGTGGAGGAGTCCAGGAGAAAGATGACAGTGATCAGACTAAGAGGTTGGAGGTCAGGAGAAGTGTATAGATGCAGGACACACTTCTGAGGAGCAGCACTTTCTGATGGAGCAAATAAGGGGTATGAGGGACAGAGAAATCAAGGTGATACTTAGATGAGTAACCCAGTGAAAGATGCAGCAAAACTCAGGAGGAGTGACTTGGGAGCAGAACAGGAATGGGGCAGGGGAGTAGAAGATGCTAGTTAGGTGACAGTACTGATATGTGTAGGTTTCGTAGTTATGGATTTGGATTTTGGAGCCTCAGTTTACTCATATGTATTGCTCATAGAAAATGGGATGGATTAATGATTATAGAAACAACACTAGTATGAGGGACTCTGTCCCTTTGGGTATCTTGGGAAGGGGACAAGATGGTTCTTATAATTTCACATTTGGGTTCATACTGGTTTCTGTTGGGATTTTGAGAGACCATGGTCACTGTAGATTCCAGCCAACTTCAAATCATCCTGGGGTAGCCTGCATGGGAGACCTCCTCTGATCTCACTACAGTGATCTTTCCCCTGGCCTATTCCTAGCGGCTCCCTGGGTGTAAGAGGAGGCCTGAAAGGAGGCACTTCTCTAATTGCTGAGTTGGAAAGAAGGAAGGGCTGAGCATCTCAGCATCTCAGCATCCAGATATTTATTTATTTATTGTATTTTTAGAGAAGGCTGTATTTTTTAGGCTGTTGAGTGTCTCACTACTAGATCCGACTCATAGTGATCCTCCTGTTTACAGCCTCCCAAGAGCTGGGATTACAGGTGCACACAACCACATCCAGTCTCAATTGCCAGTTCAGCATGCCTGGGGGTGGGGGCAGTGTGGCAGGCCTGGAGATTGAACCCCCGGCCCCTGCGTCTGTTTGTAGGTGCTTTAATCCACTGAGCTATTTGACTGGTCCTGCTCCAGATATTTATAGAGGGTTGTCCAGGAGCTAAACCTACAACTCCAAGGTCTTTCCCTTCTTGCTTGTCTTTTTTTCCTAGAGATGCCAGTGGGTTGGCCAGAGAGACACAGCCAATGTTTTTATTGTACCTGTACCTCCTCTGGCAGAGCCCTCTATGAGCTCTGGGGAGGTGAGACAATCACATGAGAAGCAACTAGGAACAGAGTCAAGAGAGGAATGAGCCTGTCTTGGAGTATGAAACCCAGATCCTTTTTGTAGTCAAAGTTTGGGGTCACTAGTAGACTGACTGGTATGGACAGGCGTGCCAATCCTGACCTCTTCTCTGGGATCCAAACCTTTACATCCAATCTGAAGAATAAATGTCCTCATTATAGCCCCAGCAAAGCTCCCACCTCCTCCGCACACTAGCCTGCAGAGGGAGACTGAAGGAGGGACCTGAGGCCAAAGGCTCTGGGGCTACGGGGTAAGTGGAGTAAGATAGGTTGGCAGATTGTCTTGGTGGGCACAGAGAGTAGCTCTGGTTGTACCCATCTGAGTGTGGGCTTTATTTAATATGCTGTTGCACTTAGTGCATCAAATCTATAAAACCTGTAATCCTAAAGTACAAATGACTCTAGGACTTTCTGAGAGGGGTAGGAAGATTGCCTGCCTGGCTACCCCTAACTTCAGCCCCAGAGTCAGAAATTGAGGGCACCAAATGTATAGGCTGGTTACATGGGGAAATTGTAAATGGGAAAGATAAACGTTGGAAAATTAGGCACTGACCCATGGGCTCACCAGTGGGACAGGGAAATCTGAGCCAAGATCATGGAAAATCTATAACCAGTGCGGGCGGAGTTATACCACCCCAGAAAAACAGATGGGGGTGGTCATAAAACGTGACCCTGAGTCAGCCAGGCCAAGCTGTGTGCTATTTTTAGATACCACTGTTATTCTAAAACATTCCTCCTCCCTTAAATGCTGTCCTTTGCCCTCATGTCCAGCATGAGTGGGGTGAGTTGTTTAACTTCCCTGGGCTGCCATCTTCCCTTCCATAGAATGGAGTTGTCTTTCTCACTCATTGTGTGGCAGCAGCTCAGGCCTGCTTGGGTGGAGGAGAAAGCAACCAAGCATGGGTTCTTTTGCTAGAACATCCTAGAACCTTGTGACTTTGAACCCTACCTTCACTGTGTACCTGCAGGGGAAGTGGAAGAGGGTGGGCTTTGTCTTTAGCATCCTCGTTCTCAGATTTTCCTAGCTGTATGACACTGGCAAGGTGATGTATCTCTGGTGTCCCTAAAGGGACACCTCTTTCTTTCTCTACCTCTTGTCACTTAGCTATGCAACGCCATTGCTCTCTTGTCCTATATCCCTTCTCAGTGGACTACTCTGCTTTTTCTCTCCCCTCCTGAGTCACTGCCTTTCCTTCTTCCCTCCTTCCCTTCCTCTTTTCCCCCTCCCTCCCCCCTCCTCCTCCATCCCTTCTTCTTCTTCCCTCCTCCCTTCCTCTTTCCCTTTCCCTCCCACCCTCCCTCCCTCCCTCCCTCCTTCCTTCCACAAAGCTTTCCTGGGTACCTACTCTGGGCCAGGCCATGTGCTGGGCAAATCTCCCTCCTGGCCCCCACAGGGAAGGTCACAGGCTAAGAAAGGGAGAAGATCCACAAATAACCAGTCATGGGTCAGAAGGCCAGTGTGGGGCTCCAGAGGCCAGTGTACGATATGAGTGCTGCCCTCGGTGGTTTTCCAGACTGGATCCTGAGAAGCAGGAGCTCCTGGGAGGAGAACTGGGGCCAGTACAGCAGAGGGGAGAGAGACCATAAAGGGAATAAAAGAGTGCTCTGCTGTTTCAAGGCCAAGAAGTGCACCTTGGGGAGCAGGCCGGAGGGTGCTGGAGGTGATTTGGAATGGGATCACACTAGTTTGCAAAAGTGCATTGAGTTTGCACTAATTCTGCTTGAGGGTGGTGGCGAGCCATTGAAAGGTTTTAGGCAGACCTGTGACAGCCAGCTTGGTTCACCACCTGCCCTCCCTAGTCTGGCTTCAGGACCATGTGTAGGTTCTCCCTGTGTGTTTCACAGCCACTCCAGAGCATGTCACAGACTTTATTCATTCTTGTCCCCACATAGCCTCTGTTCTAACCCAAGACAGCATGCAAAGCTCACCAGTGAAAACCCCCATCTCACAGGTGGAAAGGTAGACTCATGGTAGGGCAGATTCATGACTGGAGTATGGGTATTCTGCCTCCCAGCCATGCCCTCCTGAGGCTGAGCACCTAGGGCTCTGCCCCCACTCAAGAAGGGGACAGTGCCAATTATACGCTCCTGTCTTGGTTCTGCTTCTTGTCCCAGTGAATCTCTTGAGGGACACTTTATATTCTGTCTCCTCCCATCTGTTTTAAGGGCAAGTTGCTTGTAAAACAGTCAAAATTAAGTCATTTATAGCTGGGCAGTTTGGGGCAGGTTAGGAAAATGTGCTTGTGGGTGGAGAGAATGTTTTTCTTTTTCCATTTGTCTTCTGAGTGAAAAGCTGGAATTGTCTGGAGCCCTTCAAACTCCTGTGAAACAAAGGTTGGCAAAGGCCTGTCGTGGATACCTGGGAGGAGTGGGCTTTGCCTGGACAAGGATTTCTGGGGATGTTTTGGCCTGTGGCATGGGTGTGCCCCATGGAAGGGAGGCTGGGAAGTCTGGTTGGGGGATTCTAGGTCTGCAGCCTCAGGAGCATGTATAAGGGCTTCTGAGGGGACCAAGTGCAGAAAGACAAAAAAAAAGAAAGCTGAGAGGAGAGATGAGGCCTGGAAAGGGAGTTTGCAAGGAAAGAGCATCACAGGGCTGGGAAGGGGCTGCTGAGTGGATGCTGAGTTGGTGTTGGGGAAAGATCCTGGGGCTGGCTGTAGGGATGTCTGGTACAGCCCCTGACAACTCTGTGGGATTGCAGGCATCTCGACAGCCCCATCATCTGTATGTCCACGCCCTGCATCCTGACAGGCCTAGCAAAGAAAGGGAAGCTTTTGAGGGCATCGCTATTGTTAATCCTGAAGGACAGCGGAGAAAGCCTGATGTTGGTCACCACATGTGCAGAAACAGCAGTCCCAGAGTCCTTTTCCCAAGTCTGGGGTAGACAGAGACAGCGGTGATGTAGATGTTCACATGAGATCTTGCTCGAAGTTATGCAGTTACTAAGCAGAAAAGGCAGAGCTGGAGCTCAGACTCACAAAGGCCAGATTTCTGGCCACCAGACAGCTTGGTCCTTAACAAGGGGACACTGGAGAGCAGTCTGTAGCCACTGAGCTGGCATCACCAAGTGTCGGCTCGTGCTGCTCGATACGTCCCTGTGCCAGATGATCTTTTAGAACAATGACCAGCACTTGGCATTCTCCCAAGAAGACAATGCAATCGTCACCCAGAGAGGATGGGGGAACAGAGAGAGTAAATGACTTTCTGGGGGCCACAGGCAGCACAGCAGAGATTTTAAACCAGGGAATCAGGCTCTAGATATTTTATTTTTAGAAACTGCCTATATGCCAGTCCCCTGGGAGAACTTTGAGGAGACAGAGGCATGTGCAGACTGCCCTGTGTTTTCCAGAGAGGAGCCCTTAGCATGGAACTGGAGAGCTCCAGGTCTGTACAGGACAGGCAGTAGCTCTGAGCCCACCCTGAGGCTTTGGAAGCCTCCCCTCACTCAGCTGCCAGGAGCAGGGCACCCCCAGCCTCCTCAGGGTCCCCCTGTCTTTCTGTGGCACCACATCCACCAGGTGTTAAGAGCCAGAAACCTGGGTGGGATAGCTGATTCCCGGGCCTTTGCTCTGTCCCCCTGCTGCCAGCACACCTGAAAGTCCCTCCATTTTGCACCAGAAATCTCTCCCGACTTTGCCTCCACCTCTTGCAGCCTCTATTGCTGCACCCCCCTGAACTAGCAACCTTCCAGTTGCCCCCCAACCCCTATCACTTCTATTCTCCATACAGTGGTCAGAAGGTTTTTCTTAAAGTATGAATCAAATGACATCACTCCTCAGCTTAAAAATTCTTCATTGCACTTAAATAAAATCCAGATTTCCAAACATGGCCTGGAAGATCCCGTAAGACTCTTGCGGCCTCACCTGCATCATCCACATCATTTCACTCCTCGCTCACCGTGCCTCGGCTGGGCTGGTCCTTTCCACTGTGGTGGTGTGCTGAGTGAGGTCCTCCTCTGGGCCTTTGCACAGGCTCTTTCTTCCGCCTATAGCATCTGCCCTCATTCTTCCTGAAGTTACACCTCATCACAGTCACCTCCAGAGAGGGTTTGCCTGACTGCCCTGTTGTTGGTTTCCTTGATAGCATTTGTAGGATTTAGAATTATTTTAGTTGTTTGCCTACTTTTTTGTTAAGCTCTCTCTCTCTCTCTAGAATGTAGAATATGTAAAGAGGAGGATGCGTCTGTCTGGGTCCTGCTTAAACTGCTGCCATCTAGCACAACCTGGCATGTGGTAGCTACACAGTAAATACTGTTGGTTGAATGAATGGATGAAAATATGAAATCTTTGGCAACCAAAAGGGCATCCATGGGAACTGAAGACTGAGTGTGGATGCTTCCCCTTGCCAGTTGCCATTACTCTCCACTCCCCAAAGCTGGTCTCTCTCCTTACATGCAGCCCCTCTCCTCCCTCAGACCCCTTGGAAGGTGGTACATTCACACACTTTTTCACAACAGCTTTGTCATTCCTAAGGTTTCCAGTCTTCGTTAACTTGTCCAATCTCCATGCTCCACCTTGTCAGTGTATTTCCAGACAGATCTATTCTCAGGTCATGAAATGCAGAGTAGACAGTGAGTACTCACACAGCCAATGCTGAGTCCCATTGTGGCTGCCACGCAATGCCAGGCATGCTTCTGTTGCTCCTAGGCGAGGGTGGACACAGGTGTCAGGAAGCACAGTCCTTGTTCCTGTCATCATCATTGTTACGTAGCAATGCACACAAGGGATAACTTTTATTGTGTGTCTACTTTATGCCAACATTTGAATTAGTGTGCTTTCCCCATCATGACACCACAAGGCTGGGGGACTGGTCTCCTGCTGGGAGTCCTGTGTCACCTCCCAGTGTGGGGTGCCAGGAGGGACGCTTCCTTTCTTCTGCTGGTGGAGCAGGGAGTTCCCACAGAGGACCAGAGAGCTGGCTGTGGAGATCGAGGGGTTTGGGTTTGTGGGCAGGTGATAGGAGGAGGGTGTGTTGGTAGCAAGGACAGCATGCAGAGGCTGGGAGGAGAGGGGAGGGTTAGTGAGGGCGGGAGGAGTGGGCTGGGGCTCTCAGTGGGAGGCAGGGCCAGGTGTGCAGCACCATCTCCTTGGCCACACAGATGGCACCACCAGGGTGGCCTGGCAGTGCGTGGCTTTGAACCTGGAAACTGGGGTCAAGGAGCCTGATGGGGTTGGGCTTAGTTCTGAGGCTCTTGCGGCAGTGACTTTGAGGGCAAACTGAGGGTTACCTTCCAGCCACCAGCCCTTCCTAGGGTTAGCTGGCAGGAGTTTCCTTGGGGTGACAGTGCAGATGAGGAGTGGTGGGCACTCTGGTGTGACGGCGTGTGAGGATGGCATGAATTACAGGTGTGTGTGTGTGTGTGTGTGTGTGTGTGTGTGTGTGTGTTCATGCTGTGGGTCCCTGGGGCTGTGCCCATCTGTGAAGTGTGGGGTGCATGCACACGCAGGTGTGGGGGGGCTCACACATCTGTAAGCCCATGCTGCATGCGAGCTCTGGGTGTGCGTGGACCAGAGTGCCTCAGCAGGGAGTGTGTGACTGTGTGTGGTGGGAGTGCAGGCTGTGGGTCTACGGCTTCCCTGAGCACATGCGCTGCCCTCAGCTGGTGTTAAACACTCCTTGGGTTGCTCACTAGGTAAACATTCAATAATGTAATTTGGAACCCCCATCCCCAGGGCCCCACTGTGTGGCCAAGCAGCTGGCGGGTGGTGGCAGGATTAAGATATTAGCGCATTAATGCCGTATCAAAGCCCGGCACCCTCAGCTGCAGGAGCGTCTGCTGACAACCTGGCAGCACCCAGGCTCCAGGGCCAGAGCGCCCGCCACGTCTCGTGGAATCACAAGGAGGCCTTGTGCTGAGAGCCTGCTCTGAGAGCAGCGGAGCTCTGCAGACATGAGCTCATGCCCACTGGTCCTTTGGGAGGAGGTGGGTGGCCTGCCCGACCACCAGGCTTTATCCCACCACGGGAGCCAGGCCGCAGGAGGAGTAGCAGTTGTCATTTAGGTCTGAGCTGTCTTTTGACCTGGTCAAAGGAGGCATGTATGTTTGTTGAATGAACAAATGATGGAATCTGTTTTCAGAAACTTTCTTGAAATTCCTCAAAACTAAGGGCCAGGTCCCTCTCACTTTACTATTCCCAGTACTTGGTATGCAGCCAGTACTCAGATATTGTGTGTTGGGTTGTAGGTAGACTGGTAGCAGAGACAGGCTGATGGTCAGGAAACCCAAATGTGAGTCCTGATTTTGCCTCTAATCTGCTAGGTGGTCCTGGGGCAGGCTCTTTATCTGCCTGGGGATACAGTTTGCAAGAAGTAAACAGTGATCTTGATTGTAGGTTTCCGTGCCAGCCTGCACGGGTGTCCAGGCGGCAAGGGGGCTGGCTCCTTTCCTCTGGCAGCTGAGATAGGGAAGGTTAGAACAGTGATGTAGATCCCCATGAGGAAGTCACTGGACCTGACTGGAAGGTGGAAACTAGTGTGGAGATTTCTATCAGTGGAAAGGGAGGAAAGATGGAGGAGCATGGGTGACTGTGGTTGCCTGAGGCTGGGGCCACCTCAGAGACAAGTTTGCCTGAGCCTCCATGCTACCGCTGTGCACACTGAGGCTCAGAGAGGAGAAGGGGTGTCTGCGGTGCCCTAGAAAAGCACCATGCCTAGCAGAGGGAGTCAGGATCTGAGGGCAGCAGCTTTTCTTATGTATGAAGAAGAAGCAGGGCTTGGTGATAAACTTGACCCTGTCGCTCACTCACCCAGTCTTCTCAGACCCAGGAAGTGAAGAAGAGTTTCTGAAAAAGTAGGCTGTGTGACAATGTCCAGTATCATCAGTGGTAACAGCAATAGGCAGGGGTGGGGGGACTCATGCTGGTGATACCATCTACCTTTGATGACAGTTTCACTGCATGCCAGGTGTGGTGTTACATGCTCTGTACATTTTGTCTTATTTGAAGCCATAAAACCTTTCTCAAAACCATCTCAGAAGAGAACCATTATTAGCCTGGGTCACAGTGCTAGGAAGCTAAGGAGCTGGAAGGTAGACCACACTTCTTTACCACCAGGCAGAACTGTAACCCTTGAGGGGCAGAGCTCCCTACCTCTCAGTACCAGAGATGAGACTGATGACTTCTGCAGGAAGGATGTGGAGAAGTCTTGGCTTTGGGGACAGGGACATGGGGGACGGTATCAGACCTGGTGATCAGGAATAAATTGTTCTTTTCCTAGAAGTGTCTTTGACTTCTGCGGATCTATACTCTAAGAATCAAGGAGTGAGAGGCTTGCATTGATATCTGCTAGGCATTATGATCCTCTCACCTTGAAGGTGCTAATGATAAAAATGAGAAAACTGTCCCAGAGGCCTATGTCTAATGTCCAGTCCAAGGAAGTGTTGAGTCTAACAGCAAATGAGGGGCAGAATGGGAAGTGCAGCCTCTCGGCCTATGAGGGTCCTTGATTCTTGAAATCATTGACTAAGTTACTTTTCTCTCATTTCTGGAACAAAATACCTGACACCTAAAATGAAGGAAGGAAAGGCTTATTTAGCTCACAGTTAGTGGAGGTTTCAGTCTGTACTCAGCTGGCTCCAAGACAGAGTGGCATGGAGTGGCATGTGGCAGAGGGCAACCGTTCATGGAGGTGGAAAACAGCAAAGAGCTGAGAGAGCAAGAGGGAGAAGTAGTGGCAACAATGGCTACAGAGAGCAAGTCTGTCTCCCTGTGTTGCATTCAGGCTATCCACCCCAGGCTGGGTAGCACTCATGCCCTAATCCCAGCAGCACTCACACCCATAATCCTAGCACTGGATCATGAATTAATCCCAAACTCTAGAAGCCTACCCCAATGACTGCCTGAGGTTTTGAGGGGACACCTAGACATAAGCATAACAGTAGTTTTTCTAAGTTGGGGATGGTGTTGCTTAGAGCTTGGTAGCTTGAGGTTTACCTCTTAGTTACAGAGCAAGTTTACAGAAGTTGGGTTCAGGATTGCTTCTTCAATTCCATTTCCTTCTACTCATTGTAACTCACATTAGCAATGCAGTGGCCCCCAACTCACCTCTTTTAGCATACCACAAATCAACAACTCAATCCAACCCCGATCAAACATAGCCAACAGATCTCAGCCCAAAGCAATCAATCAGATTTGACTCAGCTACCTCAACTCATCACAACTCAGCTCCAAGAAGGAGAATCTGTGTGAGTGACACATGGAGGTAAGAACACTGCTTGGAGGCAGTGGGTACAGAGAGCGGTGAGCCAGGTCAGCCTGGCTACCATAGCACATGGGGACAGGAAACACTGAGATGGTGCAGGCTGGGAAGGACCTGGGGGCTCTCATAGTGTTGTGCTTGGTTGGGGGCAGGTCTGTCCACCTTCTGGACCTGCCTGCATCCTGGCTGATGTGAACTCCTTGGAACAGCTTAGCTTCCCAGAGGCAGGAGACCCACCCAAGTAGGCTTGAAGGCTGAATAGAATTAAAGGAGAACGAAGGGAAAGCCCACTTCTGTTTCTCTGCAGGAGCTACAGTCTTCACCTGCACCTTGGATGTGATCTCCAGGGTTCCAGTGCAGACCCTTTGGCCTCCTGATGTGGACTCTCACTATAGTGAGGGACACTACAGTAAGCTCCAGGCCTTTGACTGGACTCTTTGGATCTCTAACACATGGTCAGCCCTTCTGCACTCCTCCACACCTAAGATGGGGGCAGCCGTTATAAACCTATCTTGTAAATTCTTATATATTTGTATATCTTGCATTAAGTCTGTTTCTTTAGTAAACACTGACTGACATGCTTATGAAGATCCTGTCTAAGATAAATAAATAAATAAAGGGCTGTGGATGTAGTCTAGTGTGGAGGCCCTGTGTTTAATCCCCAGCACTTGGATAACAAGAATAAAGAAAAGAAAAGAAGGAGGAGGCAAAAGAGGAGGAGCAGGGGCGGTAGCGCTGGTCCCATACTGCCGTGAATGCCTAAGGAGGTAGCTTGGATGTGGTTCCTAGCACAGAACCTGGCATCCAGCAACTGGTAACAAACAGCAGAGCCCCACCCATCTCTACCTAGTGAGCAAGATGGAACCTGGCCCCGTGGTGGAGGAGACCAAACAGCCTGGGTGAGCCACTGGCTTGCTGCTTCTCCCAGCTACCAGATCTTGGAGAGATCACCCACCTGTTCAGAGTTTCAGTTTCTCAAGTGCATTTATCTGAAACCCTGATAGGACAAATAACATAGACCTGGGACTTTGTAAGCATTTATTTATTTATTGAGAAATAAATATGAATGAGACAGTTTCACAGCTGATTAATAGGACAGTTTTGATAGTCAATACACTGTACATTGTTATTTTGTAAACATTTAGTAGATACTTTTGTTATCATGACTTCCAACCATTCTACATGTCCACTGGGCAAACAAAAAAGCTGGTCTTCCTTAGCTAGGTGCCTATTCCCCACCTGTTGAGTGGACATAGCCAATACGTGGGCAAAACCCTTCCTTGTCCCTGCCTGCCAGGTCATGTGGGCCACAAGCCTAAAGGTCAAGTAAAGACAAAGGGTCAGGGAACATTTTTCAGTCACTGGGGAGAACTCCAGAGCCTCCCCCCACAAGCCCCAAACCCTCCAAGGCCTGGGAGCCCCTCCACCCACCCTCTCTGCCGTCCCCAGGGGCTGCCATGGGAACCTCCAAGCCAAGACTCAGCAGCTTGTGATAAATATGCATGAATGGGCTGTGGCTGTAGCCCCTCCTCAGGTCCATTTGGGGCATCTCAGTGAGCTAATTGAGGGTGGCCATTGTCCTTGCACTCCCAGCGCCTGGGCCCATTTTCACATTCAAGTGCCTGGCCTCAGTTTAAAGTGGCCGAGTGGCGGGTGCTATTTTATTCAACAAAAGCCCCTTGAGAGGTTGGACAGAGAACTCTGTGGGCCAGCCCATTGCTGAGCCCATTCCTGTCCCAGGCTGGGGGTGGGGTGGGCACTGAGACCACCTGATCGCAATTGAGGCCCAGGCAGCCCAGTGGGCACAATGGATGCTTGAGAGGCCCGTTCAGCCGCTGGGATGAATAGCAGGGTGCTTTCCCTTCCACTCCCCATTAGGGGCTGGTGTAATTTTCCTGAACGGGGGTGGTGTGGGGTGGGCCCTCCAGGATGAGGAGGAGAAAGGGAGAAAGCCAGGGCCCTTTGAAGCCCATCCCAAGGCCCTGCTCCTCTGCCTCCTCCACTCCAGACGAGCACGCATTTGGTTTGATGGTGCGCAAGTGCCCTTTGTGACGGCTGGGGGGCCCGGGGGGCGCTGCAGGCTGGGCAGAGTGTAGTGAGGACTCAGGGTGTCTTGCCTACCCTCAGCTCCCACCAGAAGAGGGCTCTGAGTTAGAATACAAAGAGACCAGACCAGCAAGCCCTCCCCCAACACACACACACACACACACACACACACACACACCCCCAGTGGCAGCCTCTTCAAATGTTCAAATGCACCTGAAGGCTGGGATGGTCCATGGTGGTTTGCTCTGTGTGGTCATGGTGGTCTGCTTTGTGTCCTAGCTGTAAAATGTAACCAATAGGGAGGAGAAGACAGGAAGAGAGGCCGTGTGTCCCACACCTACCTCCTCCTCTATCAGAGCTCCCGAGTGGAAGATGTAGCAAGGTTGGGATCCTGGCATCTCAGTGCTTTACAAATCTCACAAGCCCATCGGGAAGGAATCCAGCCTGCTGCTTAGGGATAAGAGGCTGAGCTCAGAAAGTGGAGTCCGCCTGTCCAAAAGCAGGCACCAAAGGCAGCTGGGCAGTGAGAGGACGCAGGCAGTGGCTCTGCTGTAGACCTTCATGGCATGCAAGGAACTGTGGGAAGCTGAGCACACATGGAAATCAGGGGCGGAAGAGACTATGAAAAGCACAGACGGGTAGCTAGGGTGAGGAGCGCCCAGGTAGCCACAGAGACGACTATAAGGGAGAGGGAGCAAGCAGCAGCGTCCCGTGCAGCACAGGCACAGGCCAGACTGGCGCCAAGCATCGCAGGGCTTGTACAGGTCCCCGGCAGCCTCAGTGAGCACCAGCAGCTAGCAGCTGGTGGCCCAGGCTGAGCCTGCTGTGCTACCAGACTGCTGGGCTGAGTCACACACCGGAAGGCAAGGGTTGCTGGGAGGGGGACAGGAGACAACTCTGCTCTGGGGCCTTGGTCAGGCAAAACCTGCCTCATAGCAGCCGCTCACCTCGTCTGGCACTGACAGCCTCCCCCCCTGTGTTCCTGCTCTTTCTTTCTTCATAACCACCACATAATGTGGGCTCTTTGTCTTTCCCCATTTTTACAGGTTGGGACACTGAGGCTTCAATAGTCACATGATTTACTCAAAGGCTCAGAGTGACATCCATGACTAGAATCCCTGGGGGCAATACTCTAACCCCGTTTTGTCCTCTGCCAGGCCTTGTAGAGGAGACACTGTCTGAAGATCACCTTCTCCCCTCCCCACCACCTGTCTGACATGGGATCAAGGCCAGAGCAGAGCAGAACCAAGGAGAGAGATGGCAGAGAGCTGGGAGGCTTCTGGGAGGAGGCTGCTTGTGGGCCTGGTTTGGAATGGCATTGTTCTCACCCATATGGGTAGAAAGAGAAAGAAGTGTCTCTGCTGAGAGACGTAAAGACCAGAGGGGAAAGGACCGTCAGCTGGGGAGCCACTGTACATGACACGTAGGCTCTGAGGGAAGTTTAGTGTAGCATGGCTCGGCCTTTTCCCTGTCTGCCACTGTACCATTGTCTCCTTCCTCAGCACCCTCCTCCCTCTTCCCCATTCCTTCTTTCCTCTAGTAACTGTACTAAGGCCTCTACTAGGCACTTGCCACAGAGGTACCCGTCAGAGTCCCTACTCCTGATGGGTTCGTAGTCTGGGGATGATGCAGTGGATATGTCATAAAACAAGGATGTCAATAGACCATCACTATGTAAGCTCATATTGTTTGATTACCTCCAGGAACAGGGAGCTCATTACCTTGTAAGCTTGCCCTCCTTTCTGCTTCTTTCTTTGGCAGAAGCATACCCCAGGTCTAGAGGTGGCATGCGGCATAGCTTTGCCGAGAACACACAGCAACTTTATGTCAGGATGTAGCCTCTTCTGCAACCCTTTGAGCTGAGCCCAGGGTCAGCTCCTTCAATAACAACTTGTCTCTGACCAGGTGAAACAATTGCACCTGGCGAGGCCACCATGCTGCTTCCCAGGACTGCTCCTGGCTGGCTGCACAGGCCCTGCCCTTCGTGCCAAGGAGGTGGAAGACATATCCTGGCTCCCACTCTGCTCCCTTGTCTGTTGTCCCTGGGGCCCTCACCACTGAGTTGTGCGCGAGGTGGGGTCTGCCACAGCCTGGGCTCCAGCTGCGAAGGGTTTGGTAGGTGTCTTAGCTACTTTTCTAAATGGGGACAGGCTTCTTTGGGCTCAGCTTGTAGAGGTTTCAGTCCATAGTCAGCTGGCTGCAGGGCAGGGGTCCGGCAGAAGGGCATCACGGAGGGCAGTCAGCTCATGGCCAAGCAAGGCAGGCAGAAGGCAGCAAAGCAGTCGAGCAGGAAGCAACAGCAGCAGCCTTCTTCTGTCCCAGGTATTCCATCTGGGCTACCCCACTTTGGTGGGGGTTGGGGGGCAGTTAGCACTCACACCCAGGGTGGGGCACCCTTAATCCCAGCTTCACATCATTAAATCCTAATATCACCTCTTTAATCCCAGTGTCTCACACTCTACTCCAGTCACCTTTGGACACCCAACCTATGACAGCATGAGGCTTTGGGGTGACGTCTAGATATCCGCCAGATCAGTGGGCTCCATCTGACTCCACCTCTGGCAGCTCTCTAGGGAGAGAGCAGCCCACTTCTGAGTTCACAGCTCACCGCCCAGGTAGTGTCATCCCTCTTCTCCATGTCCTGTACTTAATCCCACATTATGCAGAAGAAGTTGAAACAGTCAGGTGGTACATGTGTTGTCTTGGACCCCTGGATCTGCAGCTGGACACATCTGCTTCCCCCATGCATCTGGAACAAGCCACACAGAAGTGGAGGTGAGGAAGATTCAGCCCAGCAGGAGCGAATAGCTGGTTCTGGGGAATGGCCTTGGCTGTGGCTCTGCCTGTCCCTCACCCCTGGTCCTGCTTGTTTGGTTCTTCATATCCCTCTTAGTTCTGTGGGCCATGCAGAAGCTTTCTAGCAAATCCATTTCTCCTTTTCCTCTTCTTTTCCTTCTCGGCCTGCTTCTCCATCTTCCTTGTGGCTGTCCTTGTGTTCCTCCTCCTCTTTTCCTCTCAGTCCTCTCCCTTCCTGCTTCCCTTCCACTTTTCCTCTCTGCTCCTCTTCCTTCTCTTCTTCCTCCTTTAAGTTAGCTGAAGCTGCCTTCTATTACTTACAACTGAGAGCCCTGACTGGCCCATTGGAGCCTGGCTCAAGGCCAGTGCAGGACTGCAGTTCTAACTCGTGCTAAGCTGTGTGTGCCTTATAGAACTAGGAGTGCCCTTAGGGACCGCTAAGCACAGCTTCCTTATGGTGTGGAAATGGGGAACCCGAGGTCCTAGGCTGTGAACGTGCTCACTAGGCTCACACAAAGTTAGTGTTGGGCTGTAGCTTGTGTGCTATTTGAGGCTCCTGTGAGTAGAAACCCTTCCTGAGACATTTCTGCAGCCTTCTACATCAGTTGATATCTTGCACCCAGAAATCTCCATGGCTGGCTTCAAGCTGGCGACAGATATTTCTGGCAGAGGAAGGAGCCTTGGTGGGGGGTCCCCTTGCTGTGAGGCTTTGCCTTGCAGCTCCCCCTTTACCCCTTGCTGGGCAGCAGCTGCTGGTATGTGACTGTCTGAACCCGTGTGAGGGGGGATTTCCTGCTCAGCCTTCCCTGGACACTGCTGAGGGCTTCCAGAAACTCCTGGATCCACAGTAAATTGGGATCTACTATTGCTGCCTCTGCATTCATTCACTCCTGCTTTTCAGGGTTGTGAATGTCCTCTTCAGCTCTGTGCCTCTGTCACTGACCTTGTGACCTGGGCCAAGTCAGTCATCCCCTCTGTGCCCATTTCTTTCTCATAAAACCAAACAATTCTTTGCGCTTAGGGTCACCCACCATTCTGACCCATATATTTTGGGACCAAAAATATGGCCTGGATCAATGGTAAACCTTGACAAAATTCCCACAAGTGGGAGACTTAAAGAGTTTCCTCATATAAGTCTTGATGATAAAGAAGACAGTTCTAGGGGCCGGGGAGATGGCTCAGTGGAATAAGCGCTTCCCTGGCAAGTGCAAGG